>NC_138776.1:63703126-64118126 GCF_965119305.1 Pelophylax lessonae
TACATTATGTATTTCAGGCATCATGACCATATACTACTACTCTTCATTTAAAAAAAATTCCAAACAATATGAATCAGCATTAAGTATTTTACAGTAGCTGTTGAAGGCTATGTGACGGTATTCACCGTCACTGGAGGTGAGGAGCAGATACTTAATGGTTTAAAATGCTTCAGATGGGACAATATTATTTGTCAGCAATATCTTCATATAGAACTATGAAGATTTATTCCCACTTTACACTGGGAGACTTAGACTGTTATAGACCATTGCCATGAAGTCTGACTTCTAGATAATGTGTATTCTGTGTGCTTGGCTGTGAGAGAGACACACGGACTGTCATTGGCAGACTTCCCTATTGTTTGTGTATTGGGAGGGAATGTGGATTGTGTCTGTCCCATTGTTAAATGTTAATGACCTCACATTGTTCTGTCCAGATGGCAAGATAATTTGTTTATGTTAATTGTGTTCCTGTATACACTTTCATCGGTATATGATACTGTAATAAGCCAGAGGGGAGGGATTGTGTACACTGTATGGGAGTGTAAAACTCTGTTTTCATTGGATTGTGAATGTCATGTCCTGTCTCCAACAAGGTCCACCTGGGCGATAACCTTGTGGGGGAAAACTGTATAAAAGAGCAGCTGTACCATTAAAGTTTGAGTTATACTTCCCGAGGGCTTGGAGCCCTCGGGAAGCACTAGGAGCGTCCGTCAATGGAGGTACCCAGTCCAGGGTGCCGGTTGATCCATTATAGGCTACATTTATTTTAAGACACTACAAGCCTTTATACCCATGAAGGAGAAGTACACCCGAAGCTCGTTTCGCTGCACTCCTGTGACCTGTTTTCAGTAGACAGCGGGCTGAAGCTGACTGTTGGCTGATGTCACAGAGCAAGTCCAGGCTCAGGAAGGCTCACAACCATATGGTCAGGATCTGTCCACATGCCTGGACCGGCACTCAGCTCAGCCTCTCAGCAAGCCCAGAGAACCGAGCAAACTGAGGCGTTTGATGTCTCGGTTCTCTGTGGTAGAGCTGGTGGGAAACCGATGCTGCATCCACCTAGGTAAGTATGATTTAAAAAAAAAAAAAAATCCCATACATCTCTTTTGAATACATTTACACATTGCATTGCTTGCAATAGATCATGTACTGCACCTATAGTACGCTAGCAGGTATGGTAAGTTGACATTTTTGAGGTCACCTGTGACCACCTTTGCTTCAGCAATGCAGCACTCAGTGATTTAAGAATTTAAATTGATTGAGGTTCCAACTATTCTCTATTTAATTAAAGTTATTTTTTTTAACAAAATGTTGCATTGGTAGGTTTCAGGAAATGTTTAAATGCCCTATTTTTTTGGGACAAAATGTTGAAAACTGCAATATACTATAATACTTAAAAGGGAGCCTTACGCTTAATGCCCCCCTCCCCTCTCCTCTTCTTCTTTCGGCAATTTTTTTATTTGGGGGGGGGGGGGTTGAGCAGGTACCTGGTTTTAAAAAAAAGTACCAGCTCCCACTTTAGGTCGAATTACCTAGGCAATTCCAACAGTAGTTCTGGATAAAGGAGCAACAGAGACATCTTTTGACAGCAGCATTGTTCATTTGAGGGGGGGGGGGGGGGAGTGTGAGATGCATTAGCAGATTTCAATACACTAACAAATTTAAGCCAAAATCCAGCTAATACTGTACAAGTAGTTACACAGCTACAGATACCGGTGCCTTTCCTTTTGCGATAAAGGTTTTACATAAATAAATAAATGATTATCATTGTAAACACCCCATCAATGTTAAATGGTTTGTCTAAACTCTCTAATTGCTACATCTGCATCACAATGTGTTCTATTGAGAAGAAAAAACAAAACTTGGCCAGATCAACAGGTGAAAATAAAGAAGGTCTAAATTAGAACACTAATGCAGCCATCACATCTAAGAAATGGTAAGTCGCAATAAAAAAAAAAAAAAAAAAATTGGGTTTAATACTGCTTTAAAGTTCTGTATTTGTACAATCAACAATTACTTCAGTCCAATATGCTTTATTACCAGCTGTAGGCCAGTTTCCGAAGTATATTGGTGACACTTTATTTCATTATGTTTCAGAATAATTAATGGCTTCTCTATTATTAGGAGATAAAACATCTGGGGTGTTTAAAACTTTTTTTTAATATTGATTATGCAGCATTAACACAGTGCCCCCGAACATCTGTGCAAAGTAATGTTGTTGAGAGAGGAAACCGCACAAATTTTTCTTCTGTGCACTACAGTAGAGGAGAGGGCGAGACTGCACATCTGATCAAAAAGGGGGAAAAGAACACCATAAGGATCCATTTGTCAGCCTTGCAAGACAGCCTGTGTGCATTAAATACCAGTCTGCAGCAAACAGGATTATCTACATTACATATAGTCCTGCAATACTATGCTATAGGACGTTCAAAGTTTGCCACAGTTTTACATTTTAGTAGATTTCCAATCATTATAAGAGCAAAACTTTCCATTGCTATACACAGTCAGTAACATTAAATGACAACATAATGTAACCATACTGTGCAAATATCTAGCTCCACTGTTAGCTAAATTGGAAATAATTCAGAGAATTTCTTTACATTTGCAAACATTGAACATCTATTCAGTGATCCCATGCGAAGGGCAACCCTGGACGGTGTGAAGGCTTAGCATCTAAAGCCCCGTACACACGTACCGATCGTCGGCCGACCGGTCGGCCGTCTTTTGTCCCCGGGCTGTCCTGTCCGCTGAAAAGTGCAAAAGACTGCACACGAATTTTGTCCGCCGACTGCAGAAGTGATGTCATGTGATGGTTAACTTTCCCTGTGTTTTTTCTTTTCTGAGCATGCCCAGTCTTGCAAATCTGCTGTCTGTCGGCTGTCGGAAGCATCATACTAACAAGCCTACAATCGGCCGATCGGTCGTCGGCCGAATCTTTTCGGCCGACAATCGGTACGTGTGTACGGGCCTCAAAGCATCATACTAATAAGCCTACAATCGGCCGATCGGTCGTCAGCCGAATCTTTTCGGCTGACAATCGGTACGTGTGTCCTTAACCACTTGCCGACCGAGTACGGTAATAGTACTGCGGCAAAGTGGTTCGTTATCGTCTGACGACGTAGTATTAACGTCGTCAGACACTCCCCCTTCTGGGCGGCGCTTGCGCGCCGCCGGAGGCTCGCTCCCGCTGTTTTCATTCACAGCGGGAGTCGGGCCAGGGGAGGAGCAGCGGCGATCGCCGCTGCTCTGCCCCGATCGCCGGGGATCTAGTGTGGAGATCCGCCCGCTGTGTGTAAACACAGCGGGCGGATCTCCATAGTGACAGGGAGTGACAGATCGGACTGTTCAGCATAGCTGGACATGCGATCTGTCCATGACTCACTCAGTCACCTCCCCCCCTACACGTCAGTAAGCACCAGGCATACATTAACCCCTCCCTCTCCAATAAAATTAACCCCTTCCCTGCCAGTGTCATTTTTACAGTAACAGTGCATATATATAGCACTGATTACTGCAGTAATGTCACTGGTAACCCCAAAAGTGTCAAAAATGTCAGTCAAGGGTCCGATCTGTCCGCCGCAATGTCGCAGTCCCACAAAAAAAAATCGCAGATCGCCGCCATTACGCGTTAAAAAAAAACCACCAAAAATGACAGAAATCTTTCCCTTTGTTAGTAAACGCAATAACTTTTGCGCAAACCAATCAAAATACGCTTATTGTGATTTTTTTTTTACCAAACATAGGTAGCAGAAAACAAATTGGCCAAAAATTTTTTAAAAAATTGGTTTTTACATCTTTTTTGGGGGGAATTTCATATAAAAAAATGTTAAAAATATTGTTATTTTTTCAAAATAAACGCTTTTTTTTTGTTTATAGCGCAAAAAGTAAAAATCGCACAGGTGATCAAATACCACCAAAAGAAAGCTCTGTTTGTGGGAAAAAAAAGGACGTAAATTTCGTTTGGGTACGGCGTCGCACGACCGCGCAATTGTCAGTTGAAGTCGCACAGCGCCGAATCGCAAAAAGTGGCCTGGACGGAAGACAGCAAAATCCTCCGGTGGTAAAGTGGTTAAAGCCCCGTACACACGTACCGATTGTCGGCCGAAAAGATTTGGCCGACGACCGATCGGCCGATTGTAGGCTTGTTAGTATGATGCTTCCGACAGTCGTGCAAGCATTAAAATTTTTGTATGCCGACACCAGAACGGCCGATTGTTCGCCAGTCAGTACAGATTTCGGCCGACAGACAGCAGATTTGCAAGACTGGGCATGCTCAGAAAAGAAAAAACACAGGGAAAGTTTTTTTTTTTTTTTTTTTTTTCAATAAGGTGCTTTATTGAAGTCAAATGAAAAAGTACAAAAATAACAGTAGAGGGAAAGTTAACCATCACATGACATCACTTCTGCAGTCGGCGGACAAAATTCGTGTGCAGTCTTTTGCACTTTTCAGCGGACAGGACAGCCCGGGGACAAAAGACGGCCGATCGGTCGGCCGACGATCGGTACGTGTGTACGGGGCTTTACAGAGTACAAAAGGAGGACAGTTTGCTCACCAGTCCACAAGCAGGTGCTCATTTCAGGGTTTGTCAGCCAACACCTATTCAGAAACATAGTTATCAAAACAAAGGTTTTTTTTTTTTTACCAAGAAGTTATCTGTCCATAGATAAAACAAATTAGCTCTGTGCCCCATCAGTTAGTGCCAAAAAAGAGGTACCACATGCATGACAAATTACACACCAAAACAGACGCTTCAAGACAAAAGACACTCCAGGCAGATTAATTCTTGGCATGGTTTGAGGCCAAGGAGTTCATCTTCACTTTTTCTGGCTTTGCTCTAAAAAAAATGTTTTGCTCTGAAAAAATTAGAACTTTGAATGTGAATACTTTTCCTCCTAAAGAATACGTTGGCCCTTTAAGTCTATTTGTGGCATATTTCAGCTGGCTTGGAAAAGGTGTTGACTTGTTCAAGCTGCCATACTCCAAGGAGGCCACAATCTTCTCCCCAACGTGGCCAGATATCTTGTTTAGAGCAACCCTTGTGAGAGATTTCTTACAAGCAGAAGTTTACAGTGCCTATAAACAAATATGGTTCAATGTCCTTTGTAAAATATTGTGGCAAAATTGCATCCATTTAAATATGTTAAAGTGATACTAAAGTCTCATTTTATTTATTTTTTTCTAAAAATGGCAGGCTTCCTATTTCTATTAGTACAGGTTCTCCAATGATGGTCATAATATTTTTGAACCATCAGAGTGATTTTATTATAATCAACTAATTTGACTTTAAGTTATATACAGATTTTCATGCAATAACGTTTTTTATTACACTTGTCCCAGTGACCATTGTCTCTACTACAGATGATGATGTAAAATCCAAAATTTTTGAGTTGTCACTGAAACAAAAGGTAAGGGGAAATCATCCAACAAAGACATCTATTCTAGTGACAATTCAAAGGGGATTTCTCCTGAGTTTGTACCTCCTGTTATGTTTCTGGGTAAGGAAATGAAAGTAAACCTCCCCAATTACCAACGCCTGACAGGGTTTTTAACCATTGGTTTAGGACTCTAAAGAGGATCTTCACCCAAAAGAGGATTTTCCACTCTTCCTCCTCCTCCCCCTCCACTGACATATTTTTTGGGATGGGAGCAGGTACCTGGTTTTGACAGGTACCTGCTCCCACTTCCGCTCAGATTGCCTAGGCGATTTGAGCAGAAGTTTTCCTCCCCCGCTCTGCCTGCTGTCTTCTGGGATATGTCACAGGTCCCAGAAGGCTGTGGGACTATTCACAAAACAGTACGGCTCTCGCATGCACAGTGAGCACTGCAGCCGGCTGTGAAACAACCAGGAGTCCCAGCTAGCTGCCTACAGTTTTTTTTTTTTGTTGGTTTTAAAAATACAAACATATTATACTTATCTGCTCTGTGCAATGGTTTTGCACAAAGCAGTCCCATGCCTCCTTTTCTCGGGTCCCCCCGCTGGCATTTTTTGCTACACCCCCAACCCCCATAGCAAGCCACTTGCTATGGGAGCACTTGTGCATGCTCGTTCCTGAGCGCCATTCATAAGACACACAGACTTTGCCCTGCCTCCACTCCCAATGGCTACCATTGCTGTATCTGAGACATTCAAGAGCGAGAGACCCTTGGCTGTTTTGTACATTGCTGGATCAAGATTGGGCTCAGGTATGCAAGAGGGGGTATTTAGGGAATCTGCATTCAGAAAGTTTTTAACCTTACTTAACATGCCGGTGCCGGGAACCGAGGATCCGTGAAGAAACTGACTTGAGTGAGGACAGCGCAGGATCCATGTGCAGGTGAAAGTCTGTTTATTAAATGTCGGCAGCTACAATTTTTGAAGCTGCTGACTTTTAATTTTTTCAGATTAACAGGAGAACGGCTTTAGGTGCATGCATGCTGAATTCCTTTATATTCAACACATGCATTCTGTTCTCTTCTTGCAGAGAATCTGTTCTGCTGCTATTGCTTTTTTTTTTTTTTTCCTTCAAGACCAGTAAGAATCTTGTCAAAATATTCCCTTTGTTTAGCTTTGCACACCTTGTAAAGCTGTGAACTAGACATGCTAAGCAGTCTGCCATTCTGACAACGAATGATGTGTGAAGCTTCACCACATCTGCTACTATTGGGCCATCAAAGTTCCAGTAGTTAAATGTTTCTTCAAATGTCTATCTATCCGGCAGATAAAGGAAGAGTCAGCAAAACCCATCCCATACTGAGAGGCATCAATCAGTGTTCATACCACACAAGATCAGAGGCACGTATTTCTCAGATTATCATTCCCAGGCTCACATACAGGCTTCTGTTCCCTCAAGCACTGAACTTACTTTCCTGTTTCAAGCCATCAGTTCCTCATATACTTATTCGTCAACTCTGCCCGGTCCACAGGCACATTGGCTTATTATGTACCACCGCAATTTGCAACCGCGTACTAAGGTTTTAAAGTAGTAAGAAAGTGTTATAAAATAATCCAATAGCAGGAAAAAATAAAAGGTTTTGCTTTTAAATAAGGAATTGTTGAAATCACTGCAGCAGTCAAAAATTGAAAACTAGCCTTGAAATGCGTTACACAGCTACTTAGACTTTATTGCCTGTTATCAATGGTCTGCAAACACCAACTGCTCAACCTGTGGAAGTGCAGTCTTAAGCCTAGTACTCATGAGCCAAATGTCGGGTGGCATCAGTCGGTTTCTATTACTGGCCATATGTTTGGCTTGTGTGTACTGGAGTCAGGCTGGCTTCTTTTAAAGGGGCATGACCGAAAAAGAAGTCTGCCAACCAGCTCCCGATTAGAGCAGGGTGGCAGTTCCCCTGTCAGAACACAATAGCACAGCAGGGAATATCACTGTACTAATGTCGGATAGTTAGTACAGCGGCTCCTCCTGAGCAGTTTTTTTTTTTTTTTGTTCAGCCAGCTTGGTTGAATGAAAAAAAAAACTTACTATTGTGTTTACGAGGCTTTAGGATTCTGAACTCTTTCCACTGTGAGCTACTCGCTGCTTCTTGAGCAGTACAGCCAACCCTTAAATAACGTATGAAGATGTTGTACTGAAAATTGGCTGCAATTGATTATTTAACTCCTTTACCACCGCCCGCCGCAGATGTACTGCGCCGCTCCTGGGCGAATTGCCGTACATGTATGGCGCTCGCTCTCGGGAGTCTAGGGGGGGAGCGCGCGCCGCAGGCGGTGCACTCCTGTCCCTTCTCGTCAGCGGGGAAGCCAATGCATGTGTCAGGCGGCTCTGATTGCCGCCTGACACACTTGATCGCTCTCTCCGCTGAGAGAGAAGGACGGTCGGCTGTTGTAAACACAGCTGACCGTTCTTCTTCCTGGGATGATCAAAGAGCTCATGTGATCCATCTATATTGGATCACATGTCTCTATGGCCATCTCAGAAGCCGCCCCCCCCCCCCCAACAGTTAGAATCACTCCACTAGGGTCACATTTAACCCCTTGATCACCTATACTGTTAACCCCCTTCCCTGCCAGTGTCATTATTACAGTAACAGTGCATATTTTTAGCACTGATTACTGTAGTAATGTCACTGGTACCCCCAAAAGTGTCAAAAATGTCAGTTAGGGGTCCAATCTGTCCGCTGCAATGTCGCAGTCCCGCTATAAATCGCAGCTCGCCACCATTACTAGTAAAAAAAAAACAAAAAAAAACAATAAAAATGACATAAAGCTTTCCAGTTGTTAGTAGACGCGATAACTTTTGCGCAAACCAATCACAATAGGCTTATTGCAATTTTTTTACCAAAAATATGTAGCAGAAAACAAATTGGCCTAAAATGTGAAAACATTTAGATTTTTAAAAATGTTTTTGGGAATGTCATATACAGTGCCTTGCGAAAGTATTCGGCCCCCTTGAACTTTGCGACCTTTTGCCCCATTTCAGGCTTCAAACATAAAGATATAAAACTGTAATTTCTTGTGAATAATCAACAACAAGTGGGACACAATCATGAAGTGGAACAAAATTTATTGGATATTTCAAACTTTGTTAACAAATAAACTGAAAAATTGGGCGTGCAAAATTATTCAGCCCCTACTTTCAGTACAGCAAACTCTCTCCAAAAGTTCAGTGAGGATCTCTGAATGATCCAATGTTGACCTAAATGACTAATGATGATAAATAGAATCCACCCGTGTGTAATCAAGTCTCCGTATAAATGCACCTGCACTGTGATAGTCTCAGAGGTCCGTTTAAAGGGCAGAGAGAATCATGAAGAACAAGGAACACACCAGGCAGGTCCGAGATACTGTTGGAGAAGTTTAAAGCCGGATTTGGATATAAAAAGATTTCCCAAGCTTTAAACATCCCAAGGAGCACTGTGCAAGCGATAATATTGAAAAGGAAGGAATATCAGACCACTGTGTAAGATTCTGGTACCTCTGGTACCCTTAATTTCCATTTCCTTTCAATATGCGTCCCACCTTTCTAATTAGGTGGTACGCATACACCTTTAAGACGGATGACGTCATCGCCGAGCGCCGCTCTGAGCGGCTATTTCAACCGCCGGCGTTCTCTCTCATGTTGTTCGTTCAATGTGTGCATGTGCCTGTGCCTGTGCTTATGTGCCTGTGTGTCTACATGCTTACAAGCTTGTCTCGCTGCCGGAACCTCCAGCTATTTGCTTTTACCTGGAACAGACCGGAACCTCGCTACTGATCCCTGTATCTCGCTACCGGATCACTCCCTCACTACTGGACCCCTCTACTACTAACCTTACTAGTGATAAGTACCCCACAGGGGAATCCTCCATAACCTAACTTACACTACCTACCTCTGCACATTAAGGACTGTTACTATCTATGCATACTAATTCTATCATCTGCACTGTTACATAGATTGCTATCTCTTGAGTCTACTACCATCTATCCTTGCACTGGGTTAGCCTATCCTGTATTTGTCATCTGCTGTCCTTACCACCTGTTACCATACTCGATTACTAACCTATCTGCATTCTACCTAAATACCATCTAATACTCTCCTGAACATTTCTATCAAGTGCTTACCATCTCTGTCACTGTTCACACCTGTCCCTTCAGCACATCACCTTCATACTATCATATACATCCTATCACTCCAGGAACATCTTATTGAGTGTGTGTATATCTGTATGCTCAAGCTGACGGGCCCACAGTGATGAGTCTGGAGAGTTGGATCTGGTTATTCAACACATCTCTACATGACTACTGAGTGGAGATTCTGCAGCTGCAAATCCAGCCTACTACAAAAACGCAGGAGCGTTACAGATTGAACGAACCCAAAAAATGGATTCAGCAGAATTACCCACTCAAGTGACACAATTAACACAACAAGTAAATGCATTAATACTTGCTCTTACTGAAGTAAAAGAAGAAAATCAAACTCTGACACAGCAGGCAACCAGTCTTTCACGGCTTACTGCTGTTCAGCCCCCTGAACCTAAAATAAACCCTCCTCTAGTGTTTACAGGTGATCGGAAAAAAATTTGTGAATTCAAAAACGCATGTCAATTGCTTTTTTTGTTAAAACCTCGTACATACCCTACTGATCAAATTAAAGTCTGTACCGTTATTTCATACTTAACGGGTGATCCACGGGCCTGGGCAGACTCTCTCTTTGAGAAAAATGATCAGCTTCTCAACTCCTATTCTTTATTCCTAGCGGAACTTGCTAGCTTATATGAAGACCCCAATAGGCAGAGTACTGCTGATATTCAATTGAGGGCTTTAAAACAAGGTAGGAGACCTGTAAAAGACTTTGTAGCAGAGTTCAAAAGATGGACCCTTGATTCAGGGTGGAATGATACATCTCTGCGAACTCAATTCAGACTTGGGTTATCAGAAGCTGTTAAAGACGAGCTCGCCCGAGCGGATTTACCTGGCACCTTGGATGCCTTAATACAACTCAGTATCAACATCGACAGGCGACTGCGAGAAAGAAAGGCTAAGAAAATGGGAATGCCATTGTCTAGTCCTTCTTGGATTTCGGCCGTTGACCCTACTCCCATGGAGGTAGGAACCATACGCCCACCTTTATCAACTACTGAACGAGCCAGAAGAAGATCCAGAAACCTCTGCATGTACTGCGCATCCCCGGATCATTTGATAAGCGTCTGTCCCCTTGTCCGCAAAAAAGAGGGTGAGTGTTCACATGTCTTGCTAGGAGGATTAACGACTTCCTTTTCTAACCCCTATCTCTTTGTTCATCTAACATTACAGTGGGACCAGACTAGGATTACCACCAAGGCTATGATCGACACAGGATCTTGTGGGAACTATATTGATACATGTTTTGTTACCTTAAATAAAATACCTATTATTTCAAAACCTAAACCTGTTTCTGTTAGTTTCATTAACGGTATGCCGCTATCTTCTGGTCCAATCACCAACCAGACACAAGCACTCCTTGTCACTGCTAACGAGTCTCATATGGAGACCACCACTTTTGATATACTACCTTCACCCCATTATCCCATTATTTTGGGACTTCCTTGGTTACACACACATCAACCAATCATAGATTGGAACCGACGGACTTTAACTTTCCCTTCTCACTATTGCGAGATTACGTGGAACCTCTCATCTTCTGGAAAGATCCTGTCTGTGGCGTCAGATGAGATTGCACCATTATGCTATCAGGATCTGTCCGAAGTATTCCTTGAGAAAAATGCTCAAGTGTTGCCTCCCCATAGGGATTATGATTGCACTATCGATCTACTCCCTAACAGCAAATTGCCTTTCGGTCATGTTTATCCTCTTTCACAGGATGAACTTTCTCATCTCAAGGAATACTTAGATGAGAATTTGAAAAAAGGGTTCATTAGACCCTCTACTTCTTCCACAGCTGCAGGACTTTTCTTTGTCCGCAATAAGGATTCAAGTCTTAGGCCTATTATCGATTATAGGCAATTAAATACGATTACGATAAAGGATCGCTATCCTTTACCGCTCATCCCTGAACTCATCGAACAAGTGCGTGGGGCTACTTACTTCTCTAAATTGGACCTAAAAGGGGCATACAACCTAATCCGAATCCGTGACGGAGATGAGTGGAAAACAGCATTCAGAACCAGATACGGGTTATTCGAATATCTTGTGATGCCATTCGGGTTGTGTAATGCTCCCGCAGCTTTCCAGACGTTCATAAACGACATCTTTAGAGACTTACTTGATGTCTGTGTTGTAGTATATCTGGACGATATACTTATCTATTCTCGATCTCTGTCTGAACATATAAAACATGCAAGACTTGTGTTATCCAGATTACTCGCACACAATCTATACGTGAAATTAAAAAAATGCCTATTTCATAAAGAAGAAATATTATTCCTAGGATACATCATATCCAAAACCGGAATTAAGATGGATATGAGCAAGATATCCTGTATTCTGGACTGGCCTATACCAACAACTCGTAAGGCATTACAGCGATTACTTGGATTTTCAAACTTCTATAGGAAGTTCATCAAGAACTTTTCTGCTATTGTGAGACCTCTCACACAACTGACAAGTATAAAAAAAACATTCAAATGGTCAGAAGAAGCAAATCAAGCTTTCTGCTTGTTAAAATCAAGCTTTACTTCTGCTCCCATACTACGCCATCCAGACCCATCCCTCCAATATATTCTGGAGGTAGATGCGTCAAATATGGCAGTAGGAGCAGTTCTCTCCCAGCGACCAACAAATACTTCACCACTCCACCCAGTTGCTTTCTTCTCAAAATCACTAAGCAGCCCAGAGGTGAATTACCCAGTGGGTGAAAAGGAGTTGCTTGCCATAAAACTGGCACTGGAGATTTGGCGACATCTACTTGAAGGTACCCGGTTACCAATACTCATATATACAGATCACAAAAACCTTCAATACCTCCAGACTAACAAAACTCTCTCCCACCGGCAGGTACGATGGTCATTATTCTTCCTAAGATTCAACTTCCTAGTGACCTACACGCCTGCAGACAAAAATTAAAAAGCGGATGCGTTATCACGATTAACCGAAGATAACTGCGCCGAAATCCCTTCTATTCCTATAATACCCTATGAACGTATTATTGGTGTTGTTCGTTCCTTGAAGGAAGAGATTTTGCACAGTATAGGATTGGATTCACCACCACCACAACTAAGTACTGATGCAGAAGGCTTCCTCTATTACAACGACAAACTCTACATACCCCCTACTATGCACACCAAGATCTTGGAGTTATCACATGATGTGCCCATGGCAGGACATATGGGTATGACGAAAACCCTTAATTTGCTTACCAGGCAGTTTTGGTGGCCTGATATGAAGACGTCTGTACAAAAATTTGTTTCTTCATGTGACATCTGTGCAAGGTCCAAAATTGACACTACAAAACCATCTGGTCTACTCTGCAGTCTACCAATACCCCAGGTTCCATGGGAAGTTGTGTCCTTAGACTTTATAGTAGAACTACCACCATCTAAAGGATTTAATACCATTCTAGTGTCAGTGGACCACCTGACAAAGATGGCACATTTCATCGCTATCCGTAGACTACCTTCATCTAAACAAACAGCGGAACTACTGATGAAACATGTGTTCAAGTTACATGGAATTCCAGAGACTCTTTTATCCGACCGTGGTTCACAGTTCATCTCCAAATTTTGGCAAGCTCTTTGTCAAATATTACGGATTGAGCGAAAGCTCACTTCACCCTACCACCCTCAGACCAACGGACAGACTGAAAGAGTCAACCAGTGTATAGAACAATATCTGCGTTGCTACACATCATACCTACAGGATGATTGGGTGGACCTTCTCCCTCTGGCGGAATTTGCTTATAACAACGCAACCCACAGTACTACTAAGCAAAGTCCGTTCTACTTGAACTATGGGTTTCATCCCACACTTCTTCCACCACGCATCCTACCATCAAGTAACCCAGTAGCCTCGGACTATCTTACCCAAATAAAAGACTCTCTGGGTTTACTTAATACCACTATCTCACACGCTCATAGTCAACAAAAAAGGTACTACGACCTTCGTAGAAGACCTTCTCCTCAGTATGCTATTGGGGACCTCGTTTGGCTATCGACAAAAAATTTAAGGTTAAAGATCCCTAGCAAAAAGCTTGGACCTTTATTTCTGGGACCCTTCCCAATTAAGAAACTTATTGGAAAAGCTGCAGTACAGCTCACCTTACCGGCAGATCTCACGATCTATCCCATCTTCCATGTGTCGCTACTGAAACCCCATGTTCCTAACCAAGGAATAAGGCCTACCATCTTGCCTCCACCTCCAGTACAAGTTGAAGGCGGAGAAGAATATGAGATTAAGGAGATTTTGGATTCTCGTATCCACAGAGGAAGACTCCAGTATCTCATAAGATGGAAGAACTATGGACCCCAAGACAACACCTGGTTGGATACCTCTGATGTTCACGCACCTAGGCTTATACGAAGGTTTCACTCAAAATACCCGGAGAAACCAGTGCTATAGGCCTTCCGGAGCCGGCCTTAAGGGGGGGGTACTGTAAGATTCTGGTACCTCTGGTACCCTTAATTTCCATTTCCTTTCAATATGCGTCCCACCTTTCTAATTAGGTGGTACGCATACACCTTTAAGACGGATGACGTCATCTCCGAGCGCCGCTCTGAGCGGCTATTTCAACCGCCGGCGTTCTCTCTCACGTTGTTCGTTCAATGTGTGCATGTGCCTGTGCCTGTGCTTATGTGCCTGTGTGTCTACATGCTTACAAGCTTGTCTCGCTGCCGGAACCTCCAGCTATTTGCTTTTACCTGGAACAGACCGGAACCTCGCTACTGATCCCTGTATCTCGCTACCGGATCACTCCCTCACTACTGGACCCCTCTACTACTAACCTTACTAGTGATAAGTACCCCACAGGGGAATCCTCCATAACCTAACTTACACTACCTACCTCTGCACATTAAGGACTGTTACTATCTATGCATACTAATTCTATCATCTGCACTGTTACATAGATTGCTAGCTCTTGAGTCTACTACCATCTATCCTTGCACTGGTTTAGCCTATCCTGTATTTGTCATCTGCTGTCCTTACCACCTGTTACCATACTCGATTACTAACCTATCTGCATTCTACCTAAATACCATCTAATACTCTCCTGAACATTTCTATCAAGTGCTTACCATCTCTGTCACTGTTCACACCTGTCCCTTCAGCACATCACCTTCATACTATCATATACATCCTATCACTCCAGGAACATCTTATTGAGTGTGTGTATATCTGTATGCTGAAGCTGACGGGCCCATAGTGATGAGTCTGGAGAGTTGGATCTGGTTATTCAACACATCTCTACATGACTACTGAGTGGAGATTCTGCAGCTGCAAATCCAGCCTACTAGAAAAACGCAGGAGCGTTACACACTGCAAATCTACGAAGACCTGGCCATCCCTCTAAACTTTCAGCTCATACAAGGAGAAGACTGATCAGAGATGCAGCCAAGAGACCCATGATCACTCTGGATGAACTGCAGAGATCTACAGCTGAGATGGGAGACTCTGTCCATAGGACAACAATCAGTCGTATACTGCACAAATCTGGCCTTTATGGAAGAGTGGCAAGAAGAAAGCCATTTCTTAAAGATATCCATAAAAAGTGTAGTTTAAAGTATGCCACAAGCCACCTGGGAGACACACCAAACATGTGGAAGAAGGTGCTCTGGTCAGATGAAACCAAACTTGAACTTTTGGGCAACAATGCAAAACGTTATGTTTGGCGTAAAAGCAACACAGCTCATCACCCTGAACACACCATGCCCACTGTCAAACATGGTGGTGGCAGCATCATGGTTTGGGCCTGCTTTTCTTCAGCAGGGACAGGGAAGATGGTTGAAATTGATGGGAAGATGGATGGAGCCAAATACAGGACCATTCTGGAAGAAAACCTGATGGAGTCTGCAAAAGACCTGTAACTGGGACGGAGATTTGTCTTCCAACAAGACAATGATCAAAAACATAAAGCAAAATCTACAATGGAATGGTTCCCAAATAAACATATCCAGGTGTTAGAATGGCAAAGTCAAAGTCCAGACCTGAATCCAATCGAGAATCTGTGGAAAGAACTGAAAACTGCTGTTCACAAATGCTCTCCATCCAACCTCACTGAGTTCGAGCTGTTTTGCAAGGAGGAATGGGCAAAAATTTCAGTCTCTCGATGTGCAAAACTGATAGACATACCCCAAGCGACTTACAGCTGTAATCGCAGCAAAAGGTGGCACTACAAAGTAATAACTTAAGGGGGCTGAATAATTTTGTACGCTCAATTTTTCAGTTTTTTTATTTGTTAAAAAAGTTTGAAATATCCAATAAAGGAAATTATGCAATCTCCCCTCCTGGAGCCCTTTTCGGTTCCAGCAAGCGAGGAGAGAGCATCAGACAGTGAGTACACAAGCACTACACTGACACCAGTACACATATTTCACCCCCTGATCATCCCCCCAAGTTAACCCTTTCACTCCCTGTCACAGTGTCACTATATACAGTATACAGATATTTTACTAATCACTGTATTAGTGCCACGGGTGACGTCTGTTAGAGTCAGCATCAATCCAGGATAGTGTCAGATTTCCCGCCACATAATCAGTAATACATTTTAAACCTTTGATTGCCAGACACACACACACACACACACACACACACACTAAACACCTCCATTACTAGTATAGTGTCTGAACGGATCAATACATTGATCAGATCAGAACTATACTAGCGTCCCCAATAGTATAGTATAGTGTTCCCAACATGCAGCCCCAATACCTGCCAGAACCTGCGTTTAGCCCCTCCGCCCAGCCCCCAAGAAGCTCAGTATCAGTAGATCACTGTCACTTCCGATACACAGCACACAAACCACAGTGTTAGAGTCAGGGCTGATCTCTGCTAGCGCTACCGGGTAAATTCTCACTGGGTACCTATACATTTTTGGGTCAAAATGTCCAAACAAACAGAGGAACACTAGTGAAGAGCATAGAAAAAAGAAAAATGAGGCGCAAACACCTGGTGCATTACCCTTGGACACCTTTACAATTTTTATTAAAAAGCCAAAAGCATACTCACAGACATGAAGAAAATATATTGCATTGAATGGGTCCACCGCGTGGGGAGGTATTCGTCCCTGTCATTGGACCACTGACGCGTTTCGGGAGACACGAAGACAGAGCGTGAGGAAGGGAGCGTGTCTCCCGAAACGCGTCAGCGGTCCAACGACAGGGACGAATACCTCCACATGTGGTGGACTCATTCAATGCGATATATGTTCTTCATGTCTGTGAATATGTTTTTGGATTTTTAAAGAATATTTTAAAGGGTGTCCAAGGGAAATGCACCAGGTGTTTGTGCCTCCTTTTTCTCTTTTTTTCTATGCGCTTCTGATTGGAGTTCCCTGCCTGAGGAGAGCAGCACGCCTGTTATTCCCATTGGAGTGAGCGCTTGGGTGATAAAGTTGTTTATACACTAGTGAAGAGGCCTACACAATGCTGAGCATGACAGATGAGAGCGATGGGGAAGCCTCACTGTCCGAATCAGGCTCAGTATTTAAACCTGTAGAGAGCAGCAGCATCCCGATAGAGAGCTCTGACAATAGAGTAGTGGCCCCTGCTAAGGTCAGGCGTACCCAACCCCATTCCCAGGTTTTGGTGAGGTGCAACAACTGCATGGTTCTGGTATGCAGCTGAGTGTCAGTACTAGTTCTGCTTAACCTTCTGGTGAACTGGCGAGCGCCAGCGACCTAGTACATCCTGGTCGGAGACAAACCAGCACTGCGGTAACACTTGGTGACGTGACGTGACGTGGCGAGTCCCATAAGTGCATTTCAAGCTGGTTCAGTGGCTAGCACAAGTAGTGTCCTGTAGCCACCAAAAATTCAAATACAGGCCCATAGAGCTCATAGTGTCCTTTCTGATGTGCTTGCAAATCCAGATTGGGAGCCCACCATTTCTGCAGTGCCCGTACTTTCCCCATTCATTGGCCAACCCGGAATTCAGGTAGAAACAACCAATTTTACTCCCCTTGGTTTTTATGTGCGGTTTTTCATGGAAGATCTATACAGATCTATTGTGGGCCAAAGCAATTTATATGCTGATCAATTTATCCCGCAAACCCAAATTTGACCCTTGCCAGAGAATTTGCATGGAAACTTATCACGGTTTCCGAATTTGGAACCTTTCTGTGCCTATCCCTCATCATGGGCATTACTAAAAAAAGAGTGAGTTGTGGTCATATTGGTCCACTGACCCAGTTCATCATATGCCCATGTTCTCTGCTGCCATGGTCAATACTAAATACAAGAAAATCTTGCAGTTCATGCATTTCAATGAAAATGAACTCCACAAAATTTGGCCCCTCATGAATCCCTTCAACCAAAAATTTGCAGCCTTGTAATTGTTCCAACAAGCTGTCTGCATTGACGAGTCCCTGATTAAGATTTCTAGCCGCCTTGTTTTCAAACAGCTTGTTTCCCAGCAAGCGTGCCACATATGGGGGTCAAGATTTATAAACTCTGACAGGGCGACAGACTATACATATAGTTTCTAGATTTACGAGGGAAAAGATAGTAGTGTACAATGCCCTGACTGCCCAGACTACATAGGGAGCAGCAAAAAGATAGTTTGGGACTTGGGGCCACCCTTATTTGGAAAAGGGTACCATTTATATACGTTGACAATGATTACACAAGTGTGCCATTTTTTAGTCACCTTCTTGATTCTGGAATTGGTACATGTGGCACCGTGCGACCTAATCGCCAGGGCTTTCCCCAACAGCTTGTAGATGCCTGACTTAGAAGGGGGGGGGGGCCTGCTTGAAGTGAAATAAATTGCTTGCAGTGAAGTGGAAGGACACACAAAATGTTTTTAACCTGTCTTCCATTAACGCAGATACGACAGTCCAAATTACAATGGCGACTGGTGTTGAGAAGACCCTGTGTCCATGACTACAACCTTAACATGGAAAAGGTGGACTTCAGTGACCAGATGATGGCATTGTACTTAATTTCCCGTAAGGCCAGACGCTGGTACAAAAAAGTGTCTGTATACTTATTCCAATTGGCTCTTCTGAATGCTTATGTGCTATACAAAGCACTAGGAAGAAGTGGATCCTTTCTAAAACACCAGGAAGAGATCATCACAGCCTTTCTACATCCAGAAGGTGCTGTGGCCCAAATTCACAATCCAGGTGCAGTGAGCGGGCTGCATGAGAGGCATTTTCCAGATGTCCTCCCTGGTACCCCCACCCAAAAGGCACCCCAAAGAAGATGTCGTGTCTGTAGAAAACGCAGATATAGGCGTGACACGCGCTATTTTTGTCCCTTCTTTCTTGGCCAACCTGGTCTCTGCATCGGGGACTGTTTCCGTCACTACCCCACACTAGTGGAGTATTAGTATAGGATACAGCATGGCACAGACTAGGGCACACTTTCACACAGGGTCTCGAAAGATGTTAGATGGCCATTGCATTTTGAGAGGCCCTAGCCTTAAAACGTTTAAAGTTATTTGCAGTTACAAAAAAGTAAAAAAAGAAAACAAAAGTAATAAAAAAAGCTGAAAAGTGTTGTTTTGACGTCATTTTCTGTTCTTACTGTACTTTACAATATACTGCTAAACTGTAATGTTGTTGTTTTTCATTGTTAACCATAATTTGCTTTGCAGATATCGCCATTCTACTGTTCTTATTTACTATCACATTGTACCAGTAATTTTTTATGGTTACTGTGTTTTATTGTTAACCATTGTTTGCTTTGCAGTTACGCCCATCATCTGCAGAACTAATCTGTTTATCCTGACAGCAACAGTGTTTGCTTTCAACATATATGTAAATCAATCATTGCAGCGCTGTAGGATTGTGATTGCAGCGCTGTAGGATGTAGTGATTTCACCACGGCAGTTATAACAGAAAAAAAAAAAGAGAAGAGCAAATATGGTGAAGCATATAGGTTGGAGAAGACACAAAGGGCGGATCTCCCCTATGCTTCACCATATATTTTTTTTACACTTTTCTTTGCAGAGATTTCTTCATCCACATCGATCAATGTGAATGGAGGAATCGGTTAGGGTCTCTTTTTTGCGTTCAGCCCACAGGCTGCATGAAAAAAAAAGAAAAAAAAAAAGAAGGAAAACATTACAATATATGCCCAACAAGGACCAGAAACGTACTGGTATGTCGCTGGATTTTGAGTGGTCATACCGGGATAATGAGGAGGCATCATTTTGGTATTATTTTTTTCAGCTGGCAGTTAGCTTTTATGTAAAATCAATCCTAGCAGCTAATTAGCCGCTAGACTGCTTTTAAAAGCAGTGGGATTGGGACAGGAGGCTTGGGACAGGCTTGGGACTCCCTTGGGACCCCCTTCCTGGCTCTCCTGTCCCACTGGGCAAAGCAAGAATGCAGCCGGTGGTTCCATCAGCTGACCATAGAATTGATCGGAGACTAGAATGGCTCCAATAATCTCTATGGCCTAAGATACCGCAAGCTATGAGCTTTTTATCACTTCAGTTTTGCTAGGTATATACAGCACCATTTTTAAATTGGGAAAGCATTTTATCACACCGATCTTGTGGTCAGATGCTTTAGGAGCAGAGGAGAGATCTAGAGTCTAATCAACCTCAATTAAAAAAAAAAAAAAGAAGAAAACCTGTCAATACTTATCATAGGGGTATTTACATTCCCTGTGATAACAATAAAAGTGATTTAAAAGTGATTTTTAAAAAAAAAAAAAAAATGAAAGGGAAGGTGTAAAGATAAAATAAAAAACAAAATAATGTAAAAAAGAAATTAAAAACATTAAGCACCCCTGTCCCCAGTGTGTGTGTGTGCACAAAGGCGAACACAAGCATCGGTTTTGTGTCGTATGTAAACAGCAATTGCACCATGCATGTGAGGTATCACCGCAAACGTCAGACCAAGAGCAGTATTTTTAGCATTAGACCTCCTCTGTTTTTCTAAAGTGGTACTCTGTAAAGGCTATTAAAGGCTTTTAAAAATGTACGTAGTATGTCTTCGCTGCACGGGCGTGCAATTTTATTGCATGTCATGTTTGGTATGTACTGGGCATAAGATCATCTTTTATATTATACCAAACAATTGGGCAATATATAGTGTTTTTGTGCATTCAATTTAAAAAAAGTGTGTTTTTTTGCCAAAGAAAATTGCATTTGGAAAAATCGCTGCGCAAATACTGTGTGACAAATAAAATTGCAACACCCACCATTTTATTCTGTAGGCCCTTTGCTTTAAAAAATATATGTTTGGAGGTTCAAGGTAATTTTCTAGTAAAAAAAAATATCCATTTATTTGTATGTGTATTGCACTTTCGAAGCGTGGTTTGCACAGGCACTATTTGCACTTTTTAAACAGAGCACAGTGACATGCATAAATCTGTATTTTAGAGTGTGGGGGACACACATCATTTTTGCACACGGTGACACCTCCATTTATTCAACTAGCTTAATACATAGGCTGACAGCAGCCTATCTGAAGAGCAGCATCAACACCCACTCCCATTTAGCACATTACTTCAGATGCCACTTAGGTGGTCAGTTTTAGTGGGGGCAGCAGCCACATTCACATTTGCTGTAAATCCATAGCGCGTAATCACATATTTTTTCTTATCCCAAACATCACCCAGTCTTCTAACCAGTTGAAGACCAAGTTTTACAATACATATACATATGTATATCAGTCCAATCAGAGGGTCTGCAACACAGAGAACCCGTCAACATTATCCAGAGATGGACATTTAAGTTTCCATCCTTGTCTGTGAAGGCCTTCAAGTACTTGTCAGAGCAGTATGTGGTGATCACACATCTGTTCGAGGGAAGCTGCACCTTCCTGGAGTGGGATTATGTGGCCTATCAATTTAGACACTTTGAAAGCATTAAAGTGGTCTATGGAGGAGACACCGGTACTACTTGGAATGCGTGGGGAAGAAAATAGGAGTCTAAGGAGGCGCTTTTAAAGGAGATATACAAAGTTGGATACCCCTGCAGAAGGGGATTGATATCTAGTGAGTGTAACCTCAGGTGGGGACAAGAGTGAAGACATTGGGACTTATCGCACAATGTGGGTGTAATCTGGTATAACAACAAAGCAGTTTGTTGTTTTCACTGAAGTACTACAAGGAGCAGCAATACCCTGGAACAGTGAAACTAAAGGAAACTAATACACCTTTATGAACTATATATTTTATTAAAGGGTAATTTTTTTGCACGCAATTTTTTGCACACAGGCACTAGGTTATTGCACTCACACTTTTAGGGTGGATAAAACCAATATTGGTTTGTACAGGTTGTGTGTGTGTGTGTGTGTTTATATATATATATTATATATAAAAATAAAATGTCCATTTATTGTATGTGTATTGCACTTTCAAAGCGTAGTTTGCACATGCACTATTTGCACACCTTTTAAACAGAGCACAGTGACACACGTAGATCTGTACTTTTACATAATTTTTGCACACGGTGACACCTGCATTCAACTTGGTTCATAGGCTGACAGCAGCCTATCTGAGGAGCAGCAAAAACACCCACTCCCATTTAGCCCATTCCTTTCAGATGTTTGCCATAAGCTTTTAGTATTGGGCATAAAATGCCAGGACAGTTCAAACACCCCCCAAATGACCCCTTTTTGTAAAGTAGGCACCTCAAGCTATTTTGCTGAGAGGCATGTTGAGTCCATGGAATATTTAATGTTTTGCCACAAGTTTCTGGAACATTACAATTCTTTTTTTTTTCACTTAAATGATAAATTGCCATAGGCGTGCGCATGGGGTGTGCCGGGTGTGCCCAGGCACACCCTAATCATCCTCCCCTGCTGGGGCCGCTTAAAGCGGCGCTGCGGGCGCCCCTATTAAAGTATTGCCGGCCGCTGCATTGATTGGGGCCGCTGATTGGCCGCTGTGCAGGCTGCGTGCACTGCCCCGCCCCCGGCCCCCGCTGCGCTCCGGAGTGACCAGTGTCCGTCTCTTTCTACGTCAGCCGCTGTGAGCGGCATGACGTTATGGGGCGCCTGCGCGGCGGACTGCGGTGCTGGTGGCTGGTGCATCAATTCAACTGAGGCGAGCTGGCTGGCGGGTCTCTTTCACAGCGCTGACGATCCCTCCCCCCTCCCAGTCTCCCACACAGATGACGAGACGTCACGCGCGCCAGCAGCATGTGATCGCAGGTTAGCCTGAGGTCAGTCAGAGTCTCATGGCTGAGAGTGTCTGAGTGTGCAGTGCAGTCCGGTTTCATGCTGGCAGAGTCGACTCGAGTGTGGAGTGTCCCATGCCTGGTAAGGATCCTCACGCTGCCTCCTCTACTATGGTTTGTTTTCACTGCATTGCCAATGACAGATCCAGGCGGACTCGGTACCTGCAAGGTATACCTGCTCCATTGTACAGGGCAGCCCACACAGCCAATCACATGTCAGATACCTCCCACTTACAGAATAATGATAGAAGATTGCAGATTGGTTGGTTGCTATTTGTCTGCTATTTGTCATCATTTAAAGATCGCCATACACATTATATTCTGACAATGGTGGCCATGCACTGTACAAATGGAATAAATTGCTTTGGTGGGGGGGTCTCCTGTTACATTTAAAGGAACTCTAAAGAAGATTGTACAATCTGAACATATAATGTGACAGACCTCCTATATGACCATCTCCTGTACCATGTCCGCACATCCTCTGACATATCTTGTACCATGTCCGCACATCCTCTGACATCTCCTGCACCATGTCCGCACATCCTCTGACATCTCCTGCACCATGTCCGCACATCCTCTGACATCTCCTGCACCATGTCCGCACATCCTCTGACATCTCCTGCACCATGTCCGCACATCCTCTGACATCTCCTGCACCATGTCCGCACATCCTCTGACATCTCCTGCACCATGTCCGCACATCCTCTGACATCTCCTGTACCATGTCCGCACATCCTCTGACATCTCCTGTACCATGTCCGCACATCCTTTGACATCTCCTGTACCATGTCCGCACATCCTCTGACATCTCCTGTACCATGTCCGCACATCCTCTGACATCTCCTGTACCATGTCCGCACAGCCTCTGACATCTCCTGTACCATGTTCACACAGCCATTGACATCTCCTGTACCATGTCCACACAGCCTATGACATCTCCTGTGCCATGTCCGCACAGCCACTGACATCTCCTGTACCATGTCCACACAGCCATTGACATCTCCTGTACCATGTCCACACAGCCATTGACATCTCCTGTACCATGTCCGCACAGCCTCTGACATCTCCTGTACCATGTCTGCACAGCCTCTGACATATCCTATATCATGTCCACACAGCCTCTGACATATGTATACACATACACACACACACACACACACGCACGCACGTGTTTGAGCTTTGGTTTGAGGTGCACACCCTAATGCCATAGGCTGCGCACGCCTATGAATATTGCTCACACAAGCCATATGTGGATATATGGTTTATGTGGAATTACACCCCAAAATACATTCTGCTGCTTCTCCTGGAGTACAGAAATACCAAATGTAAGACTTTCTGGGAGTCTAGTCACCAATCAGGATTTCAAAGGGAGTAAATTGCTCATTGCTCTTCCTTACTACCCATCACAGTTTCGGAGGCCCTGAAATGCCAAGATAGCACCCCACCCAAATGATCTCTTTTCGGAAAGTAGACACCCCTAGCTTCAAATACAATTACAAAAAATAAAATTTTCTTTTACACAAAGTTGTCACTTAAATGATATTGCTCACACATGCCATTGGTATATGTGGAATTACACCTCAAAATACATTCTGCTGCTTCTCCTGAGTACAGAGATAGCACGTCTGAGACTTTTTGGCAGTTTAGCCATGTACAGGACCCCAAAAACCAATCATAGCCTTTAGGCTTTTTAAGGGCGTAAGTTTCTCATTTTACTTCCTATCACAGTTTCGGAGGCCCTGAAATGTAGAGATAGCACAAAACCCCCCCAAATGACCCCTTTTCGGAGAGTAGAAACCCCAAGCTATTTGCTGAGAGGCATGTTGAGTATTTTGCAGATCTCGCTTCTGATCACAAAGTTTTGAAAATTAAAAAAAAAAAAAATAACGGAATTTTTGTAAAATCTTACCTGTAAAATTCCTTTCTCTGAGTCCTCCGACAGTCGCCGCCTCTTCATATTCGTCACATATGGGGGTATTAGACTTTGCTCCGAAGGAGTAGCTAGGCAACAGAATATGTTAACAATAAAGCTTTTAACATATCCCACCCTCAAGGGGTGGTCCCCTCAGTCAATACCCTCCTACTTCCTGCAACCATATCTCAGTTTTAGTGGAATAGCAGTAGAGTATACGATCAAACCCCAAAAGAGGGGCGGGGGCGGCGACTGTCGGAGGACTCAGAGAAAGGAATTTTACAGGTAAGATTTTACAAAAATTCCGTTTTCTCTTACGTCCTCCGACAGTCGCCGCCTCTTCATATTCGTCACATATGGGGACGTCCCAAAGCAGTGCAAACATGAGGGGTGGGAAACGCATCCGCGCCGAAAGGCAACGCAGTCTCCGCATCAAAGAAGGAACCTTACCAAAGGAAGGAAACCAGCTGGGCAACAGCAAAAAACAAGTGCTCAACAGGAGCAACAACCCAGGAAAAGACAAAAAACCAGGGGATACAAAACTTATCCCAACAGCCAGGAGTCCCCAACAAGGGACCCTAGGGAACAGCCGCACTAAGAACCTTGCGGCCAAAGGAAGCATCCGCCGATGCCTGAACATCTACTTTGTAGAATTTTGTGAAAGTGTGCACGGTCGACCAAGTCGCCGCCTTACACACCTGGGCTACAGAAGCCCCATGACGACAGGCCCAAGACGTACTCAGAGATCTAGTAGAGTGCGCCTTCACAGGCACAGGGGGAACCTTCCCCTGCAAAGCATAGGCCTGTTCAATGGTCTGCCTGATCCATTTGGCGATGGTAGAGGCCGAAGCCGCCATGCCCTTCCGAGGACCCTCTGGAAGAACAAACAAGGAGTCCGTCTTTCGAAAAGACTCAGTCGATTTAAGGTAAACCCTTATCGCCCGAACAACATCCAGAGAGTGCAATCTCACCTCCTTTGGATGTTTAGGCTTCGTGCACAACGAAGGCAAGACAATATCCTCATTAAGATGGAATTCCGAAACTCGTTCCGGAAGAAAAGAAGGATTAGGTCGCAAGACCACCTTATCCCTGACAAGCTAGACATTAAAACTGAGATATGGTTGCAGGAAGTAGGAGGGTATTGACTGAGGGGACCACCCCTTGAGGGTGGGATATGTTAAAAGCTTTATTGTTAACATATTCTGTTGCCTAGCTACTCCTTCGGAGCAAAGTCTAATACCCCCATATGTGACGAATATGAAGAGGCGGCGACTGTCGGAGGACGTAAGAGAAAATACATTTACCTTTTCTTTCTTCATTTTCCAAAAAAATTTGGCAACAAATGAGATGTGTAAAATACTCACCATGCCTCTTAGCAAATAGCTTGGGAGGACTAGTCAGGATCGAGGTAAAGATGAATGCAGAAATGTACAGAGACATCCTTGATAAAAAAAAAAAACCTGCTCCAGAGCGCTCTGGACCTCAGACTGGGACGAAGGTTCATCTTCCAACAGGACAACGACCCCAAGCACACAGCCAGGATAACAAAGGAGTGGCTGTGGGACAACTCTGTGAATGTCCTTGAGCGGCCCAGCCAGAGCCCAGACTTGAACCTGATTGAATATCTCGGGGGAGATCTAAAAATGGATGCTCCCCATCCAACCTAATGGAGCTTAAGAGGTCCTGCAGAGAAGAACGGGAGAAACTGCCCAAAAATAGGTGTGCCAAGCTTGTAGCCTCATACTCAAAAAGACTTGAGGCTGTAATTGGTGCCAAAGGTGCTTTAAAAAAAAGTATTGAGCAAAGGCTGTGAATACTTATGTACATGTCATAAATAGGATAAGTGCAGCGCTAAGGGGCTATATATGCATAACCATATTATAGACACCAAGTGAATGAAGTGATTTCTTATGTACATGACTTATGTAGATGTGATTTTTCATTTTTAATAAATTTGAAAAGATTTTAAGCAAACTTATTTCATGTTGTCATTATGGGGTATTGTTTGTAGAATTTTGAGGAAAACAATGCATTTAATCCAGGGCTTGTCAAATTTTCTTTGAATTGAGGAGTCGGCTAAAAAAGTTAGGAGCCAGGTTTTTTGGTATGACTCAGTGACGAGCCCGCTCAGGGGAACTGTCAGATTTAACTTCTGTGGTCATATACTGTTTTTGTGAAGAAGGCTGCACATAGGGGCGGGTAGGGGGCAATGGGTAGATGCATGGGCGTAGGAACCGGGGGGGACACATCCCCCCCAGGAAATAATGCGGGGGGACAGGAATGGTGAAATCCCCCCCAGTTTGCGCCGTCGCATCGGCGCTAAAAGGAAGAACTACGAAGAAAGGAGGAAGGACTGCCAGGCGACCGACACAGCAGGAGGGCGTTCCCCATGGAGGCGTGTCAGGCCCGCCCACTCGCCCAGCCTAGCAGCAGGCAGCGCGGGGTGATGTTGAGGGAGAGCGGGCGCCTGCGCTGTGTGAAAGAGGACAGAGGAGAAGAAGCAGGAGCCGAGTCAGCCAGCGCCAGCAGAGGAGAGGAGGAGGACACCACAGTCACAGGACACACACGAGTCGAGGATGGAGCAGCCTGCAGGCCGGGACCGTCATCAATCATCCGAATACATCCAATTAGGTCAGTGGGGGTCCTGTCCTGTTCCTGGGGGGTCCGGTCCTGTTCCTGGGGGAGGGTCCTGTCCTGGAGGGTCATGTCCTGTCCTGTTCCTTGGGGGTCCTGTTCCTTGGGGGGTCCTGTCCTGTCCTTAAGGGTCCTGTTCCTTGGGGTTCCTGTCCTGTTCCTTGGGGGACCTGTTCTTTGGGGGGGTCCTGTCCTGTCCTTGGGGGTCCTTTCCTGTTCCTTGGGGGGTCCTGTCCTGTCCTTGGGGGTCCTGTTCCTTGGGGGGTCCTGTCCTTGGGGGTCCTGTTCCTTGGGGGGTCCTGTCTTATCCTGGGGGGTCCTTTCCTGTCTTTGGGGGGTCCTGTCTTGTCCTGGGGGGTCCTGTTCTGTCCTACAAACACAGGCTGGCAGGCGGGTGGAGGGGGGCGTGCACAGCGGAGTGGCACATCATGCAAGACGTCTCACCAGCATAGGGAGAGTGCGCGGTGCGCACCAAGCACCCAACCTAGGCGGCCAGGCCTAAAGCGCATGCGGGAGTGGCGTCACGTGGACAGTACTGACTGACTACCTAGCAGTCTGTCCACTGTGTGTCGGGGACCGGGACCGGACAGTGAGGAGGTGCCGGCGGCAGCGCAAGGCAAGGCACTGGCAGCAAGCCAAGCAGCACCAGCATAGAGGAGTGTGACGAGGTCTCTGAGGAGCCGAGGCTGAGCCAGCCACCAGGACACGAGGAGCAGGCCGGGGGCATCGGCTTAGAGGTGGCAGCCTCAGCCTGCCTGGGAGGTGAGTCACTGGAGCAGTGAGTCCACTCACTGCACATTTGAAATGCATCATACCACCCTCACACCCAACAATTGTCAATGTGGTTGACATGCTGAGCTGAAAGAATTTTACAGCTGAACAATGCTGTAAAATGCTGTCAGCATGTCAGCCCACATTGTCATTTTCAGGGGTGTGAGGGTGGTATGAGATGCAAATGTGCAATGGACTCACTGTGAGTCCACTGCACATTTGCATCTCATACCACCCTCACACCCCTGAAAATGACAATGTGGGCTGACATGCTGACCGAATTTATTTTACAGCTGAGCTGAACTGCTCCACTAGTGCCACCTCTAAAACTGATGTCCCCGGGCCTGCTCCTTGTGTGCTGGCTTGCTGTGTCTGGTTCCATTGCTGCGTACTGCTGCCTCGCCTTACAGGTGACTACACAAATGCTGTCCGCATGCTCTGGGCCTTCAAATATATAAACATGAAATATTTGTGACTGATGCCCATTGTCAGGAATATTTCATGTTTATGTCTTTATTTGGCCAATGTTTCACAAATGTTTCATGTTTTATGCATTTGAAGGCCCAGAGTGTATGGACAACGTCAGTGGAGTCACCGGTAAGGCGAGGCAGCAGCACGCAGCTGAGGAGCCAGACACAGCCAGCACACAAGGAGCAGGCCCAGGGACATCGGTTTTAGAGGTGGCAGGTAAGGGGAGCAGTGGGTCCACTGCACATTTCCTTTCTCGTACCACCCTCATGCCCCTGAAAATGACAATGTGGACTGACCCGCTGACAGAACTTTACAGTTGAACATGGCAAACATGTATAATACATGTCTGTAAGTTTGCTATGTCCAGCTGTAAAATTATGTCAGCGTGTCAGTCCACATTGTCATTTAATGTTAATGCTTTTAGTATCCATTGTCAGGAATATTTCATGTTTATGCGTTTGTATTGCACGCACACACAAACACACACACACACACACACACACACTCTCTCTCTCTCTCTCGCAGTTTACTGAAAAAGCATATACCTCAGGGGCGTAACTACAGGGGTTGCAGGGGTTGCAATTGCAACTGGGCCCCATGCTCCAGGGGGCCCATGTGGCTCCCCTGTACATCTGAATAGGAGGGGCGGAGGGGGCAGCATGTAGAGAAATCACTGTCCTTTTTCCTCCTGTAGCTGCAGGAGGAAAATGGAGGAGATTGGTTCCTCTGTATGCTGCCCCCTCCACTCCCCCTATTCAGTTTACTTGTGTTCTGCTGTCTCTGGGCCCCTGTGTGCTCCACTGGTCCCACCCCTTTCCTGCCGGCTGCTGCAGGGGATGTGTCACAATAGAGAACCAGGAAGGGGTCAGTAAATATGTAATTTACCAGTGCCTTCCTTTCCTGAATGGACAGAGTCATAGTCAGTGACAATGTAAAAAAATAAAATAAAATGATAAAAAATAAAACAATTAGAATACCAAAAAATTAAAGCTACTGACACCAGTGGGTGAACTTCCAGGATCGCAAAGGTCACACTTACAACCGGGCCCTGGTATTCCACCACCGTGGGGAGGCCCCAAGATGGCAGGAAGGGGGCCCACTGCAGAACTTGTGAAAGAGTCCCGCTGCAGGACTCTAATAAAAGGCCGCGCAATGAGAGTAAAGGGCCCCAGGATCGATGGGAAGAGCCCCAGGCTTGAAGGGAAGGATCCCGGCCAGGGGTCCGGTGGGCCCTTCATGGTTCCTTGCACCAGGGCCCTCAAGGCTCTAGTTACGCCTCTGATATACCTGGCGAGTAAAAATGCTGTCCCCCCCAGATTTGTGTGGGTTCCTACACCCTTGGGTAGATGGTGGCTCGTTTTAGGGGGGTGGGGGAGAAAACCTTCCTTCTCAAGTCTGGCCAGAATCCGTATCGGACAATTTATGAGCAGGGGTGTACGCTATGCCACCATACACGGCTAACAGTGTTAAAAGAGGAAAACCTGCCAACTATCAACAGACCCGTGAAAAAAATTAAAAAATTTAAATTGAAAAAATAATAAACAGCTGCTATCCTGTTTGTGATCACATCAAAAATTCTTGAAAAAAGGGGGGGCGGGAGAGCACTAATCCCATCTATTAGCGGCTTGCACTTTATTAGAGAACGATATACATTTATTTTCACATGAATTAAGTAATATTTGATACATTGCACAGGGTATAAGCGATATATACACATACTGTGTATTTTTTGCAGGTTTGCACATGGGATTAGCGCCGGCTGGGTGCTCGGGTCTCCCGGTGTAACAATCGAGCGGCTCCCGAGCCGCATCGGTCATCACCGATGGAAAGCCGACCGTCGGCTCTAAACCACAGTACCAGGATGGTGCCTCTAGCTAGAGGCATCACCCCGTTATAACCCCGCAAAGTTTGCTGACGTAGCCCTACGTCACTTTGCGGTAAGTGGTTAAGTGACAACTTTGTGTTAAAAAAAAAAAAAAAAAACACCTTCTGGCAAAACATAAAATATTCCATGGACTCAGCAAATAGCTTGGGGTGTCTACTTTCCGAAAAGGGGTTATTTGTGCTATCTTCACATTTCAGGGCCTCCTAAGCTGTAATGGGAAGTGGGGGGGGGGGGGGGGTGGTACTGCCCTGCCATTTTAGCACTTCAATCAATGCGATAGGCATTCAGAAAGTAAAAGCTGCGTAAATTCCAGTATATAAAACACATCGTTTGTAGACGCTATAACTTTTGCGCAAACCAATATACACCTATTGAGATTTTATTTTATCAAAGACATGTATGTAGCTGAATACATTTTGGCTTAAATATATGACAAAAACAGCACAGGGCTCTGAAGGAACGGCAGGGGTGGCCGCTCCTTAACGGTGCAAGTTTGGCAGATATTTACTCTACCTATAGGTAAGCCTTATCATAGGCTTACCTATAGGTACAAACACTACCTGGGGGTTTACAACGGATTTAAGTGGTTAATATTTGCAAACAAAATGAAGGTTTCCTACTTATGGGTCCTTTCACACGGCCGCTCCGTGTGTCCGCAAATCATCCAATCCGTTTGCGGATGATTTGCGGACATAATGTAAGTGAATGGCACTGCGGGTGTCAGCGGAATACCATCCGCTGACACCCGATTTTCCTCCTGTCAGTTCTGTTCCGTTTTTACGAATGGAACAGAACCCCATTTTTCCTTCCGTGTAAAAAACGGAAAGGAAGGAAAATCGGATGTCAGCGGTGTCATCCGCTGACATCCGCAGTGCCCATATACTTACATTATGTCCGCATATCATCCGCAAACGGATGGGATGATATGCGGGCACACGGAGCGGATGACAGAAATGTCATCCGCTCCGTGGAAAAAAAAAAAGTCCAGCAGCGGACCTTTCACACGGAGCGGCCGTGTGAAAGGAGCCTATAATATTTAGCTGTCATGTTAAAAAAACAGTAATATTAGAACCCATTTTAGGTTAATAGGTTAATCTCACATAGTTGGAGAACTACTTAAATTATTTTATTTAATTAAACACGAACATTAGGCTGCATTCACATGTCAGCTTATAATCGCGGGCAGAACCGCCGCGGTTCCGCCCGCGATTCGGAGATTTATTGCAAATCGCGGGACGCCTAGCGTTGCCCGTTGATTTGCAATAGCCCCCCAAACGCCGAGCGATGTTGCCGCGATTTACGCCCGCCGAATCGCGGCAACATCGCGCAAACAAAATCGCGGGATGCAATACGCTCCAAAGAAGCGTTTGGGGGGCTATTGCAAATCAACGGGCAACGCTAGGCGTCCCGCGATTTGCAATAAATCTCCGAATCGCGGGCGGAACCGCGGCGGTTCTGCCCGCGATTATAAGCTGACATGTGAATGCAGCCTTAGTAACTGAAGTGCATAAACAAAATCTCATTGAAAAAACAAACAAAATAACTTAAACTGAATATAGCAGCTGGGTCCACATAAATAAACTTCAAACATGGTCCTTTCATCACAGCACATCTTCTCATGATGTTTCATTCAGGCCACCATCATTAAAATATTCCCAAACTGGGTCTCTTTTACAGGCTGCTGCCATTTTGCTCCTCAAGGGAGGAATAAACCACTTCAAACTATGTGCAGAAAGATCACAAGGTTTATAAGCTGCTTAGGTGGTTTCACTTTCATTTTTACAGCTTGGCCTTCCTCCTCACACTTACAGCCTGGCACAGATGCATTTCTCTTCAGGCAATCATACAGTTTGTAGTGTACATAGATTTGCAAAACAATGGGATAAATTAATATTCTTGAACTTTGTTTTATCTCTGGTTACTGTGAAATTGTGTGAATACATCAATGCATGTTATCTCAGCTTGTGGAGCTTGGATTCGTTGAGTTTATCAAATATAATATTGCAGAATATACAGCCTCATGCTACTTACTTAACCACTTGCCTACAGTGCACTTTTACCCCCTTCCTGCCCTGACTGATTTTCAGCTTTCAGCGCTCTCACACTTTGAATGACAATTACTCAGTCATGCAACACTGTACCCATAACAAATTTGTGTCCTTTTTTTCACACAAATAGAGCTTTCTTTTGATGGTATTTAATCACTGCTGGGTTTTTTATTTTTTGTGCTATAAATAAAAAAAGACTGAAAATATTGTGAAAAAACGCATTTTTCTTTGTTTCTGTCATAAAATTTAGCAAATGAGTAATTTTTCTTCACAAATTTTGGCCAAAATTTATACTGCTACTTATCTTTGGTAAAAATAACCCAAATAAGTGTATATTATTTGGTCTTTGTGAAAGTTATAGAGTCCACAAGTTATGGTGCTAATCATTGAAAATTGATCACACTTGACCACACCTGATGTACTGAAGGCCTATCTCATTTCTTGAGACACTAAAAAGTCAGGAAAGTACAAATACCCCCCAAATGACCCCTTTTTGGAAAGTAGACATTCCAAGGTATTTAATAAGGGGCATGGTGAGTTTTTTGAAGTTGTAATTTTTTCCCACAACTCTTTGCAAAATGAAGATTTTTTTTTTTTTTTTTTACAAATTGACGTATTAACAGGTTATTTCTCTCACACAGCATATGTATACTTGCAACTACACCCCAAAACACATTCTACTACTCCTCCTGAGTATGGCGATACCACATGTGTGAGACTTTTTCGCAGCCTGGCCACATACATTGGCTGTTTCCCCCCTGCCGGTGACGGCGGGTGTCCCGGGGACACGCCGACACCGGCAGTGCAGGGCGGCGTGCACACGATCGCGCGCCTGCCCTGCTGAATGGGATCACGTCATATGACGTCTTCCCAGAACAATGGCCGCACCGTCCCGCCGTCATTTGACGGCGTACGGGCGGCAAGTGGTTAAGCTCCATATAATGCTGAATAAATTAAATTATTAATGTATCTTAAATAGAAAACTAACTTTAGATAGGTTTTTACTCCAATCAGATTTAATATTTAAAAACAAAAAAAAAATTATTTATTTTTAAAAATCATTGATTTTTATTCACTGTTTTTGGTTTCAGGGATGTTGTATTCCTATTTTTTTACACTTAGCCCTGCAGGGTTTGGAGCAGACGGTCGTCTCTCTTTTAAAAGCAAGCAGAGCTGCTAGCTAGCCGCTGGATCGCTTTTAAAAGCATCGGGACCCCTCCCCTCGTCTTTCACAGGCTGTCCCACCAGGACACCCGATCGACCAGCCAGCACTTCCGTAAGCTGGTCAAAGGGACAGCCAGCCAAAGACCAGAACTGCTCTGTCCGCCTCTATGATAGAAGAAATAGGAAGCAATGAGAATACATCACTTCTGGGTTTCCCTAGCACCATTTTTAACAATGGAAAACATTTGATCACACCAAGATTTTTACACCAGGAGCATAAAATTAGTTTGTAAATTCGAAAGAAATGTTTAAATAATGCATTACAATCTACCTAAACCCATTCCATTTGTAGTTGACTAAAATGTATGAGATTTTAGTCGACTAAAATGTACTGGAGAATTTAGCAGGGCTGTGGAGTTGGAGTCGAGGAGTCGGAGGAAATTTTGGGTACCTGGAGTCGGAGTCGGCAAACAATGCACCGACTGACTCCTACTAAATTTAGATTTGAAATGTCCGAATTCACAAAAAGTTATAATTAATGACTTAGTATAAGGAAACTTATAATTGAGGAGGCCAAATGTAAAAAGGAAGAACTACAGAAATTTCTGAAAGGACGTTTTGTCTTCCTTAAAATGGATGCATGCACACGTCACAGAGTCAATTATTTTGACATTAATGTTCGATTTGTGGATGAAAATAGCAAAACAATAACACGGACCCTCGGATTAAAGGACACTCAGGCACATCACACCAGTGACTTCAGTAACTTCAGAAGTTAGTGGAGGGTGTTCTAGAAGATTTTGAAATTACAAAAGGAACAGATTTTGTGTGTTGTGACAGATAACGCTTCTAACATGTTGAGCACAATTGAGAAGATGAACGCAGATGAAGAAGGTAACAAACAGATATTAGAGTTAGAGGAAGACAGCTCTGCAAGTATTGGAAAAAGTTTAAAAACTGAAGAGAATGCTGACATTTTTTTTAGACAACCTTGTTGAAGAAGCATTGAAGCTTGCTCCTATTCATCATATGAGATGTGCTGTTCATACACTGCAACTTGCCATAAGAGATGGATTAACCACTTGCCGACCGCTCACATGGAGCGTACTGCGGCAAAGTGGCTCGATAACGGGCAGCGACGTACACTTACGTCGCTGGACTCCTCCACTTGTGGGCAGCGCGCGCGCCGCCGGAGGCTCGCTCCCGCTGTATTCAGACACAGCGGGAGTCGGGCCAGGGGAGAAGAGGCGGTGATCACCGCCGCTCTTCCCCAATCGTCGGCGATCGAGTGAGGATATCCGCCCGCTTGTGTAAAAAAAGCGGGTTGATCTCCTAAGTGACAAGCAGGGACAGATTACAGGATTCAGCATAGCTGAACCTTTCGATCTGTGCCTGTGTCACACAGTCCCCTCCCCCCACACATGTCAGTAAGCACCAGGCATATATTTAACCCCTTGATCACCAATAAAGTTAACCCCTTCCCTGCCAGTGACATTATTACAGTAACAGTGCATATTTATAGCACTGATTACTGTAGTAATGTCACTGGTACCCCCAAAAGTGTCAAAAATGTCAGTTAGGGGTCCGATCTGTCCGCCGCAATGTCTCAGTCCAGCAAAAAAAAAAAAAATAAAAAAATCGCAGATCGCCGCCATTACTAGTTAAAAAAAAAAAACAATAAAAATTACATAAATTTCCCGTAGTTAGTAGCTGCGATAACTTTTGCCCAAACCAATCAAAATTCGCTTATTGCGATTTTTTTTACCAAACATATGTAGCAGAAAACAAATTGGCCTAAAATGTTAAAAAAATTTAGATTTTTACATTTTTTGGGGGGAATTTCATAAAAAAAAAAATGTAAAAAATATTGTTATTTTTTTCAAAATTGTTGCTCTTTTTTTTGTTTATAGCGCAAAAAGTAAAAATCGCACAGCTGATTAAATACCACCAAAAGAAAGCTCTATTTGTGAGGAAAAAAAAGAACCTAAATTTAATTTGGGTACAGCGTCGCACAACCGCGCAATTGTCCGTAACTGTGCCGAATCGCAAAATATGGCCTGGTCAGGAATGGGGTAAAATCTTCCAGTCTTAAAGCGGTTAAAAATACGCTCATTGAGAATTTTTTTGTCAAAGACATGTTGCTAAATACATTTTGGCCTAAATATATGACAAATTGAATATATTGGATATTTTTTAACTGTCAAAGTAGAAAAATATTGTTATTTTTTAAAAATTGTCGCTCTTTTTTTATTAATATCACAAAAAATGAAAAGCGCAGAGGTGATGAAATACCACCAAAAGAAAGCTCTGTTTGTGGGAAAAAAAGGAAGTAAATTTCGTTTGGGTACGGCGTTGCATGACCGCGCAATTGTCAGTTAAAGTTGCACAGTGCCAAGTTGCAAAAAGTTGCCTGGACGTAAAGCAGGAAAATCCCGGTCCTAAAGTGGTTAAAAGATCGCCATGCAGCTACACTAATTGGCAAATTACGGCAAGTAACTGTTGCAGCCAGGGCCCCGAAAACAGATGCAATTTTGAAAAGACGTGCAGGAAAAGGAGCCATTTTGGATCAAACAACTCGCTGGGGAAGCACTTATTTAATGGTGAAGCGTTTGCTTGAACTTAACCGCTTGCCGACTGCGCACAGTATATTTACTGCGGCAGTCGGCCCCGGCCAGGCAGAGTGACGTAGGTCTACGTCGCTCGCCTGTCACTCCTTCCAGAGCCAATAGCGGGCGGGCGGGCGCGCGCTGAGGCTCGTTCACGGAGGAGTGCGGGAGTGTGACTGGCGGACCCGATGTCCGCCGGTCACACTACGATCGCCGGTACAGCGGGAGAAAGACAGAGCGGCTTGTGTAAACAAGCCACCTGTCAGTTCTCCCTGTGTAAAAGTGAAGATCAAACAGTTCTACTATGTAGAACTGTTGATCTTTGTTTTTACACTAGTAGACCTGTCCCTGCACAGTTAGAATCACGCCCCTAGGACACACTTAACCCCTCCCTGTCCAATACTGTTAACCCCTTCCCTGCCAGTGTCATTTTTGCAGTAACAGTGCATATATATAGCACTGATTACTGCAGTAATGTCACTGGTACCCCCAAAAGTGTCAAAAATGTCAGTCAAGGGTCCGATCTGTCCGCCGCAATGTCGCAGTACCGCAAAAAAAATCGCAGATCGCCGCCATTACTCGTTAAAAAAAAAACACCAAAAATGACAAAAATCTTTCCCTTTGTTAGTAAACGCGATAACTTTTGCGCAAACCAATCAAAATACGCTTTTTGCGATTTTTTTTACCAAACATAGGTAGCGTAAAACAAATTGGCTGAAAATTTTAAAAAATTTTGATTTTTACATTTTTTTTGGGGGGAATTTCATATAAAAAAAAAGTGAAAAATATTGTTGTTTTTGCAAAAATTACGCTCTTTTTTTGTTTATAGCGCGTGATCAAAAAATCGCACAGGTGATCAAATACCACCAAAAGAAAGCTCTGTTTGTGGGAAAAAAAGGACGTGAAATTCGTTTAGGTACAGCGTCGCACGACCGCGCAATTGTCCGTTAAAGTCACGCAGTAAAAAATCGCAAAATAACCCCTGGTCTTTTAGCAGGAAAATCCTCCGGTGGTAAAGTGGTTAAAGACTTCATAGAAGAAATGGACAATGAAAATCTTGCATTATCTGAAAGCCAGTGGACACAAACAAAAGAGCTGAAGAACTTTCTTTCTCACCCCTTCACTGTCACCAAGAGGTTGCAATGTGACGATCTAACCCCGGGTAAATTCCTCTTGGAATGGAAGAGCCTGTTCTATCGCCTGAACAAAAATGGAGGGTTAATAGCTGAGGGCATTGCATCTTCAATGATGAAAAGAGAGAGTCTTTTGCTGGAAAATGAAATCTTGTTAGCGGCTATTTATGTCAACCCAATGAGCTGACTTTTGTTGAACAGTGAATAGACTGCTACTGGGAAAAAGGCCCTCTATGATGTAGCAGTTCGCATGAAGGGATTACAACCTGAAATACCTCCACAGGATGAAGTTCTTTTAAGCAATAGTGGTAACTCAGGATCAGTGGCGGCTGGTGAAGTTTTAAGATGGGGGGGCGCAAGACCCCGCCCTTCCATTTGGACCCCTCCCATTTCTCAGAAGCCCCACCCCTTATAGACTCCACCCATTTTGTCCCCTGTATTTTGCTTGCGTGAACCAATTCTCCCAATATATCACATATTAAGGGGTCCATCAGTACTAGTATATCCCATAATAGGGAACAGGGGCCCTATTATGGGATATACTGTGAGAGACATCCTATTATGGGATACATGGACTGAGAGTGGCAAAACCCCCACAGTACAGACCCCCCCCAGCACAAACCTCACAGTACAGACCCCCCCAGCACAAACCTCACAGTACACACCCCCCCCCAGCACAAACCCCTCAGGCACAAACAACTCAAGCACAAACCCCACAGTACAGGCCCCTAGCACAAACCCCACAGTACATACCCCCCTCAATATAGTGACCAGTATAAATGCCCCCTTTCAATGTAGTGACCAGCATACATGCCCCCAATGCAGTGACCAGTATACATGCCCCCAATGCAGAGCTATGCGTGCGTGGCTCCAGTGCAGCCAGTGACCACCAGTATACGTCCCCCAATGCAGAGCTATGTGTGCGTGCCTCCAGTGCAGCCAGTGACCACCAGTATACGTCCCCCAATGCAGAGTTATGCGTGCGTGCCTCCAGTGCAGCCAGTGACCACCAGTATACATGTCCCCCAATGCAGAGCTATGCGTGCGTGCCTCCAGTGCAGCCAGTGACCACCAGTATACATCCCCCAATGCAGAGCAATGCGTGCGTGCCTCCAGTGACCACCAGTATACATCCCCCAATGCAGAGCTATGCGTGCGTGCCTCCAGTGACCACCAGTATACGTTCCCCAATGCAGAGCTATGCGTGCGTGCCTCCAGTGCAGCCAGTGACCACAAGTATACGTCCCCCAATGCAGAGCTATGCGTGCGTGCCTCCAGTGCAGCCAGTGACCACAAGTATACATGTCCCCCAATGCAGAGCTATGCGTGCGTGCCTCCAGTGCAGCCAGTGACCACCAGTATATGTCCCCCAATGCAGAGCTATGTGTGCGTGCATCCAGTGCAGCCAGTGACCACCAGTATATGTCCCCCAATGCAGAGCTATGCGTGGGTGCATCCAGTGCAGCCAGTGACCACCAGTATACATGTCCCCCAATGCAGAGCTATGCGTGCTGGCCTCCAGTGCAGTGACCACAAGTATACATCCCCCAATGCAGAGCTATGTGTGCGTGCCTCCAGTGCAGTGACCACAAGTATACATCCCCCAATGCAGAGCTATGCGTGCGTGCCTCCAGTGCAGTGACCACAAGTATATGTTCCCCAATGCAGAGCTATGCGTGCGTGCCTCCAGTGCAGTGACCACAAGTATACATCCCCCAATGCAGAGCTATGCATGCGCGCCTCCAATGCAGTGACCACAAGTATACATCCCCCAATGCAGAGCTATGCGTGCGTGCCTCCAATGCAGTGACCACAAGTATACGTCCCCCAATGCAGAGCTATGCGTGCGTGCCTCCAATGCAGTGACCACAAGTATACATCCCCCAATGCAGAGCTATGCGTGCGTGCCCGACAGAGCAGTACACTTACCTGGAGGCTCGGCTTCTCCCTCTCCTCTTCTCCGGTCTCCGCTCCGCTCTCTGCAATGCCGGTCCACGCGACGTCAGCGGGGTCAGCATGGGGCCATGGGATGTCCTGGATGATGATTGGTCCAGGCTGTAGACTGGACCAATCACAGCCAGGATATCAGGAAAGTGGGGGTGCCCAAGCGCAATGACTTGCGCTCAGGTTACGCCCCCAGAAGGCAGCCAATCGGCGCCTCTTCTGGGTCATAAACCCCACCCCCCCATATAGCCACCACATAGGCCGGGGTAGCGGTGAACACAATTTTTTTTTTTTTTCAAAACTATTTGTTCGTTTTGTAATTTTTTTTTTCAAAACTTTATTTGTTCGTTTTTTTTTTTTTTCTTCTTTTTCTTTTCTTTAGGGGTAGGGGGGCGGCGCCCTGGCGCCCCCTATGCACAGGCCGCCACTGCTCAGGATCATCTTCTTCAAATGAAGAATTCGACTTTGATTCCTTCTTAGACAAAATGGAAGTTGCTAAAGGACAGTGACGTCGCATAAGCGTTAAAGAACCAGTAAATGTCCAAATAAAAAAATTCCAACAGGAGTTTTATAAAGCACTAAAAGAAGTTGAAAAGTATGATCGCTCATCAAAACTTACTGTTGTTTATCCAGAGATCGTTAGTGATGTGGCCAGAATAGTTACTGCAATGCCACCCACCCAAGTCAGTGTCGAAAGATTAATACATATTAATACAGAGGAGTCGGAGTCAGGGAGTCGGAAGTAAAAAAACTGAGGAGTCGGAAAATGTATCTACCGACTCCACAGCCCTGGAATTTAGTCAAATAAAATTTGACTAAAACTAAAATAATTCAGATGACTAAAATGAAAATGGCATTTTAGTCAAAAGACTGACTAAAACTAAATCTAAATCTAAAATTGCTGCCAAAATTACCACTGCTTGTAACTATATTTGCTGCCTCGTGTCCTTCAAACGTAACTGCACTTTTAGCCGGTAATACCTTCTCTCATCTCAAGTCCAGATACTGCTATTCAACACACAAACCAGGATCAGTGTCCTTGTTACTAATAAGAACGTTTAGACATTTAAAAAAAAAAAAGAAAATTTCCCACTCTTTCAGAATCCATTTTTTATTTTTAAATCTCTTTGCAAGTTTCCTCAATTCTAATCACTGTTGAGCAGTGCAATAAAAACCTTGTTTTCGAGGTTTTCATTTAATTCTAAGAGTGGCCTTAGACAGACGTAGATAACTCACAAACAGCAGCAGGCGGTAAAGGATCTATTCTTTGGTGACGGGGCTCCTGTAATCCTCTCCTAGACTCAGCTGGTGATACAATGCGGCACACGTGAGCTGTATTATTTTTGTTCCTTTTTCTTTTTCCAAACAAGGGGTCATAATGATCAACAACTCTGAAGTCCAGTAGGTCAGAAAACCTTGCTGTGCAATACAGTCCTTCTGATACTTGGAAATGCTTTTATCATTCTTCATTTAAAACCTACATTACTTGAATCACAGAACACAATCACAGATCTGCCATATAGCTTGAAAATCTCTAATCCCAATAACTAAATCTAATTTAACCACCTCAATACTGGGCACTTTCACCCCCTTCCTGCCCAAGCCATATTTCAGATTTCAGTGCTGTCACACTTTGAATGAAAATTGTGCAGTCATGCAATGCTGTACCCAAATTATTTTTTTTATAATTGTCTTCCCACAAATAAATTTTTCTTTTGGTGGTATTTATTCACTGCTGGATTTTTTATTTTTTTTTGCTTAAAAGACTAAAAAAAAAAAAAAGAAAAGACAGAAAATATATATTTTTTTTAGTTTCTGTCAGAAAATTTTGTAAATAAGTAATTTTTCTCATTCACTGATGTGCACTGATGAGGCTGCACAGATGGGCACTGATGAGGCTGCACAGATGGGCACTGATGAGGTGGCACTAATACGAAGCCCAGATGAGTACTAATAGGCAGCACTGATGGGCAATGACAGGTGGCACAGATAGGTTGTACTGATGGGTAGGCACTGAGGAGCACAGATTGGCCTCACTGATGGGCACTGACTGGTGTCACTGGTGGGCACTGTTCGGCCTGCACTGTAATCAGGGCACTGATCATCAGTGCCCTGATTACATATACAGGTCTCCCCTGTGAGGAGATGCCACTGATCAGCTGTCCTCACACTCTTTAAGGCACACTCTGTGTGAGGGGTGAGGAGAGCCGATATACAGCATCCTTGTTTCCATGTGATTGGCTGTGATTGGACACAGCCAATCACATGGGTAAAAAGCCAGGGCCACAGGCACGCGATCACAGAGAGACTGGGCAGTGTCTTATGACGTTGGCTCAGAACGAGAGCTGCCCGCTTCGCCGTCAGTTTACTATCATTTTGTCTTCCCCAGTTAAAAGTAAACATTTTACTGCCTAAGCATTTAAATATAGCAGTTCCATTTTTATTGACATTTTTGGGGGGACCAGTGACATTACTACAGTAATCAGTGCTAAAAATATGCACAGTTACTGTAAAAATGGCACTGGCAGGGAAGGGATTAATTCTGGGGGTGATCAAGGGGTTAAATGTATGCCAAATGCTTAATGTGTGTGTGTGTGTGTGTGTGTGTGTGTGACAGGCACAGCATAGCTGAAACTGCTGCTCTGTCCCTGCCTGTCAGTGAGAAGATCCGCCTGCTTTGTTTACATAAGCAGGCGGGTCTTCTCTCTGTTTACCGGACGATCGTGGGAGGCCTCTCCTCCCACTGTGTTCCCCTCCAGTCACGTAGTACTAGGTGACTGGACCCAGGGGAGCCGCACTGCCGCAGTAATATTACTGTGGGTAGTCGGCAAGTGGTTTAAGAAATGTTAAAGGCAGAAGGTTTTTTATATCTTAATACATTCTATGCATTAAGATTACAAACCTATTAGGCAGCAGCCTCCCTCAGCCCCCCAAATACTTACCTGAGCCAATCTCTATCCAGCGATGTTGCAGGAGTGTCTCAGTTGCCCTGGACTACCCTCTTTATTGGCTGAGACAGCAGCATGACACAATTAGCTCCCGCTGCTCTCAAAGTCAGTCAGCCAGCCAGCCAGCCAATCAGGAAAGAAAGGGGGCGGGCGGGGTTGCAGCGCCGTGTCTGAATGGACACAGGGAGCCATGACTCGGATCTGGCAAGCTGCTTGCTGTGGGGGCACTCAACAAGAAGGAGTGGCCAGGGGCACAGAAGAGGGACCCGAGAAGAGGAGGATCAGGGCCATTCCGTGCAAAAACCAACTGCACAGAGCAGGTAAGTAAAACATGTTTTTGTTTTTTTTTAATAAAAAGGACTTTACAAATCACTTTAAGCACCCTTTTTTGCTGTGTAATGAATTTATTTTAGCCAAGGTGGGTAGACCTTGGAACTACGGCAGAGAAATCTCACTGCTGATGTTGTCAAGATCTTGAAGAAGCCAATGAATGACTCAAATCAAGAGACTCCACCTATAATGTGTCCTGGAATCTCAATGCCTTGCAGTCTTTTGAGAAAATATTGAAAGCAAGTACATGACCTCAGCATCTAGACTGCCAGCAGATTGTATTAAAAGGTTAGTAGCAATGCCCCTAAATCAGCCAATAAGTCAACAGAATGCACGGTGCAGGAAAAAAAAAAAAAAAAACAAACATATGTGCCTAGAAACATATGGATTTTATTTAATAAAAGAGCAGAAATCAAAGACGCCACACATGTGGCTTTTAAAAGCAATTCACAACCGAGAACAGCATAAAGCATAAAAATATATAGCTTTCTACAAGACATCACTAGAAGTTTTCTTCAAAAGGTCACCCAGAAGATTAAATGTCAGAAATGGACAGAAATCAATGGAGAACAATCTGTTTGGTTTCCCTGAAAATACTCTCTAATTTCATCACAACAGGTGTCTCGCGCCGTGCGCCCAGATAATGAACACTTCAGCAGCATCAGATAAGTGTTGAATGTGTACTTAAAATCAACTGTCAAAACACCTCATTACAATGAGCCGGCTACCAACAAAGAGTTGGAAAAATATCTTTGCTGTATAGAGTGGTTTGCATCGTGCACGGCGCCTGTGATGTTGCTGTTCTAAAATGAATCCGTTGCACACAGCGCTGGGATAGACTCAGGCAGTGTCGCTATGTCAGCTGTTCAAACCGGAAGACAAATGAAACACATGATCCATGGCAGCTTTGTAATTAGCTCCAGGCCCGCAGCATGTGTCCGACTTAACTCTTGCAAACTGTATCACAAGGAAAATTTACAGATACTACTGTTGCAGTGTTTTTAGTGGGCTGATTTATGACCCATTCTTCCCCATTTCATTGTACCCTAAAGAGAACCCGTCACAATCTTAAAGTGTTACTAAACCCAGGACTCTGCATTTACTATATCTGGTCTCCCACAGTACAATTATTTTAGTAAATATAAACTGCTAAATAACTTTTCTCATCAGCAGTAGATAGCAGTCTTGTGATTTCTATCAGTGTCTGGTTAAAAATTGTAGTAGGAGTTTTCATTCTACTCTGACTGTCCTATGAGGCTGCAGGCAGGGCCGGCGCTACCACTAGGCAAGTTAGGCAGCTGCCTAGGGCGCACTGCCGTCTACCTGCTGGTTTCCCTACTCAGTCTCACTCTCCTGAGTCCCGCCGCCGCCTGTGCAGCCGCTCCAGATCATCACTGAGTGTATAGGCACCACGGCAGCACTGAAGAACCGACCGGGCATCACCGTCTCCGAGTACTTACAGTCCAGAGACCTGACACGGACAGAACAGAGGCAGTCCGTGCCTCTATGATCAGTGGCAGACCAGTCACAGTCTATGACCTGTCTGTCTCTGTCAGAGACTCTCTGGTGCCAATCTAGAGCTTCAGAAGTGGTGATCGTCCGTCCCTGGTCCCTCCCATGATCCATGTTGAGACCAGTTACCACAGCCAGCCAGTTCTGCTCTGCCCTTACCCCTCCCTTTTTTCCAGCAGCAGAGCAGAGTCACGTGACGATCCGATCAGTGGCGCTCCAGGGGTCGGTACCTGGAGGTGTGTGACACAGCTGGAGGAGCCTGGACCGGAGAAACCCCTGAGGCAGGCCTTGTGCCTGAAGACAGAGAGAGAGAGCCGTTGGCAGCAGAGCCCTGGTGGTAAGTGAACTGTGAACAATGAAGACCACATTGAGATTCTATAACTGACTCTATAGTGTATATAGAAGACTTATATGCCCTTAGACTCCTTAAATGTGTGATGTTATCCCCTCCTCCATCTTCTCCCTCCCCTCCTCCTCCACCCTTACCCCCTCCTCCCTCCCATCCTCCTCCTCTCCCCCCTCCCTCCACTCCTCCTCTCCCTTCACCCACTCCTCCTCTCTCCTCCTCCCTTACTGTATACATCCCTAAAGTGCACATCAGTCGGGGGTGCCATGCTGGGTCCAGAGGTGCAGGTGTGGGCCCGGAGCCTGCAGACCACAGCCGGTGTGAGGAAGCAAGCCGCCACTAAATTGTCTTCAGACCAAGTCCGGAGGAGCAGGTGGGGGCACAGCGCATGCAGACCACAGCCGGCGTGAGGAAGCGAGCTGCCACTATTTGCCTTCAGTCTGGGTCCAGAGGAGCAGGTGTGGGCCTGCAGCCCAAGGCTGAAGAAATAGGTGGAAAGGCGCTGCAAAAATCTCCACCCCCACCACCTCCACCGTATTCATGGTCAGGGCGGAGGGGATGGAGTCAGGGGCGGAGCCAATGGGCGGGCGGGCGGCAAATTAAGGTTTCGCCTAGGGTGTAAAAAATTCTTGCACCAGCCCTGGCTGCAAGACCCCTGACCCTCTGTGTTGACAGTGCTGATTGACTGTGTGCTGATCACATGCACCCTCCTAAAAACAAACAAAAAACTCTCTAGCAAAACACACCAAAGTGAGCATGTGCAGCTTGCCCCCAAGGCTCTGTTCTATCAGGAGATAGATTGGGGACTGTGAAGGTAGGGGAGGATCAGAGAAGACAGGATCAAATAGACTTTTTTTTTTTTTTACACAATGCGGAGGTTCCACAGTGAGTATAACAAGCATGCTTTACTGCATATACAGACTGATTTTACGGTTGTGGGTTTGGTAACACTTTCAAAAATTTCAGGTAAAGGCATGGAACACGCAAGTATTTCAAAGCTATGCACAGCTTTTTCCTTTTCAATAACATTTTTATTTACTAGCAATATGCCTTTGAACTAACAAATTCGATCTGTCCAGGAAGATTTAATTCACTAGCACAGCTGCAGTTTACTCACCCCCCCCCCCTTTGCAATTTATAGTCCTCCCTCTCTCTAGGGAGTGCCTAATTACTGTCTGTGCTGGACCAGCTCCTTCATACCTCACCACATCTCCCATCTGACGGTTATGAATCTGCTGACATTACTTCCAAGATGGCGGAACCCATTAGCAGTCTCAGGTCTTTTGGAAGTCCACACAAGAGAGGTTTCCACAGGTAAATAACCTTAATAGGTTATGTGAAAATTGTTGTTGAAATCCTGCTGGCACTGAACGCACGCAAATATGTGGCCTCTAGACAGCTGGGCCTTGGTGCTGAGCGGCCGCATATTTGTGCAATAGTGCCAATAGAGCACTGTGACTGGCAGCTAATGGAAGCCTAATCACGGCGGTCACATGGCCAAAAGCCCTGCCATGGTCTTCCAAAGCCCTTAAAGGGGCAGTGGGAGCTGGTATCAAGTCTGGCAAGAGGGTCTCTATAAAAAAAAAACCCTCTCTACCCACTGTCTACACTAGAGGTGCACTGATTATACATTTTGGTGCCGAAACCGAAAATGCAGGATGCACTTGGCCAAAAACCGAAACCAAAAACAGTTTTGAAAAAATATTTATATTTTTTTATATAAATTGTATTAGTCAACTTTTTAATTATCAATTTAAACTAATATGAATTTATTGTCAGCCATTATTAGCACCTTTAGCGCAAGAAAATCCCAAGAAAAACGTATCCCTTTAAGGCTGGGTTCACACTTGTGCGATCACATACGTCGCATGTGATTTGCACTGCATTGCTGAGCAGATCACATGCGATGTCTGTGAAATGCAAATTCAGTCATACAAACTATGGCTGAAATCGCGTCACATTCGCACCAAAATAGTGCAGGACCGTTTTTTTTTTTGGAATCGGATCACATGGGTGTGAACAGAACCATTTCACTTGACTTTAATTTTTACATTGACATCTATAGTGTTTCAGGAATCGAGCTGGTTCCTGCATCGCACAAGTGTGAACCCAGCCTAAATTCTATCTATGTCGTCACACTGGTCCATTGCGCTACCGTTGTGGTGTTAAAAATCCCACTTGTTGCATTTTTGGTCAGTAAAAAAATGCACCTTCCCGTTGAAATGTATTATGTTTTTGATGTCACATGACCTATGAAAAACAACCATAAGCACAGTAAAATCATGGCAAAATCACTGCCAATTTGTGGCAACATTCAGTGCCTTTTTGGGCGCCATTTTTGCCACCTTTTTCTCTTACCGGCAAAATGCTGATAAGCTTCGGCGCCCGAAATTCCGGTGCATCCCTAGTCTACACCTAAGGCGAAATAAAGAGACAGAATAATTTTTGATAAAGAAGTGTCTATAAGGACCTCCACAGCTTCTTTCAATGAGCAAAACTTAGATGGAGCTGGCAAATAAGGAAAATTGCTGTATAAGGGTCCTTTCACACAAACTTTCTAATCAGTTCCGCCTGTCAGTTTTTCAGGCGGACCTGATCGGATCCTCCATGCACCGCTATGGGGCAGTGGATGTCAGCAGTTACATGTACGCTGACACCCGCTGCTATCCGATCCAATCCTGTCCGTGAAATCCAGATGGATGGAAACCCTATTTTTCATCCGTCTGGAGGATCGGAACGGACAGGATAGGATGAAAATGGACAGGCGGCCCGTTTTCATCTGATCTCCCATAGAGGAGAGCGGGGATCTGACAGGTCCGTCTCAGCACAGAGAGCGGAGACAGCCCTGTCATCCGCCTGCTCAGCAGGGATCAGCGGATCGATCCCAACTGAGCAAAATGGAAATTCGCTGGGAGGAAAGCCCGTGTGAAAGGACCCTAAAGTGAACACTAGAAAGGCCCAGAGTTAAATAAGTAAAACAATATATGAAGGGCTGGCATGACAGGGGTTAAAGGAGCTTGGAGCATAGGATGGGGCAGGAAAGTTAGTGTTGTAAGATATCTAATTTTTGTGTTTATCTAATTTTTTTTTTCCAGCACTTTTATTCCTGTTACAAGGAATGTAAATATCCCTTAATAGAAATAGGCATGACAGGTCCACCTTATTGAGAGATCTGGAGTCAAAAAGACCCCAGATGTCTCATTTACCCTTAAAAGAAAAAAAAAATACATTTTGCCTTTAACCACTTCCATACCGGGCCATAGTAAAATGACGCCGGCAGGAAGCTTTTGTCAATCCAGGCGGCCGTGTTCTTGATACAACACTTACCCACCTCATTCCAAATATTCAGGAAAGACCAGAAACCACCAGGACTCATCCCTCACTGGTGCGACCAAGTAACCACACTTTTGTAAGTCTTTAAAAACCCTCTTTTGATATATACTAACATATCTAAACAAACTAAACAAACATTACCTATTATACACCACAGAGGCAGCATCCTTCTCAACTCCTGTGTGATAAACTTAGGAGATCAGATGCAAGGTTCCAGGAGCAGACATACATGTTACAAGTATGTATATACAAGTTCTTATGCAACCATGGAATATGTCCATAGTTTGCATAATGTTGTTTGACGATTATCTACTATATTTTTCAGATATGGTGGACAATTTTTCCTTGACAAAGGCAGTGTATTGTATATGCTGAAATGCGTAGGAAATCCAAGATATTTTCTCTCAACAGATCCCATGCTGTATGCACAAGCAAGGACTGACAGAGATATAAACCCAGGTTTTCTGCTCAGCCAGAGCTGTTTAAAACCTAAATTTAGCTAAAAATCAAAAACATAATAATCAGCACAAGGGACATAACATACAGTTCATCGGATGTATCCCTTGTGATGATTCCTCTTCTTTTAGGGGAAATCTCCTGTTCTATTCCCGCTGCTAAAATCTTCCGGTGTGGTGGAATGTAATTTTTCTCCCCCACAAATAGAGCTTTCTTTTGGTGGTATTTGATCACCTCAAAACTCACACCTCACAATATTTCAATATTTTTTTTTCCTTTCTGCTATTAAACATAATCAAAAAAAAAAAAACTCGAATTTCCTAATACATTTAGGCCAATATGTATTCTGTATGTTAATGTATATAAAGTGCAGAATCACGAAAAAAAAAAAGAAAAAAAAAAAAATACGTTACACCCAAACACTCCACCGGGCCCCACCAGAAAAAAAATATATACTTTTAGACTGCCCTGCCCTTACAAACACAAACACAAACTCACATGTAGGGGATGCCTATGTACAAAAATATCACTTGTGCTACACACGTTATATACTGCTATATAAGTTGGAGTGACAATTCTAGGACCATTATTCATGGGTAACTCCAAAATGGTGATGACTAAAGTGTTGCTTATGGAAAATATAGGGTACCGAAGTTCTTCATTGTTTTACGGGCATGCACAATTTTAAAGTTTGACACGTTAGGCTTCTATTTACTCAGCACAGCCTCATAATTTATAATTTACCATATAAAATTGTAAAACATATTGTATTTCTGTGCCACAAAACGGACTTTAGCCCTCGTTCACATTGAATGTGGCTTTGAAACCGTGCAACTTCATCTGAAATTGCACGATTTCAAAACTGCATGTCACTGTGACTTTGAAAATATCTGTGCAGCTTCATGTACAGATGTCTCTAAGTCACAATGGAAAAAAAAAAACGATAAAAAAAATTTGGGAATGTTTTATAGCAGAAAGTAAAAAATATTGTTTTTTTCAAAATTGTCGTGCTTTTTTCGTTTATAGCGAAAAATCTAAAAACCGCAGAGGTGATCAAATACCACCAAACGAAAGCTCTATTTGTGGGGAAAAAAAGGACATCAATTGCAATTGTTAAAGTAACGCAGTGCCGAATCGCAAAAAATGGCCTGGTCATTAAGGTCGTAAAACCTTCTGGAGCTGAAGTGGTTAAGCAGACTGCTAAGCGCAGACTTTGACAACTGTCAGCAGAAATGTGTGCATCTTTAGGGTAAAAGGCAGCTACTGCAGGACATACCACACGTCAGTAGAGATCAGTAGACAAGAAATGCACTTTTGTATATTTTGGGTCCACCGATCTTCACCAACATGTGGTGTAACTCCAAAATGGGTGGCGTAACTACTATGACAATGCTACTGATAGCTATCAGTAGGGTAGGTTGGATTATGGTGATCATGGAAGGTTCAGGGCTGAACAGAACTGCATACAGGGGCCATCTTGCTGTCCAGAGGCTGGCTTTAGTTATGCCTACAAGCTGAAAAATATTAATGAAACATTACGTTTTCTTCCAAAAACAAAAGACACGGGCCAAAAAAGCTATTAATTTTATAATGTGTGACTAAATATGGTGTCTTGGCTGGTGTACCCCTTTAAACAATCTAGTTCCTACAGTAAAAATAATATTTAGTATCTTTTACAGCAAAGGACATACATCATCTCACAACCAAGCTAATGCCAGCCCATGCCTACTTAACATTCTATAGCAGTGTCCAGCAGCATTTTTATGGATCAATAGAGGTGTTTTATTTGCAGGAGATGCAGGCAGTGAATTGCTGTGTCACACAGCAAATAAAGAGCAAGAAAACAGCTCAGATTAGTGGTCACACTGTACCTGGAATTATAACCGTATTAGCACCTAATAAGCAAACAGAAATGTGTAATTTATATGTATAGCTACAAACTGTGTCGCCTCCTTTGAGTAGTTTGTAAATAACTTTTTATGAAGCCTCCATATAATGGTGATGTAGAAGGACTGACTACAGCACCTTGTTAAGTTTATGACTATATCTATACATTTCAACTATAGAATACTTCTGTAATACCTTTTCCCACCTTCTGTGTTCCACCGTGTTGAGATCTTTATCTGCTCTCTTCAAAGAAACTGAAGGATGAGACAAATCTGAACCATGCATTTAAAGTGCATGTACAGGTGGCCACAGTAGAGGACTCTGATCAAGTCTGTACTGATTCCCATAAAGGGGTCCCTTTTCTTCAGAGCTGGCGTACCATGGGATGTTTTGATTTATAAAACTTTAGGATGAACTTTTGGAATGTCTCTTCTAGCTCAAATTCGGCAACCTAAACAGGCATTCCAAAATTTCAGTCTAATAAAATATTTACCTCCGTTATTCCCACCTTTGCTTCTCTCTGCATTTTTTGGTATTCGAAAATCATTTTTAGGGCAGGCATTACTAATGTATGAACATTAGACACTCCTGCCATAAAAAGCAAGAGGATGGGCTGTACAGCACGTGTGTAATTGCATGTACAGTGCCTTGAAAAAATATTCATACCCCCTCGAAAATTTTCCACATTTTGTCATGTTACAATCAAAAACATAAATATATTTTATTGGTATATAATGTGAGAGACCAAGACAAAGTGGCACATAATTGTGAAGTGGAATGAAAATTATACATTTTCAAAAGTTTTCATTTTTTTTTTTTACAAATATGTGAAAAGTGTGGCGCGCATTTGTATTCATCCCTCAATACTTTGTAGAACCAGCTTTTGCTGAAATTACAGCTGCAAGTTTTTTTGGGTATGTCTCTACCAGCTTTGCACATCTATAGAATAAAATGTTTTCCCATTCTTCTTTGCAAACTAGCTCAAGCTTTCAGATTGGACCGAGAGCATCTGCGAACAGCAATTCTCAAGTCTTGCCACAGACTCTCAATTGGATTTAGGTCTGGACTTTGACTGGGCCATACGGAGGCTGGGTTTATACATGCTGTGGCCAACGGTTCACAGCATGGGGTCTGGTGCGTCCCTGTTCACCAATTCAGGTGCGAATCAGGTCCAATTTTGCCTGACTTCGCACCTGAATCGGTTTAGAAGTCGCAAAGGTCCCTTTTTCAATGTGGACCGTGGCTGCCCCACAGGTCTATTGCGAGTGGGTCACACTCTCCTGTCATGGATGGGAAAACCGGCATCCAATTCACATACATGTGAACACATCCTAACACACGAATATGCTTGGATCTAAACCATTCCATTGTAGCTCTGGCTGTATGTTTAGGTTTGTTGTCCTGCTGGAAAATGAACCTCCATCCCAGTCAAGTATTTTGCAGACTAACATGTTTTCTTCTAATATTGCCCTGTATTTGGCTCCATTCATCTTCCCATCACCTCTGACCAGCTTCACTGTCCCTACTGAAGGAAAGCATCCCAACAACACGATGCTGCCACCACCATGTTTTACAGTGCTCCGTGAGATGTTCAAAGATTTGGATATTTATTTATAACCTAACCCTGCTTTAAAAACTTCTCCACAACGTAATCCCTGACCTGTCTGGTGTGTTCCTTGGCCTTCCTGATGCTGTTTGTTCACTAAGGTTCTTTAACCACTTCAATACAGGGCACTTTCACCCCCTACCCGTCCAGACTATTTTTCAGCTTTCAACGGTCTCACAATTTGAATGATAATTACTCAGTCATGCAACTGTGTACCCAATCACATTCTTTATAATTTTTTTTCACACAAATATAGCTTTTTCTTTTGGTGGTATTTAATCACCACTGGCTTTTTTATTTTTTGTGATACAAGTGAAAAAAAGGGCGAAAACTTTGAAAAAAAAAAACATTTTGTTTTAGTTTCTATTATAAAATTTTGCAAATAAGTAATTTTCTTCTTAAATTTGTGCCAACATTTATACTGCTACATATCCTTGTTAAAAATAACCCAAATTAGTGGATATTATTTAGTCTGTGTAAAAGTTATACAGTCTACAACCTATGGTGCCAATCATTGAAAATTGATCACACCTAATCACACCTGATGTACCGAAGGCCAATCTCATTTCTTGAGGCCCTGAAATGTCAGGACAGTACAAATACCCCCCAAAATTACCCCTTTTTGGAAAGTAGACATTCCAGGGTATTTAGTAAGAGGCATGGTGAGTTTTTTGAAGTTGTAATTTTTTTCCCACAATTCTTGGGAAAATGAAGAAAATTATTATTATTATTTTATTTTTTTATTTTTTTTTTTTACACAAAATTGTCATAGTAACAAGTTAATTCTCACATACAGTATATGCATACTTGCAATTACACCCCAAAATACATTCTGCTACTCCTCCTGAGTATCCTGATACCACATGTGTGAGACCTTTACACAGCCTGGTCACATACAGAGAGGCCCAACATCAAGAAGCACATATCATTTCCTAACTGCCTATCACACTTTTGAAGGCCCTGGAGCATTAGGACAAATGGAATTACCCACAAAATTACCCCATTTTGGAAAGCAACCACCCCAACGTATATTCTGTGAGGTATAATGAGTCTTTTGAGCATGTCATTTTTTTCCACAGGTTTTTGAAAAATGTGGAAAGAAAATGAAAACCAAATTTTTTTTTTCAAAGTTGTCAATTTATAAGATATTTTTAACACATAGCATGTACATAGCAAAAATGACACCCCAAAATACATTCTGCTACTCCTCCTGAGTATTGCGATACCACATGTGTGAAACTTTTACACAGCCTGGCTACATACAGAGGCCCAACATGCAAGTAGCATTAGAGGCGTTCTAGGAGCATAAATTTCACACCTAATTTCATTATAACCTATCACACTTTTGAAGGCCCTGGAACACCAGGACAATGGAAACGTCCACAAAATGACCCCATTTTGGAAAGCAAACACCCAAACACATAATCTAGGAGGGGCTGCAGATAGGTATTCAGGTAATCTGATGAGCTGCAGATAGGTACTCAGGTACTCTGATGGGCTGCAGAGAGGTACTCAGGTACACTGACCGCCTTCAGAAAGGTAGTCGGGTACTCTGATGGGCTGCAGAGAGGTACTTGGATGGGCTAGAGACAAGTACTCGGGTAATCTGATGGGCTGAAGATAGGTACTTGGATACTCTGGGCTGGAGACAGGTACTCGGGTACTCTATTGGGCTACAGATAAGTACTCAGGTACTCTGAAGGGCTGGAGACAGGTACTCGGGTACTCCGATGGCAGGTACTTGGGTACTCTGATGAGCTGGGGACAGGTACTAGGGTACTCTGATGGCAGGTACTCAGAGTACCTGACTACCTGTCATTCCAGTACCCGAGTACCTGTCATCGGAGTACCCGAGTACCTGTCACCAGAGCACCTGTCATTGGAGTACCCGAGTACCTGTCATCGGAGTACCCCGAGTACCTGTCACCAGAGCACCTGTCATCGGAGTACCCGAGTACCTGTCATCGGAGCACCTGTCACCAGCCCATCAGAGTACCTGTCATCAGAGTACTTGATGGGCTGGTGACAGGTACTAAGGTACTCTGAAGGGCTGGTGACAGGTACTCAGATGGGCTAGTGACATGTCCTCTTTATTGGAGAGGGGGAGGAGGGGCAATAAGTGTTTTTACTGTGCACTGTATGATCGGAAACTAGCTGTTACTGCAATTTCCTCCTCACACAGGATCGGTGTGTGAGGAGAGCCCGGTAACAGCTAGTTACCGGGTTTGTTGACATTCTGTGACCGGCTGTGATTGGACACAGCCGGTCACATGGTAAAGAGCCAATTTCATTGGTTCTTTACCCAGATCGGGGAAGGAGTATGTCAGAGTGACACTCTCTATCCCCGATTGCCGCTCTACACAGGGACAGTGCATTTGGCCAGCTGTGATTGGACACAGCCGGTTACTGGTAAAGAGACATTTTTTTTTTTTGGCTCTTTATGTCCCGAGGACAAGCTGCATCCCTGATCGCCGCGCTGCATGTCCCTCGGGGGCGCAGGAGAGCAGCGAGAACTGGCGGACATCATATGACGCCTGCCCGGAGGGTCAGAGCATTCCTACCAGTGTCATTTACAATGCGCTGGTAGGGAAGAGGTTAACAACCTCTGAGGGCATCACAGAACAGTTGTATTTATACTGAGATTAAATTACACACAGGTGGACTCTATTTACCAATTAAGTGATTTCTGAAGACAATTGGTTTTAGTTAGGGGGTATCAGAGTAAAGGAGCTGAATACAAATGCACGCCACACTTTTCAGATGTTTATTTGTAAAAAAAAAAATGTGAAAACCATTTATCATTTTCCTTCCACTTCACAATTTTGTGCCACTTTGTGTTGGTCTATCACAAAAAATCCCAATAATAAAAAAAAAAAAAATTTACGTTTTTGGATGTAACATGACAAAATGTGGAACATTTCAAGGGGTATGGATTCTTTTTCAATGCACTGTATGCTTACACACAAGTAAAAATTATTCTACCTTTAATTTATTCAAGTGAATGTGGCACATGCCCATGTTTGCACGTATACAATATTGTGCAAAAGGCAGGTGTGAAAAAATACTGTAAATTAGAAGTGCTTTCAGAACAGAAGTGTTAATAGTTAAGAGAAATTCAAATTAATATTTGAGGTGACCACCCTTTGCCTTCAAAACAGCATTAATTCTTCTAGGTACCCTTGCACAAAGTTTTTCACGCAACTTGGCAGGTAGGTTGTTCGAAATATCTCAAAGAACTAACCACAGATCTTCTGTGGATGTAAGCCGCCTCAAATCCTTTCGTCTCTTCATATAATCCCAGACAGACTAAATATGGAGATCAGGGCTCTTTGGGGGCCAAACCATCACTTCCAGGACTCCTTGTTAATGATATTGGCTGTATGTTTGAGGTCATTGTCCTGCTGCAAGGGTACCTAGAAGAACTGATGCTGTTTTAAACGCAAAGGGTGCTCACACCAAATATTGATTTATCATATTTAACCACTCGCCGACCGCCGCAAGTACATATACTGCGGCAGGCAGCCCCGGCCAGGCAAAGTGACGTACCGATATGTCACTAGCCTGTCACTCGCTTGTGAGCCAATAGCGGGCGAGCGCACGCCCGCTGAGGCGCACGCCCGCCCCGGCTCGTTCCTTAACAAGTCAGTGCGATCGTTCGCCAGGAAGGGAGAAAGGCAGGCGGCTAATGTAAAGCCGCCTGTCATTCTCCCCTGATCGCCGCCATTACTCATTAAAAAAAAAAAAAACACAACAAAAATGACAAAAATCTTTCCCTTTGTTAGTAAACGCAATAACTTTTGCGCAAACCAATCAAAATACGCCTTTTGCGATTTCTTTTACCAAACATATGTAGCATAAAACAAATTGGCCGAAAATGTAAAAATTTTGATTTTTACATTTTTTTTTGGTAATTTCATATAAAAAAAATGTGAAAAATATTGTTATTTTTGCAAAATTGACGCTCTTTTTTTGTTTATAGCGCATGATAAAAAAAAAAAAAAAAAAAAAAAAAAAAAAAAAAAAAAAATCGCACAGGTGATCAAATACCACCAAAAGAAAGCTCTGTTTGTGGGAAAAAAAGTAATGCAGTGCCGAATCGCAAAATAACCCCTGGTCAGGAAGGGGGTAAAATCTTCCGGGGCTTAAGTGGTTAAAATGTTATCAAGTTTTACATAGAAAACAAATAAAATACAGAAACACAAAAATTCACAGGTGTACAAAGTAAACCGGTCATTCTCATACAACAGAAACAAATCTAGTGTAATCAATCTATGAATAAAATATACAGGTCATGTGCGTAACATTGCATAATTCACAATCGTTTCAGTACACCCAGACAGACCTGAAGCGTACCAGATATGTTCAATGTTCCGGTGCATAATCGACAAGACACCAATTACATAGTAAAAGAAGGCAACCAGTAGAGGGAAAAACAGTTAGAACCAAAAGAAGAAAAGAGATCGAACAAGCACTAACCCTAACTAGCTAGTAACGAGTATAATTTTGGGGGTGTATGTGGCAAAGGCTAACATACCATCAATTATGGTCTCTAACTCTGTATCCACTGCTCTGCCTCAATGGTGACATCCACTTCCCTCTTCCAATCTAGAAGCGAAGGGCAGGCAGCTTGTTTCCAAAACCTGGGGATCAGGGATTTGGCTGCGCTGAGCATGTGCGGGGTAACGCTCTTTTTATATAACTTTAAGGAGGAGGAAATTCCATGGAAGAGGAAGTGCAGTGTAGAGTTATTTATGGGTCAAAGAGTCATCTTTTTAATCCATGAGATAATGGCTTCCCAGAAGGTCCTTATCTTGGGACAAGACCACCACAGATGGAGGAATGTACCCCGTTGGCTGCACCTGCTGTCGGAAACATCTGAGCTAAACGGGATGGGGTCCTATACCATTTAATAAGAAATGTATAAGATGACTCTTGCATACAAGAGCTAACAGAAGTGGTTTGTATTAATCTGATCATCCTCTGAACCTAAGAGGGGGTAAACATTTGTCCTAGCTCTCTCTCTCCCATTCCCTAATATAGTATGGGACAGATGTGGACTGTGAGCTTAAGGCCAGCCTGTACACTTGGGATAATAGGTGTTTTGGTTCTGGGAGATTGATACATAGGGATTTTAATATTGACTTAAATTCTTCTTTAGTTTATTTATGTTCCATTTTGTTAATTGATTAAATTAAACTATTACCACTTTTGCACAGTACTGTACGTGCATATTTGCACACATGTATATCACTGACCGACAATGCAGATTTCTGTATTTTTTTGTTTTCACTGATCTATACACCGCACATGTTTACATACCTGTGTGTGTATAGGCACATTGAAAACAATGGTCTACACTTACAGTACAGGCACCTATGCCTATATACATATGAAATTCTTCATTGCCAGTGCAATATACCTGCATATGTTTATGCATAGACGCATAAACATGTGTACGCACATACATACTATTACTGCAAATAAATGTAAAATGTTCTATTTTTGTTTTATGGTTCTGTACTCATCACTGTATTACTGATCTTTAGCCAGTTCTGTGCATTGTTCTACAGACAAAAATGCATCTACTGTATATCCAGATCAGTGCAAAATGTGCCATTTTATACTCCCGTGTGCAAGGGGCCTAAAATTCAACAGGAAGACCCCCTTAAAATGGCCAGGACAGATAGGGAAGAGAGAGAGAGTGGGTAAGTCAAAGTACAGGAGTAATGCCTCGTACACACGTACCGATCGTCGGCTGAGCGATCGGCCGTCTTTTGTCTAGGGCTGTCGTGTCTGTTGAAAACTGCAAAAGACTGCACACGAATTTTGTCGGCCAACAACAGCCGACTGCAGAAGTGATGTCATGTGATGGTTAACTTTCCTTGTCTTTTTTCTTTTCTGAGCATGCCCAGTCTTGCAAATCTGCTGTCTGTCGGCCGAATTCTGTACTGACTGGCGAACAATCGGCCGTTCTGGTGTTGGCCAACAAAAATTTTAATGCTTGCACGACAGATTCTGTTCGGCCGAAAATGCGCTGTCGGCTGTCGGAAGCATCATACCAACAAGCCTACAATCAGCCAATCGGTAGTCGGCCGAATATTTACGGCCGATAATCGGTACGTGTGTACGGGGCATTAGACTACACATCAACCTGAGAGCAAGACTTCTGCACCAGAGATTACCAGCCCCTACTGCCGATAACTTTGTTTTACCAAGCAGATCTTGGCATCTCTAAAGGAAAGTGATAAAAGAAATATAAAGTGTTTCATTTGTAACAATATTCTGAGCAGTTGTGCTCTCTTTCATAAAGTGGTGTGTAGCCATTTGGAAATTGGTTCATAGGATACAAATTAAATCCAGTGCTGCATGGTCATATTTATGTAGAACTCCAGCCTCTAACTAAAACTTATTTTTTTTCTAACAGTGGATAAAGTAGGGAGGGCTCAGAACCTCTGTCAGTTCTCTGTCAGAAGGGAGATTCCATTCATAACTGAGTAGAAATATACCTAAAAGGATGGGAAATACTACCTTTACCAACTGTCACCAGAACAGATGTTTCCAGTTCAAAGATAGCCATTCTGAACCAGCTTCAGAGACAACCCTAAAATTATAGATTACGTCTACCTTTCTGGCCTATTAGTAATGGCAATCAGGACAAATAAGGGTGGAAAGACATGAATGTAAAGTATGTAAAAGGTTTTATATAAATAAATCTGGTCATTGTAAGCACCCCCCGTCAGTGATAAATGGTTTGTCTCATTCCTGCATTTGCAAAAGAGCTTGTGCTTTTGAAAAACAACAGACTTACTAGCCAGATCACCAGGTAAAAATAAATGAAAGAATGCAAAGAAAACAAATACAGCCATCACATCTAAGAATTGGTAAGCTTCAATATAATAAATGTTTGCTTTTGGCTTTAACTAAAAGTAAGAAAAAAAAAAAAACATTTCCAGATCAGCTGTCCAAAAAAAAAACATTCACTGATCTATTTTAAAGCCAATTGAAAATCCTAAAACCAAGCAAAAAAAAAATGCATATGCAAAAAGCCCGGCTCTCACTAATTACAATAAACCAGATGTGCCAGTGCTCTGGGCAGTTCAATCATTTGTAAAACCTGCAGATTTGTATGCGATTAGGATGCATACTTGCTTATTTAAACAAAACAGAGTGAAGTATTGAAGGTTTGTATTGGTCTTCTATATATTTTGAATTGCTTATTCTAGCACACGTGAGAACTGTATTTTGAATCGGACACGGAAAAGTGAGATGAGGATTGGGGAAAGTAAAAAAAAAAAAAAAAGGTCATTTTATTTTAAAGTATTAAATAGCAAACAAATAGTACAATAGTAGGGATACAGTTAGCAACTGCACTATTCCAAGTGCTACACTCATGCAGGTGAACTCGCAAGACAGACTGTGTGCGTTCATAGACAGACACACATCTCAGCTTGGCTTGGCCCCCCCCCCCCCGCTCCCTCCTCACAGGACTTGAGTGACAGTTGTGGGAGCAAATGGCTGCTGTCAGAGCCTCGTCTGAATGCAGGAAGATAGGAGCAGAGCACACATCGCTGGATTGAGAAAAGACTGAGGTAAGTAAGTGTTTAGGGATAGAATGGGGGGGGGGGGGGTTGTCACAAAAAGGTATCCCTTCCTTGAAAAAAAAAAAAAGAAAATATATATTAGCGGCAGTGGGGGGATTGTGAATAGGAAGATGAAGGGTACTTTCATTTCTGTGTGAAAATTGGCTTTAAACACAACGTTTTTCACACCTTCTGTGCTGCAGCTCCTTCCCAGACCCCCTTTTTTTCTTACCCAAGCCCGGCCCGATCCAGCGATGTGCACGAGAGCAGTGGCCCCAGCCGCTGTCTCTTTTCTCATTGGGCAGATTGATAGCAGCAGGAACCATTGGCTCCTGCTGTTGTCAATTAAATGCTAAGACACAGGAGTGGGGGGGCAGAGCTGAGTCCCGCTGTCTGTGTCAATGGGCACAGTAGCAGGGCTCGGGAGCGAGCACGCATGGGTGCCCCCATAGAAAATGGCTTTTTGTGGGGGCACCCACCGAAGAGGAGGGGCCTGAAGCACTGGCGAGGGACCTCAGAAGAGGATCAGGGCTGCTCTGTGCAAAACCAACTGCACAGAGCAGGTATATATATATATATATATATATATATATATATATATATATATATATATAATATGTACATAGGCTTGTTTGCCATTTTAAATTGAAGGTTTAATTCACTTTAAGGGCTGGTTCACAACAGAACGTGTTTTTTCCTTATTGACAGTCCATTCATCTCAACATCTCAAAGGACTGCCAAATACGTCACAAAAAGGCAGGCAAGATTGTGCTGCACATGGTGGCTGTAAATGCACTGCGCTTGCTAGATGAATTAGGAATTCCATTAACAATTAAGGGCACCTGTATGCATCTAGCAAGGAAAGCGCATTTGCATGCTGTGAACACGCCAGGAAACTTGCCTTTCCATCAAAAAAGGAGAAGGTCTGCTTTAAAGTGGTTGTAAACCTTAACCTACCTCTACTGATTGTACCTATAGGTAAGCCTATAATAGGGCTTACCTATAGGTACTGTAAATATCTCCTAAACTTGCACCATTTTCACTGTTCACTGCCAATGACGTCATAATCGGCTCATGCGCTTTAAAGGAACGGCTGCCTGTACCATTTCTTCAGAGCCCTGTGCAATGACTGGCAGCTTCTGTGCGCAAGTGCAGGAGTGATGTCACGCGGCTCCAGCCTGTAGCACAGCCAAAGCTTGTGGACCTGGAAGGAAGACGGGCAAAGATGAATAAGGCCTCCAGCAAGGACAACGAGGGCTTTGTTTGCAGGCAAGTGTCACACAATGTGCTAGTCACATTTGCCATGTAATTTTTGTTTGGGAAGGGGTGGGGGGAGGGGAAGAGTGGGTACCTAGTTAGGACACGTACCCGCTCCCACTTCCCTTTAACCCGCCTAGGCGATACGAGCGACATTTCTCCTTTCCCCTGCATTCATCTGGGACACGTCACAGGTCCCAGAAGACTGCCCAACCATTCAGGAGAAGCATTGTGACTCGCGCATGCGCAGTGCGCACCCAGCTGTAAAGCCACAAGCTGTCCTGGGACAGGGGAGTGTGTTTATAAAAAGTCAGCAGCTAGTTTTTGCAGCTGTTGACTTTATAAAACACAAAAAAAACTGGAGCTCCTCTTTAACCAGTTTACGACCCTCATCAGCGGGGAAGCCGATGCGTGTGTCAGGCGACTGACACCCGCGATCGTTCCCCGCTGAGAGAGAAGGACGGTCGGCTGTTGTAAACACAGCTGTCCGTTCTTATCCCTGGGATGGTCATAGAGCCCATGTGAGCCTTCTATATAGGATCACATGTCTCTATGGTCGTTTCAGAAGCCACGCCCCCCCCCCCCACAGTTCGAATCACTCCCCTAGGCTCACATTTAACCCCTCGATCACCCACAGAGTTAACCCCTTTCCTGCTAGTGTCACTACATTAACAGTGCATATTATTTAGCACTGATTACTGTAGTAATGTCACTGGTACCCCCCAAAAGTGTCAAAATTGTCAGTTAGGGGTCCAATCTGTCCGCCGCAATGTCGCAGTCTCGCAAAAAAAAAAAAAAAAAAAAAATCGCAGATAGCCGCCATTACTAGAAAAAAAAAAAAAAAAACAATAAAAATGACAAATCTTTCCCGCAGTTAGTAAACGCGATAACTTTTGCGCAAACCAATCAAAAAATACGCTTATTGCGATTTTTTTTACCAAAAATATGAAGCAAAAAAATTGGCCCAATATGTTAAAAAAAAAAAAAACTTATCTTTTTTTTTTTGGGGAGTGACATAGCAGAATGTGAAATATATATATATTTTTTTTTTTTAAATCGTCGCTCTTTTTTTGTTTATAGTGCAAAAAATAAAAATCACAAAAGGTGATTGAGTACCACAAAAAGAAAGCTCTATTTGTGGGGGAAAAGGATGTAAATTTTGTTTGGGTACAGCGTCGCACGCAATTGTCTGTTAAAATAACGCAGTGCCGATTCGCACAATAGGGCCTGGTCAGGAAGGGAGTTAAATCTTCCGGAGCTGAAGTAGTTAAGCTGAGCATGCAATGTACCTGCTCCTAGTGTTCTCCAGCATGTGAACTGAGCTGCGCACGCTGGCCAGATCAATGTGTGCGCAAGAGTGACACCATCCCTCACTGGCCAATGAAAATGGGCGAGAAAAAAAGAAAAGAGAAAAAGCGCACACAGAAGATACAAGCAAGGGAAGGGGGAACAATGGAGGACAGGTGAGTGCAATTCCTTTTAGTTCCTCTTTAAACACTGTGACTAATTCTGACTGAGGTCCCTCCACACCAGCTGATATTCCCCCATAACACAGGGAGGTCATTACAGTCCAGGTGCTTGGCTCCATACAACACTACACATATTATTTACCTGACAAACAGAGACACTCACTGTGTACAGCACTGCTCAGAGCCGCCATCTTCACCCTCACCTCACACAACAAATTACCTCACACCGCTCTCCATAGTAACATTCCCGCCACAACTCGGCGATAGGGCCAACGCTGCGTGCTCAGAGGCGGGGTCCAGTGCTGCAGACTCGGAGGTGGGGCCAGCGCTGCGTGCTCGGAGGTTGGGGCCAGTGTTTCAGACTTGGAGGCGGGGCCAACGCTGCGTGCTCGGTGGCTGGGGCCAGTGTTTCAGACTTGGAGGCGGGGCCAGCGCTGCGTGCTCAGAGGCGGGGTCCAGTGCTGCAGACTCGGAGGTGGGGCCAGCGCTGCGTGCTCGAAGGCTGGGGACAGTGTTTCAGACTTGAAGGTGGGGCCAGCGCTGCGTGCTTGGAGGCTGGGGCCAGTGTTTCAGACTTGGAGGCGGGGCCAGCGCTGCGTGCTCAGAGGCGGGGGCCAGTGCTGCAGACTTGGAGGCGGGGCCAGCGCTGCGTGACGGAGGCGGCTGGTTAAGGTTCACGTGGCGGGTGAGGTGAGAAGAACTGTGGTCAACTTCCAGAACATGCAGGGAAATGCAGGAGGCATGGCTATTGCTAGGTCAGCTATTGGGAGTCCAGCTGCACCAGGCAGAGGGATGACCTGTATTCCTCTGTAAGCTATTAATACCGTACATTACACATATAATATATATATATATATATATATATATATATATATATAAATAAATCACACATACATATCGATATAATATTTACAAAAATGTGATTATATATATATATATATATATATATATATATATATATATATATATATATATATATATACTTAAAGAACTAGGAGGTTGAAATCATTCTGTAGTCTTCTGATTTATTTTATTAAGAAGACAATAACGTTTTTTTTTTTCCTTAAAACAGATAATATAACTTACATGTATTTTCCATTTTTTCTAAAAAAAAAAAAAAAAATGCTTCTCTGTATTTATTTCTGGACATGTCCCCCCCCCCCCTCCTAGCTGCACTGATGCATTGCCCTTTCCACATGTCCCCCCAGGATCTATGGCGTCCTGCAGTATTCTCCTCTATGGAGGGACTTCTTTGTGACTTCATTGTCCATTTAACCCCTTCATGACAAAGGGTGAAACAAATGTTAACCACTTAAGCCCCGGAAGATTTTACCCCCTTCCTGACCAGGGTTTTTTTTGCGATTTTTTACTGCGTGACTTTAACGGACAATTGCGAGGTCGTGCGACGCTGTACCTAAACGAATTTCCCGTCCTTTTTTTCTCACAAACAGAGCTTTCTTTTGGTGGTATTTGATCACCTGTGCGATTTTTTGATCATGCGCTATAAACAAAAAAAGAGCGTAATTTTTGCAAAAATAACAATATTTTTCACTTTTTTTTTATATATGAAATTCCCCCCCAAAAAAATGTAAAAATCAAAATTTTTTAACATTTTCGGGCAAATTGTTTTACGCTACATATGTTTGGTAAAAATCGCAAAAAGCGTATTGATTGGTTTGCGCAAAAATTATCGCATTTACTAACAAAGGGAAAGATTTTTGTCATTTTTGGTGTTTTTTTTTAAACGAGTAATGGCGGCGATCTGCGTTTTTTTTTTGCGGTACTGCGACATTGCGGTGGACAGATTGGAGCCTTGACTGACATTTTTGACACTTTTGGGGTTACCAGTGACATTACTGCAGTAATCAGTGCTATACATATGCACTGTTACTGTAAAAATGACACTGGCAGGGAAGGGGTTAACTGTATTGGAGAGGGAGGGGTTAAGTGTGTCCTAGGGGTGTGTTTCTAACTGTGATGGGACAGGTCTCCTATTGTAAAAACAGAGATCAACGGTTCTACAGAGTAGAACCGTCTGATCTCCATTTTTACACAGGGGAGAATGACAGGCGGCTTGTTTACATAAGCCGCCCGCCTTTCTCCCGCTCTACCGACGATCGTAGTGTGACCGGCGGACTCCTCTGTGAACGAGCCGGGGCGGGCGCGCGCTCGCCCGCTATTGGCTCAAAAGCCGGTCCCAGGCTAGCGACGTAGACCTACGTCACTCTGCCTGGCCGGGGGTGACTGCCGCAGTAAATATACTGTGCGCAGTGGGCAAGCGGTTAAAACAGATAATATGACTTACATGTATTTGCCATTTTTTCTAAAAAAAAAAAAAAAAAAATGCTTCTCTGTATTTACTTCTGGACATGCCTCCCCCCCCCCCCCCCTCTCCTAGCTGCACTGATGCATTGCCCTTTCCACATGTCCCCGCAGGATCTATGGCGTCCTGCAGTATTCTCCTCTATGGAGGGACTTCTTTGTGACTTTATTGTCCATTTAACCCCTTCATGACAAAGGGTGAAACAAATGTTAAAGTGATGCTAAAGTCTCTTTTTGTTTTTTTTCTTGTAAAAATAACAAACATCAGACATCCCAAGTCTCCTGCGACTTGCGGGAACCTCCTGCCTTTGGCTGGCGGATCACGGACACGGGCAAGTGCCGTGCGATCTCCCGGCTGCCGCGGGAGGCATAGGATGTCTGCAATCCTCGTCTGTTTAGAAAACAAATGTCTCTGGGCCCCCTGTGTTCGGTGGGAGCGGGAACAGTAATTTGACTATTTTATCAGTTTTGGGTTTAGGCAGATTAATCCGCCGCAGCGCACTACACAGTTCAAGTCCGTTCACCAGCCTCTTCAATATGAATAGACCGTGACAGGCTGGGAACGCTGAGGCGGATTATTCCACCTAAACCTGAAACTGATAAAATAGTCCACTTACTGTTCCTGCTCCCACCGAACACAGAGGGCCCAGAGACATTTCTTTTCTAAATAGCTGCACAGGTGGGGGATTATCTAATTGGTGGACAGGATTTAGGAGTCCCCGCCCGCTCTACCTGCCCCCCCCCCCCCCCCCCCGCGCAGTTCCCGAGCTCAGTGGTGCCCAGAAGGAAGGTATGCTGCATTTGAAAACTTGTCTTAGCGCCGGTTCACATATGTACGGTGACACACAGCGCACTGCTGTGCAAATCACATGCGATGTCTGTGCGATGCAAATTCAGCCATACAGATTGTATGACTGAATTCGCATTGCATTTGGACACAACTCGCACAGGACCCTTTTTTTGCATGGGGATTAACACCCATGCGATCCGATTCATGTTGGAACTGACAGTTCACACTGCGATATGCAAACTGATCTGGGGGTGTCGTTAACTTTCCGGCGGCGCTGGAAGGGTGCGGCGGCGTAGAGTGCCACCTCCCTGAAATGAGTTTTGCAGGTTGGGATGTCTGAAACATGTCATGATTACCTGCTTTGTGCAGTGGTTAGGAAAGAGGAGCCCAGATCCTTCTCTTCTTGGGTCCCTCCCCCTCCTGTTGCGTGCCCCCACAGCAAGCAGCTTGCTATGGGGGCAGCCGAGCCGAGTCCCAGCTCCCTGTGTCCTTTCAGACACAGAGCCGTGGCTCTGCCCTGTCAGCCCTCTCCTTATTGGCTGACTTTGATTGACAGCAGTGGGAGCCAATGGCGCCAGGCTCCCGTCTTAGCCAATGAGGAGGGAGAGTCCCAGGCAGCTTAGACACTTCTGCAACATCGCTGGATGGAGATGGGCTCAGGTAAGTGTTAGGGGGGTGCTGCCCACAGAAGTTTTTTTTCTAATGGATAGAATGCATTAAGATAAAAAAAAACCTTCTGCCTTTACAAACACTTTAACTAATCGGGACAATTTTGACATTTCTCTCCTACATGTAAAAATCGATTTTCTTTTTTTTTTTGCTAAAAAATACACTTTTAATGAACTTTAGTGCACACAAAACATAATAGAATACCATTTTTATTTTTGTGAAATATAAGAGGATGTTACGCTGAGTAAATAGATACCAACACATGTCACACTTTAAAATAGCTTACGCCTGTAGAACGGCACCAAACTACGGTACCTTAAACTCTCCATAGCCAATGCTTTATAAACCTTTTACAGGTTACCAGTTTAGAGCAAGGGTCCTTTCACACCTGTCCGTTCTGCCGACGGACTCCGTTCTGCTCAGCGGGGGATCGATCCGCCGAGCCCCGCTGAGCTGGTGCATGACAGCTCCGTCTCCGCTCTGTGTGCGTAGATGAGCTGTCAGATCCCCGTTGTCCTCTATGGGGGGAATCGGATGAAAATGAACCGCCTGTACGGTTCTCATCTGATCCCATTCGATCTGCCAAACGAATGGTAAAATAGGGTTTCCATCCGTCCGGGTTTGACGGACAGGATCGGATCAACGGAGATGTCTCTGCTGACATCTGCTTCCCCATAGGGATGCATGGGGCATCCGATCAGGTCCGCCTTAAAAACCGACAGGCGAATCTGATCGGACCGTATGTGTGAAAGGGGCCTTACACAGGAGTAGAAATGTGCTCGGACGTGTTCAAGATCCCGCCAGGAAGCCAACACTGCATGCTGCTAATCACAGGCAGTGAGAGATTTCCCAGTCTGCAGCTGCACAGATTGGGAAATGTCTCAGTGCCTGTGATTAGTGGAGTGCAGTGTCGGCTTCCTGGTGGGACCGGGCGGGCACGTGGGATCTCAAACACATCTCTACACAGGAGGTCTGCTGCTAGAATTATTGCTCTCACATTTGCAGCGATAGCTCATATGTGAACACCATTTACATAAGGACTTGCTTATGGGTTTGCCTTCGCACATGAGCACTAGGGGTGGAGAAGTTTAACAATTTACACTGTCTCTAATTTTATGGGGATCACTTTTACTGCTATTACAAGGGCATATCACCTCCCAGCCTCCTGTCAACCAACCCCCGAAATGCAATCAATTGTAGATTGCTTTTCATAGGGACAGTAAGGATTTCTGCATGTGGGAATGAGAACAGAGCAGTAAAAACCTGACATGACTTATAATCCTTTCCACTCTTTATAATTAAAATAAATAAATAAATAAATAATAAAATAAAAGTTTTGGCTGGAGTTACACTTTTATAAACTGAGTAACACGTGTGCATTTGTTTCCATGCAGGCTGGGAACAGAGAAGCAGAGACATGCTACGCTCTGTGTCATCACTGATTGATTCAACAACTGGGTTAGTAGAAAACTGAAATGTAGCTGTAATTCTTAATTGTGATAGGTAAGCTACACACAAAGGGTTATTTTATCTTGGTGAAAAGGCCTATTCACACTTATGTGCATGTTCTTTGGTGTGTTGATGCGCATCAAGCAGGTCCATTATTAGTCATGTGTGCTTACAACCCAAAAAACATACTTGTCTTTTTTATTTTCCACACAAGACACTTACCTCTGTGGAAACGCTCCCTTGAACAGTGCCAAATCTTGCTCTCGAGGGACAGGGCAGCTAAGGAGTAGTAACATTTTATGATACCATAGAGGCTGGCAGGAAGTCTCTGAGTGATCCTTGTGATTTGTTGCTATCATCAAGATCACCTGTATGACCGGCCACTCCATTGCTTTATTACACACCTTTGGGCTGACTTTTTAACCACTTTAGCCCCGGAAGGTCTACCCCCTCCCCCCTTCACAACCAGGCCATTTTTTTGCGATACGGCACTGTGCTACTTCAACTGACAATTGCGCAGTCGTGCGACACTGTACCCAAATAAAATTGATGTCCTTTTTTTTCCCACAAATTAAGCTTTCTTTAGGTGCTATTTGATCACCTCTGCAGATTTTTTTTGTTTTTTGTTTTTTATATTGCGCTAAAAACAAAAAAAGAATGACAATTTTGAATTAAAGAAAATAAAAATTTTACTTTATGCTAAAAAAAACATATCAAATATAAAAAATGTAAAAATCAAATTTATTCAACAATTTAGACCAATATGTATTCTGCTACATATTTTTGGTAAAAAAAAAACCAATAGGCGTATATTAATTGGTTTGCACAAAAGTTATAGCGTCTAAAAACTATGGGATATATTTATATAATTTTTATTTATTTTACTTTTTTTTTTACTAGTAATGGCGGCAATCAGTAATTTTTAGCGGGACAGTGAAGTGCGGTGGATGCATCAGACACTTAACTGACACTTGAAGATCAGTGACATTAATACAGTGGTCAGTGTTGAAAAAAATGCACTGTCACTGTACTAATGACAGTGACAGGGAAGGTGTTAACATCAGGGCCGATAAAAGGGTTAAGTGTATTCCTAGGGAGTGCTTACTAACTGTGTGTGGGTTGCTTTGACTGGAGGAAGACAGAGATCCATGTTACTGCTTAGCTGTCTTCCCCTCTCACAGAATAGCAGTCTGCCTTGTTTACATAGGCAGACTGCCGTTCTGCCTCTCCTGAGAAGACCTGCGGGTCTCAGCAGACATTGCGTCTGCCGGACCTGCTGATTGACACCCGCTGTGGCCCCGGACCCACTGCACGAAATCATGTACAAGCAACAACTGCAGGGTTCACGTGTGCAGTAGAGTGTCGGTACTAGTTCTGCTCAACCTTCTGGTGAACTGGCAAGCACAAGCGGCCTAGTACATCCTAGTCATAGTCAAACCAGCACTGCAGTAACACTTGGTGACGTGGCGAGTCCCATAAGCTGGTGCGGTGGCTTGCACAAGTAGTGTCCCACAGCCACCAATAATTAGAAGACAGGCCTGTAGAGCCCATAGTGTCCTTCCTGATGCTCCTACAAATCCTGATTGGGAGCCCACCACTTCTACAGTGCCTGTACTTCCCCCATTCACTGGGTAACCCAGAATTCAGGTGGAAATAGGCGTTTTTACTTCCCTTGGTTTTTATGAGCTGTTTCACTGTATGAGCTGTTTCACTGTAGATCTGTACAGATCTATTGTGGACCAAAGAATTGTATATGCCGATCAATTCATCGCTGCAAATCCAAATTTGACCCTTGCCAGAGAATTTGCATGGAAACATATTACTGTTTCCGAATTTAAAACCTTTCTGGGCCTATCCCTACTCATGGGCATTATTAAAAAGAGTGAGTTGCGGTTAGATTGGTCCACTGACCCAATTTATCATACGCCAATGTTCTCTGCTGCCATGACTAGATACGAGCAAATCTTGCGGTTCTTGCACTTCAGTGACAATAAACTAGTCCTCGGGGTAAATATTATCCGCTCCCCCAAAATTCGGCCCCTCGTAAATCACTTTAACCAGAAATTTGTAGCCTTGTATATGCCCCAACAAGCTGTCTGCGTTGATGAGTCCCTGATTACATTTTCTTACCGCCTTGCTTTCAAACAGTTTCTCCTCAGCAAGCGTGCCAGATATAGGGTCAAGCTGTACAAACTTTGTGACAGGGCAACAGGCTATACATGTAGTTTCTGCATTTACGAGGAAAAAGATAGCAATGCGGAGCCCCCCAAGTGCCAAGACTACATGGGGAGCAGTGGCACAATTGTTTGGAACTTGGTGTCACCCTTATTCAGAAAGGGGTACCATTTATACGTGGACAAGCGTGTCACTTTTTAATCACCTTTTTGATTTTGGAATTGGTGCATATGACACCGTGCGACCTAATCGCCAGGGCTTCCCCCAACAGCTTGTGGATTCCTGACTTAGACGGGGGAGAGAGCCTGCTTGAAGTGTAATATATTGCTTGCAATGAAGTGGAGGGACACACGGAATGTTTTCATTCTGCCCTCCCATTCACGCAGATACGACCAAATTGCAACGGCGACTGGTGTTGTTGAGAAGCCCCTCTGTGTCCACAAATACAACCTTAACATGAGCGGGGTGGACTTCAATGACCAGATGATGGCGCTGTACTTAATTGCCCAAAAGGCCAGACGCTGGTACAAAAAAGTGTCTATACTTTTTCCAATTGGCTCTGCTGAACGCTTATGTACTATACAAAGTGTCAAGAAGAAGTGGATCCTTCCTAAAACTCCAGGAAGAGATCATCACAGCCCTTCTGTATCCAGAAGGTGCTGTGGCCCAAATTCACAATCCAGATGCAGTGAGCGGCTGCATGGGAGGCATTTTCCGGATGTCCTCTCTAGTACCCCTACCCAAAGAGAACCCCAAAGAAGATGGCGTGTCTGTAGCAAGCGCAGATATAGGTGCGACACTCTCTATTTTTGTCCCTCCTGTCCTGGCCAACCTGGTCTCTGCATCAGGGACTTTTCCATCGCTATCACACACTAGTAGAGTATTAGTATAGGGTACAGCATGACAAAGTCTAGGGCACACTTTCACACAGGGTCTCAAAAGATGTTAGATGGCTTTCTCATTTTGAGAGACCCTAGCCTGGAACTGTTTTTTTTTTTTTTTTTACTGTTACAAAAAAAGTGTAAAAAAAAAGTTAAAAAAAAAAGTAAAAAAAAAAATTAAAAAGACAAAAATTGTTGTCGTGTTATTGAGATTTTCTGTTGTTACTCTAATTTTCTACTCTTTCTACTTTTTACTGTACTTAATCATATAATGTTAAACTGTAATGTTTTATTGTTACTGGTTTTCATTGTTAAACATAGTTTTCTTTGCAGATACCACCATTCTACTGTACTGTATGCTATAATAATGTAACGTTTTATTGTTGCTGTGTTTTTCATTGTTAACCATAGTTTTCTTTGCAGATACCACCATTCTACTGTTTTACTGCACTGCATACTATTATATTGTAATGTTTTATTGTTACTGTGTTTTATTGTTACCCATTGTTTGCTTTGAAGGTATGCCCATCAGCTGCAGCACTGATTTGTTTATTCTGACAGCAACAGCGTTTGCTCTCAGCATATACGTAAATCAATGATTGCAGCGCTGTAGGAGGTGATTTCACCACCACAGTTAAAAAAAAGAGTATATATGGCAAAGCAGAGGAGATGGGGTGGATACAGAGGGCGGATCTCCCTTATGCTTCGCTATATATTTTTTAACACTTTCTTGGCAGGGATTTCTTCATCCACATCGATTGATCCAAATGGAGAAATCTGCTATGTTCTGCTAAGAACATTGCATGTATGCCCATCATTAGAAGTGGGTGGATGCTGGGAGGTCTAATGGTGAGCATACCACACACTTTCTGGTATAGTTTTTTACAGCCAGTGGTCAACTTTCATGTAAAAGCAATCCTAGCAGATAACTAGCCGCTAGACTGCTTTTACAAGCAGAGGGAGGGGACTACCCCCCCCCTCGCTGCCTTCCACAGTTTTCTCCGGCTCTCTTGTCCCACTGGGTCACCTGAGACTGCAGCCGGTTATTCTGTCAGCTGACCATAGAGCTGATTGAAGACCAGAATGGCTTCACCAGAAGCTACGAGCATTTCATGACTTTGGTTTCGCCAGATATAAACAAAACTTTTGGGAAAGCATCTTATCACACCAATCTTAGTGTTGTCAGATGCTTTAGGGGAAGAGGAGAGATCTAAGTTTAATAGACCCCAATTTTTTTAAAACAAGAGTACCTCTCGCTACTTATTGCTATCATAGGGGATATTTAAATTCCCTGTAATAACAATAAAAATGATTTAAAAAAAAAAAAAGAAAGGGAAGGTGTAAAAAAAAGCAAAATAAATAATAATAAATAATAAATAAATAATAATAAATAAATAAATTCAAGCATCCCTGTCCCCTGTGTTTGCGTGCAAAGGCGAACGGAAGCATCGGTCTGGAGTCATATGTAAACAGCAATTGCAGCATACATGTGAGGTATCGTCGGGAACGTCAGATCGAGTGCAGTAATTTTTACAGTAGACCTTCTCTGTAAATCTAAAGTGGTAACCTGTAAAGGCTTTTAAATGCTTTTAAAAATGTACATAGTTTGTTGCCACTGCATGAGTGTGCGCAATTTTTAAAGCATGTCATGTTTGGTATCTATGTACTCGGCATAAGATCATCTTTTATATTTGGCAATATATAGTGTATCTGTGCATTCAATTTAAAAAAAGTTTTTTTTTCCAAATGCAAAAAATTGCGTAAATACCGAGTGACAAAAAAAATTGCAAAACCCACCATTTTGTTCTGTATTGCCTCTGCTTTAAAACAAATATATCATGTTTGGGGGTTCAAATTCATAGTGATTTTCTTGTAAAAAAAAATATTTTTTTCATGTAAATAAAAAGTTTCAGAAAAGGCTTGGTCTTCAAGTGCTAAGAAGAGAGGGTGAAGTGTGGCATAAGCTTCTAATATGGGGCATAAAATGCCAGGACAGTTCAAACACCCCCCAAAATTATCCCTTTTTAGAAAGTAGACACCCCAAGCTATTTGCTGAGAGGCATTGTGAGTCCATAGAGTATTATATATTTTGTCACAAGTTTTGGGAAAATTACAATTTATATTTTCTTTTACACAAAGTTGTCACTAAATAATATATTGCTCACACATGCCATGGGTATATGTGGAATGACACCCCAAAATACATTCTGCTGCTTCTCCTGAGTACAGGGATACCACATGTGAGACTTTTTGGGAGCCTAGCTGTGTACGGGACCCCAAGATCCCATTACTACCTTCGGTATCTAAGGGCATAAATTTCTTAGTTTACTTCCTTACTACCTAACACAGTTTCGGAGGCCCTGAAATATCAAGATAGCACAACCCCCCCACCGCCCCTAAATAACCCCATATTGGAAAGTAGACACTCAAAGCTACTTGCTGAGAGGCATGTTGAGTTCATGGAATATTTTATATTTTGCCACAAGTTTTGGAAAAAATTACAAAATATATAAAGTATATGTTTTTTTACACAAAGTTGTCAATTAAATGATATATTGCTCAAACATGCCATGGCTATCTGTGAAACAACACCCCAAAATATATTCTGCTGCTTCTCCTGATTACAGGGATACCCCATGTGTGAGACTTTTTGGCAGTCTAGCCGCGTACAGGACCCCGAAAACCAGGCTTTCTAAGGGCGTAAATTGTTGATTTCACTCCTAACTACCTATCACAGTTTCGGAGGCCATGAAATGCCAAGATAGCACAACCCCCCCCCCCCAATTGACCCATTTTCAGAAAGTGAACACCCCAAGGTATTTGCTAAGAGGCAATGTTGAGTATTTTTCAGCTCTCATATGTTTTGGAAAATGAAAAAAAAGGAAAATGTTTTTTTATTTATTTTTTTAATTTTCAAAACTTTGTGAGAAAAAGCAAAATATGCAGAATACTCAAAATGCCTCTTAGCAAATAGCTTAGCGTGTCTACTTTCCGAAGAGGGGTCATCCGGAGGGGGTTTTGTGCTGTCTTGGCATTTCATGGCCTCCGAAACTGTGATAGGTAGTGAGGAGTGAAATCAACAATTTACGCCCCTTGAAAGTCTGAAGGCAGTGATTGGTTTTCGGGGTCCTGTACACGGCTAGACTGCCAAAAACTCTTACACATAGGGTATCCCCATACTCGGGAGAAGCAGCAGAATGTATCTTGGGGTGTAATTCCACATGCGTGAGCAATATATAATTTCAATGACAACTTTGTGTAAAAAAATGTATTTTTTTGGTCATTTTTCAAACACCTTTGACAAAAAAATAAATATTCAATGGGCTCAACATGCCTCTCAGGAAATCCCCTGGGGTGTCTAGTTTCCAAAAAGGAGTAACTTCTGGGGGTTTGTACTGCCCTGCCATTTTAGCACTTCAAGAAATTTGATAGGCAGTCAGAAAGTAAAAGCTGCGTAAATTCCAGTATATACACCATAGTTTGTAGACGCTGTAACTTTTGCATACTTATTGAGATTTTTTTTTTTATCAAAGACATGTAGTTAAATACATTGTGGCCTAAATGTATGACAAAAATGTAGTTTATTAGATATTTTTTATAAAAAAAAGTAGAAAATGTCATCTATTCTCCAAACTTTTGGTCTTTTTTCATTTATATCACAAAAAATAAAAAAAAGCACAGGTCATCAAATACCACCAAAATAAAGCTCTATTTGTGGGAAAAAAAGGACATACATTTCTTTTGGATACAGCATTGCATGACTGGGAAATTTCCAGTTAAAGTCACGCAGTGCCAAATTGCAAAAAATGGCCTGGTCCTTAAGGGAGTAAAACCTTCCAGTCCAGAAGTGGTTAAAAAAAAAATGTGCATCAATGCAACTTAGAATGGAAGTGGAAACTGGCAGATGTTCTGTGTTCCAGGTTGTCCCTGAACGCATAGGGATCGGCTGATGATAGTCAATGAAGTGTATGCTTGTATGTTGAGTGAGTGTAATCAGAATGGCAGAGAGATGAGTGCTTTTTAGCTATGGGAGGGGGGTCATGTTGGAGGGCCTGCATAAAGAGATACATCATTTAACAAGGTGAAGAAATACTAGTAATGGGAAAGTCCTCCACAGGTGCAGTTTTCTGCCATTTCACAGTTCTAGGAAAGTCAGGATATACAGCGTAATGTGTATAATTACTGGAGCCAGCAGTGGAAGTGTTCTATAAGCAAAATCTATTCTATACAACTGGGTCTGTAGGGAAATCATTTGCATTATTCTTGTAATAAAATTCAGGTTTTGCTCCATATTACAATGATTCTATTGGCAGCACTCTCAGCTGTTGTTTCCTTAGGAAGTGAGGACAGCACCTGGATATGCCAACTCTGAGCAAGGAACCTGACCTGCAGAGTGGACTTGTCACTTCCTGCCCAGTAATACATTCCCAATAACCGAGCAATTAGGAAGGAAGGCTCTCCAGGGTTATAAATAATTATATTGCTCTGATATAATGTAATTATGTTATGCTAAAAGTACACCACTTGTCGAACATGAAACATTTTGTGTGTAAAAGCACAGTATGTGCTACCAGCAGAAAAACAATGATGTTCGGTTTGGCATTCAGAGTCTTAATTTGCCTTGCTAGTTAAATTTGAGAATCTATTATATACAATATATAATTTCTCCAGGCCCCCTGCAGCTAAACCCACACACACACACTGAAGGAGGCTGAACAACAGAGAATCACATTGCTCCCTCCCAGCTAGTGATGGATTTCTACATCTACCGCCTTTGACCAGATGGCCTTGTGTTGCCCCTTCCCTCTTGCCCTAGTTGGCTGCCTAGCCTTAAAGCCTAAGTTTACCTAAAATTAAGAACAGAAAAATTAGCACAAGGGACAGAACTTACAGTTAGTATGATAAATCTCTTGTGTTGATTCTTCTTCTTTCAATAGAAATCTTCCACTGACTTAACTCCCACCCACATGCAGTAATCTTCCGGTGCAGCAGTGGTTAGGGCTGTCAGGAGGTCTCATCAAGATCATAACAAACTTAACCGGGACAGGGACTTTTGGAGGGGACTATCAGCTCAAGCATGAGCTCCCTGCAACCCACTGAGCACTGCACAGCGCATTCTGCGCCCTGATTGGGCAAAACTTTGCCCACTCAGAGCACAGTGTAAGCTGATTGTTAAGCAGCGGGGCCGGAAGCCTGGCCGCTGTGTCCTTAACAAACAATAAGTCATCAGCTGTCAATGGGTTTCCCTGCTGCCAGACTAAGAGTAAAAAAAAAGTGCCAGTAAAAAAAAATGGCCCCCATGATTAGCTTACTGTTAAAATGGGGTTCTAAAGGCAGAAGGGTTCTTCTGTTTTCAGCAGCCCCCCTAATACTTACCTAAACCCTATCTATCTAGTAATGTTGCATGAGAGTCTCGGCTGTCCAGGACTCTTCCTCCTCATTGGCTCCTGCTACTGTCAATCAAAGTCAGCGAGCCAATGAGGAAAGAGAGAGGGGGCAGGGCCAAGCCACAGCTCTGTGTCTGAATGGACACACACCGCAGCGGCTCGGGTTGGGTGCCTTCATAGCAAACTGCTTGCTCTGGGGGCACTTGGCAGGAGGCAGGGGCCAGGAGTGTCGGCTTGGGACCCGAGAAGAGGAAGATCTGGGCTGCTCTGTGCAAAAACACTGCACAGAGCAGTTAAGTATGATATGTTTTGCGATCTTAAAACAAAACAAAATAAAAAAACAGGACTTTAAAGTGTTACTAGACCCACAACAGTAAAATCAGTCTGTACATGCAGCAAATCAGGCTTGTTATACTCACCGTGGAACCTAAGGGGTTAATCCTCTGCAAAAATTGTGCTGTTTGATCCTGTCTCCTCTGATCATCTCCTTCTTCCACTGGCTCCAATATAAATCCTGATATTTACAGAGCCTCAGGGGACATGCTGTACATGCTTAGGTTGGTGTGTATTGCTAGAGAGTTTTTTTTTTTTTTTTCTTGGGAGAGTGCACGTAATCAGCACAGGGCCATTTAGCACTGTCCAGAGTGTCAGTGGTCCTGCTTTCTAAATCGTGAGAGAATGAAAACTCCCCCTACAAGGTTTAACCAGACACTCATAGAAATCACAAGACTGCTCTAACTGCTGATGAGAAAAGTTATTTAGCATTTTATATTTACTAAAATAATTGCATTTCCATGTTCTGTGTACTGTGGGAGACTAGATATAGTAAATTCAGACTCCTGGGTTTAGTAACACTTTAATATCACTTTAATTAGATCACTGTTATATGTTGACTGTTCATTAGATGTACTGATGATATTACTGTTTACAGTTTACATTGTTTAGGATAATGTGATCAAGCTCTTAACTAGGGATGGGCTCTATGTTTGACTCGAACATCAGCTGTTCGGCTGTTCGTGTGTTCGCTGATTGTGACTGGATTTTTGGGGGGACCCCACGCCTTTTTTTTTTTTTTATGTTGGCGTTTTTTTTTCATTTTTTTAACTGTATTGCCGGGAGCCAACAATACATTACAGCCACAGGCAAGTTTAAATTACATTTTCTCCTTTTGAAATGTCAGTATTTTTGCAGCTGGCTCCTTACATCGTACAGATGCACTAATTTACAGGCACATTAAGACGACCCCCCCAGGCACGATATTTAAAGGATTTTTTTATTTTCATTGTTTCACTTAGAGTATTATTAAAATCACTGCTCCTGTAGAAACAATTGTTTTATAAAAAAAAAAAAATGTTTGCATTGATACATGTCCCCCAGGGCAGTTTCTGGGTCCCCATACACTTTTTATGTCTATAACTTGAATATAAGCCTTTAAAATGAGGACTTTTAATTTTTCATGTTCGTGTCTCATAGACTTTATTAGAGTTTGTATATTCTCTAGAACTTTTTCCCTGTTCGAGATGTTCTGGTGCAAACCGAAAAGGGGGGTGTTCGGCCCATCACTACTCTTAACTGATTTTGTGTGCTATATATTCTGTGTGAATATACAATAAAGAGAGTTCCAGTCTGCACCTAAGCTAGTGTTGTACAGTTCTTGGGCACAATGCTCAGCCATATTAACTGGTTCCAGGTTCCAGATTGGAGGAAGTTGTATCTTGGCAGAGGCACCCAGGCTGGGTGTCAGGCGGTCCATCACAAAGAGTATCCTACTATGCCCATCATTTCCTGCCAGACCAGCCATACATATGCAGCACTGTCCCCGTAGGACTTGCTGTGTGGTGACTTCTTGGGTATCCTTCTGATTACCCACAGACAGCCACTAGGGGATTTTCACATATCCTTCTTTACTCCCAATTGCTCATTACTCAATAAACATATTTTTTGTCACGCAGTATTTGCACATTTTTTTGGAAAAAATATGAAAAATCACATTTCACTGCATTTAAAAAAACTAAACAGTAAAGTTAGCCCATTTTTTTTGTATATTGTGAAAGATGATGTCACGACGAGTAAATAGATACCCAACATGTTACAGTTTAATATTGCGCACACCCGTGGAATGGCGACAAACTACGGTCAATAGAAATCTTCATAGGCGACACTTTAACATTTTTTAACGGTTACCAGTTTAGAGTTAGAGTGTAGCTCTTTTTTTAATTATTGCTCACGCTCTGGCAATTGCGGTGATACCTCACATGTGTGGTTTGAACAGCGATTTAATTAGCGGCTCGCCTTCCATATACGTTTTCTTTCATGCGCGAGCTAACGGCGACGGGGCAGCTACAATTTTTTATTTTTTTTCCTATTTATTTATTTTTCTATTTTAACAGGTTTTTTTTTTTTTAAAAAAGTCTGATCACTTTTATTGCTGTCACAAGCAATGTAAACATCCTTTGTGACAGCAATATGCAGTTACAGGTACTCTTTATGGAGGGATCGAGGGTCTAAAAGACCCTAGACCCCTCCACTACACTTCCATATATTCAAAATGTCGATAACGGCATTTTTTTAATACACTCACTTTTTGAATCTGCCGCCTTTAGCAGCAGAGTAACCCGGACGTGACGTCATGGACGCGGCCTCCGGGTTACGTCATCGGAGACCCGATCAAAGCCACATCTGGCTTAGATCGAAACTCCGCCTAGCCGGTGGACGTGCCGGCCGATTGCTCGGGTCTCCTGGTGGGATGGGAGACCCGGGCAGAGCCACTGGAGGGGGGCGTCTCCTCCAGCTCGCCGGGTAACGATCGAGCGGCTCCCGAGCCGCATTGGTCATTACAGCCGGAAAGCCAACCGATGGCTCTAAACAACGGTACCGGGATGATGCCTCTAGCTAAAGGCATCCTCCCGGTATAACCACGCAAAGTCAGCCGACTTACGGGTATGTCACTTTGTGGTAACTGGTTAAAAGGTTAAGCAGTTGCAGTATTTGTAACTGGCAACTTTTATTTATTTTTTTTGGAGGGGGGGGGGAATGAAGCTCATTTTGAAGTGTCTACCAAACAAAGGAAGAGCATTGTAGAGAGCCCTGGTGCCAAGTCTGCGCACCTTTGCCTTTGATTGTACGGACATTAACTCTCCTTTTGCTTCTTTCACACTTTCTTACTTTTTTCCTGTTCTATTCATCTCTTTTTTGTCTTTAAAATGTTTTTTTTTTCTGAGAGCAATATGAAATGTGGCACAAGTGATTTTTAAGGAGGTTATAGAAAACACAAATGTGGAAGCATTGATTTGTAAAGATCCTATAATAGCAGTTATCCCCAGCAGTGACTTGAGGCTATGACTGTCTTCTGAAGCATGTCCTCAGTCTCCCACGACTCTTGTAGCATATCCACATTCCCTGACAGTCTTCTGTAGCAATATATTTGATAAATATTATGTGCAGCCCTGCGCCAATGTCAGGGGCTCTATTTAAGGCCCCCTACATCAACTAAGTCATCTGTCACTGGTATAGAATATAGGGAAGAATTCACTAAGCAATATTTTACAGCATCGGAGTATGCGGTAAATTAAAGCACAACGTTCTGAAAAAAAAAACTGTGCTATTCATGAAGAAACTCTCCTTAAAATCTTGCATGCGTTATCTTTTCGAAGTATGCCCTTAATACCGCATGAAACCATGCAGTAAGTTCAGTGCCATCTTAAGAACATTAAAGGGCCCCGGGCAATGCAGTCAACTGGGGCCCTGCCTACACAATCACCTACGAGAATAAAAATACAAATTATCAATAAGACGATATTTATTAGTGCAGCGATGCGAGGCTATTGACAGCTTCCAAGTTCACGCCTGGGTCCGGTGAACACACACACGGATGGGAGTCAGACTCGACTGTCCTGTGTGTGCCTGTTCCCGTGGAGGCGGACAGGCATTCCTGCAGTTGTGGGCTCCCCCTCTGCGGCCCAAGTGGCCTGACAGCAGCGCAGGGCCGACAGGCGCTTGCCACCTGCTAAGTTCGAATGCACACGGGAATAGGGACTAATGCTTGGCTGGGGCTGGGTCGATGGGCAGGTGGAGCCCCCCAGGCAATTGCCCAGCATGCCCATTTGGTAAGATGGCCCTGGGTAAGTTATCGCAAGCATCTGATATTATCCTTTTCCAAAAAAAAGTGTAAGACAGCCAGCAGTTTAGTCATGGCTGGTATGGCATGGCTTCTCTTTATTGAGGGCTCAAGATAACCTATGAGTTGGGTATAAAGCTGAATGATAAGTGGCTTGGATAACCGGAACTTCTGCAGGGTATCAGCATCCATAAATTGGTCTAGAAGTGTGCACTCCTCAAAGCTTCTTTCCTTTAAAAGGACCACTTGAGATCTTCTCCTTTTCTGCATTGCTTTAATTTCCAGAAGACTTCTAAGGGCTCCATCCTCTTTGATAGATCTAGCTGACACCTGCTCCAGTTAAAGTTGCAGCGACTTTAAAAAGGTGCCTGCAGTACTTTGATGCGACTTTCAATGCGACATTGAGTCAGAGAGTGTAAAGTCAGATCAAAATTGGATTCAAAGCTGCTGCAAAGTCGCACTCTAAATCGTGCGACTTTGGTGTTGCACTAGTAGAAATATAGCCTAAATCAATCACTAGGGGGTCTGACTATTGCCATAGTTATCGCAAGCTTGGACCAGTACCTAATTACTGCATGCATTTATTTATTTCCTTTTGTGAATTGACTTTAATGCCTTTTTATGCGGTATTTAACCAGCGTTTTTGGTGTTTGCGCTAAATACCACATACGAGCAATAGTAAATTGACATTTTCATTATCGCATGCGTTAAGTGGTCACGTGACCGTCATAACGCATGCGATAACTTTTAGTGAATTGGGCCCATTGTATTATTATTTCTTTTAATAGTCTTGTACAAAGGAATAGTCCATAGTTGGGAAAGAGGAATTCTGGATTGACCTGCTTGGACTGCTTTCACCACCACTATATATGAGCTTCCGCTGCCAGTACACTGACTATATCATAAAGGCTAAAAACTGTGTCAGTGTCTCTTTAAGGCATAGCAATTTTTTGGTTTTCTGTGGAGCTGCATTTAAAAAATAAATCGACAAAAGCAGACTCCAATCTTTAGTATGCAGTTGAATTTATCAGACAACTCTTACTGGCTAAGAAAACATTTTCCTCGCTGATGACATTTAGGTGCATTTTTCACATTTCTTTCTGTATTTGGCAAAATAAGAGGCAGAAAAAGAAAAAAAAAAAAAGAAAAGAAAAGAAAAGAAAAAACCTGACGGCTTGTATGTTCCAGCAAGTGAAGTCTTGAAAATGAAGATGAAGGCAGTTAAGGTCAGTGACTCACCAGCTGAATAAACTGGTGACATGTTCAGAAGGAAAGCGCTGCGGGAGACAGGCACAGGGATTTTTAGGAGTCACCCCTCAGCAGTGTGTTCATCTTAATCCCCATGCTTCTTGGAAAAGTGCAGATGTTGCACTGTGAGGCAGGACACAAAGGCTTGTGTATGAGCGTCTGCATTATATAAGCTCATGTCAGCAGTATAATTACATGACCTCTTCTGCTAGACCGCAGGAAAATGTAGCTTCAGCACAGGTGACTGCCATGTCATAAACCAGAGACCAGAGGTAAACATGTGTAAATGTTTCCATGAACTGGTGGCTGTGATAGTATAATTTTATATATATTTTTTTTTCATGAAGAGTAGACTGTGTAACTGTGTAGAGTCCTATAGCAAAACCATTAAAAGCCCACCTAGTTCAGTTCATAGGACATTCCAGCTATATTCTGATATCTCTCTGTTTGGGTAGATGAAGAACTACAGCAGTCTTTCTCATCCATTTCAACACAGAGGAGCCCTTGAAATAAATTTCTGGTCTCAGAGAACCCCTGCTAAAAATTAAAAATCTACAACTCATGACACATTAGTGTGACAGTCAGTGGGAAGAATGCTCCTTACTCTTGTCATCATTGCGAAGAATTACCCCCTTACAGATAGATAAAAGGAACAATGGTGTCATTGGGAACCTATCTGAGAGGCAGAAATTGCCTATTGCTCAAGGAATCCCTAGCAACCTCAGGAGGAACCCTGGTTGAGAAACCCTGAACTACAGCAAACCTCTTAACTAGGGTTGAGCGAACACCTAGATGTCCGTGTTCGACGGGTTCGGCCGAACTTTAAAAAAAAGTCCGGGTCCGTGTCCCGGACTTTTACCGAACTTTTCCCGGACACCGAACCCCATTGAAGTCAATGGGGACCCGAACTTTAAGGCACTAAAATGGCTCTAAAACACCAAAGGAAAGGGCTAGAGTGCTGCAAATGGCAGCAAAACGTAATTAAGAGCATGGCAAGTGCTCTGCAAACAAATGTGGATAGGGAAATAACTTAAAACAACAAAAAAAAAACAGAAAAATAAAACAATGTTCTTCTTCATCTCTGAAGGACGAGGCCCATATGGAGTAGGAGGGAGGTTGAGGTGGTGGTGGATGTGGCGGTGACATAGGCGTGCGCACAGGGTGTGCTGGGTGTGCCTGGGCACACCCTAATCACCTAGGGCACATAGCATTGCCAGTGAGGAGATGGGAAAGATCTCCCTGGGACCTGCTCTGCTCTATTTCTCCTTGCCTACAGGTACATGGCCCCGATACATTACTCTCCCTGCTGGCAAACACATGCATGTGTATTTCAACTTTGGGGTGCACACCTTAATGCAATAGGCTGCGCACACCTATGGGCGGTGTAGGTGGAAGCGGCGGTGGAGGAGGACCAGGGCCGGATTAACAGCATCATGGGCTTGGTGCTGAGGATTTTGAAGGGCCTTAAGGGCCGTGCCTTGCCATGCACCCAGAGGAGGAAGGGTGCAGCCATGCATGCCTAATTCAACATGGGATGCTGTCTCTGAAGCCCATAAACACATCCATGCATCGCCAACTGTCCCTCCTTGTCCGGCCTTCACGCTGTGTGGGGAGGTTCTGAGGGTGCTGCCTGGGGAAGCGAGCATAGAAGCCAGACTTCTGTGTTTACAAGTGACAGAAGAGCGGTAACAGTGAATATGGCCAACCCGGGGCCTATATAAAAGGTAGGGGCCTGGAGCTGCAGCTCCAATAGCCCCTACATTAATCTGGCCCTGAGGAGGAGGACGAGGTAGCCAACACTGCTTCTTTTCAAAAATTTTAAATGAGGGTACACCCCAAAAGAGTGAGAAAGAGCAAAAATGGAACAATGGGTGGGTAAGGTCGGTATCCATTGCTATTCTGCATAAGGTACGGAAAAGTCCCGTGGGATCCATGCCTGGTTCATTTTAATGAACGTGAGCTTGTCCACATTGTCTCTGGACAGGCGGCTGCGCTTGTCTGTTATAACGCCCCCAGCCGTGCTAAATACCCGTTCAGATAATACACTGGCTGCAGGGCACGCCAGCACCTCCAAGGCGTAAAGGGCAAGCTCAAGCCATGTGCCCAATTTGGAGACCCAGAAGTTGAAGGGGGCAGACCCGTCATTCACTACATGTAGGCGTGTGCACACATACTGCTCCACCATGTTGGTAAAATGCTGCCTCCTGCTAAGACGTTCCATCTGAGCTGCTGGTGCTGCTGTTTGTTGTGGTGTGCTGACAAAGCTTTTCCACATTTCGGCCATGCTAACCCTGCCTTCTGCGGTGCTGGCGGTGCCCTGGTTGCGTTGGCGACCTCCTCCTCCTCTGCCTTGTGCTTCCACTGTGGCCCCGCTGTCAGATGGGAATGCCAGCAGCATGGCGTCTACCAGCGTGCGCTTGTACTCGCGCATCTTGCGATCGCGCTCCAGTGAGTGAATTAAGGACGGTACGTTGTCCTTGTAACGGGGATCCAGCAGCGTGGCCACCCAGTAATCAGCACAAGTTAGAATGTGGGCAACTCGGCGGTCGTTGTGGAGACACTGCAGCATGTAATCGCTCATGTGTGCCAGGCTGCCCAGAGGCAACGAAAGGCTGTCCTCTGTGGGAGGTGTATCGTCCGTGTCCTCTGTATCCCCCCAGCCACGCACCAGTGATGGCCATGAGCTGGCCTGGGTGCCACCCTGCTGTGAACATGGTTCCATCTCCTCCTCCAGCTCCTCCTCCTCCTCATCCTCCTCATCCTCCAGAACTGTGCCCCTGCTGGACAATTGCGTCCCTGGCGTTTGCGTGTGCAGGAACCCACCCTCGGAGCCCCTTGCGAATGACTGCCCTGAAAGCCTTGGAAATGTTACCTCTTCATCCTCCTCCTCCTCCTCATCCTGTGCCACATCCTCTTCCATCATCGCCCGAATTGTTTTTTCAAGGAGGCATAGAAGTGGGATAGTTAAGCTGAGAACGGCGTCATTGCCACTGGCCATGTTGGTGGAGTACTCAAAACAGCGCAACAAGGCACACAGGTCTCGCATGGAGGCCCAGTTAAATTAAATAGCGGAATAGAAAATATGATCCAAAAAAAGTGTATGTATCTCGCACGTACACAACCACACTAGGCCCCAATTACTATTGTTTGTACCCCTAAAAGGCTAGATGAGGAGTAGGGGGGGTATGGAACAGGCAGCACCCTCAAACCTTCAGAAGTATGAGATGAACCCCAACAACTTGGAAAGGTGGATCTCTCTCACACGTACCGACACAGACTATCCCCCAATTTAACTGATCCCCAAAGGTTTTTGATTAAATAGCGGAATAGAAAATATGATCCAAAAAAAGTGTATGTATATCACACGTACACAACCACACTAGGCCCCAATTACTATTGTTTGTACCCCTAAAAGGCTAGATGAGGAGTAGGGGGGGTATGGAACAGGCAGCACCCTCAAACCTTCAGAAGTATGAGATGAACCCCAACAACTTGGAAAGGTGGATCTCTCTCACACGTACCGACACAGACTATCCCCCAATTTAACTGATCCCCAAAGGTTTTTGATTAAATAGCGGAATAGAAAATATGATCCCAAAAAAGTGTATGTATATCACACGTACACAACCACACTGGGCCCCAATTACTATTGTTTGTACCCCTAAAAGGCTAGATGAGGAGTAGGGGGAGTATGGAACAGGCAGCACCCTCAAACCTTCAGAAGTATGAGATGAACCCCAACAACTTGGAAAGGTGGATCTCTCTCACACGTACCAACACAGACTATCCCCCAATTTAACTGATCCCCAAAGGTTTTTGATTAAATAGCGGAATAGAAAATATGATCCAAAAAAAGTGTATGTATATCACACGTACACAACCACACTAGGCCCCAATTACTATTGTTTGTACCCCTAAAAGGCTAGATGAGGAGTAGGGGGAGTATGGAACAGGCAGCACCCTCAAACCTTCAGAAGTATGAGATGAACCCCAACAACTTGGAAAGGTGGATCTCTCTCACACGTACCGACACAGACTATCCCGCAATTCAATTGATCCTCAAAGGTTTTTATTGAATAGCGGAATAGGAAATATGATCAAAAAAAGTGTATGTATCTCGCACGTACACAACCACACTAGGCCCCAATTACTATTGTTTGTACCCCTAAAAGGCTAGATGAGGAGTAGGGGGGGTATGGAACAGGCAGCACCCTCAAACCTTCAGAAGTATGAGATGAACCCCAACAACTTGGAAAGGTGGATCTCTCTCACACGTACCGACACAGACTATCCCCCAATTTAACTGATCCCCAAAGGTTTTTGATTAAATAGCGGAATAGAAAATATGATCCCAAAAAAGTGTATGTATATCACACGTACACAACCACACTGGGCCCCAATTACTATTGTTTGTACCCCTAAAAGGCTAGATGAGGAGTAGGGGGAGTATGGAACAGGCAGCACCCTCAAACCTTCAGAAGTATGAGATGAACCCCAACAACTTGGAAAGGTGGATCTCTCTCACACGTACCAACACAGACTATCCCCCAATTTAACTGATCCCCAAAGGTTTTTGATTAAATAGCGGAATAGAAAATATGATCCAAAAAAAGTGTATGTATATCACACGTACACAACCACACTAGGCCCCAATTACTATTGTTTGTACCCCTAAAAGGCTAGATGAGGAGTAGGGGGAGTATGGAACAGGCAGCACCCTCAAACCTTCAGAAGTATGAGATGAACCCCAACAACTTGGAAAGGTGGATCTCTCTCACACGTACCAACACAGACTATCCCCCAATTTAACTGATCCCCAAAGGTTTTTGATTAAATAGCGGAATAGAAAATATGATCCAAAAAAAGTGTATGTATATCACACGTACACAACCACACTAGGCCCCAATTACTATTGTTTGTACCCCTAAAAGGCTAGATGAGGAGTAGGGGGAGTATGGAACAGGCAGCACCCTCAAACCTTCAGAAGTATGAGATGAACCCCAACAACTTGGAAAGGTGGATCTCTCTCACACGTACCGACACAGACTATCCCGCAATTCAATTGATCCTCAAAGGTTTTTATTGAATAGCGGAATAGGAAATATGATCAAAAAAAGTGTATGTATCTCGCACGTACACAACCACACTAGGCCCCAATTACTATTGTTTGTACCCCTAAAAGGCTAGATGAGGAGTAGGGGGGGTATGGAACAGGCAGCACCCTCAAACCTTCAGAAGTATGAGATGAACCCCAACAACTTGGAAAGGTGGATCTCTCTCACACGTACCGACACAGACTATCCCCCAATTTAACTGATCCCCAAAGGTTTTTGATTAAATAGCGGAATAGAAAATATGATCCCAAAAAAGTGTATGTATATCACACGTACACAACCACACTGGGCCCCAATTACTATTGTTTGTACCCCTAAAAGGCTAGATGAGGAGTAGGGGGAGTATGGAACAGGCAGCACCCTCAAACCTTCAGAAGTATGAGATGAACCCCAACAACTTGGAAAGGTGGATCTCTCTCACACGTACCGACACAGACTATCCCGCAATTCAATTGATCCTCAAAGGTTTTTATTGAATAGCGGAATAGGAAATATGATCAAAAAAAGTGTATGTATCTCGCACGTACACAACCACACTAGGCCCCAATTACTATTGTTTGTACCCCTAAAAGGCTAGATGAGGAGTAGGGGGGGTATGGAACAGGCAGCACCCTCAAACCTTCAGAAGTATGAGATGAACCCCAACAACTTGGAAAGGTGGATCTCTCTCACACGTACCGACACAGACTATCCCCCAATTTAACTGATCCCCAAAGGTTTTTGATTAAATAGCGGAATAGAAAATATGATCCCAAAAAAGTGTATGTATATCACACGTACACAACCACACTGGGCCCCAATTACTATTGTTTGTACCCCTAAAAGGCTAGATGAGGAGTAGGGGGAGTATGGAACAGGCAGCACCCTCAAACCTTCAGAAGTATGAGATGAACCCCAACAACTTGGAAAGGTGGATCTCTCTCACACGTACCGACACAGACTATCCCGCAATTCAATTGATCCTCAAAGGTTTTTATTGAATAGCGGAATAGGAAATATGATCAAAAAAAGTGTATGTATCTCGCACGTACACAACCACACTAGGCCCCAATTACTATTGTTTGTACCCCTAAAAGGCTAGATGAGGAGTAGGGGGGGTATGGAACAGGCAGCACCCTCAAACCTTCAGAAGTATGAGATGAACCCCAACAACTTGGAAAGGTGGATCTCTCTCACACGTACCGACACAGACTATCCCCCAATTTAACTGATCCCCAAAGGTTTTTGATTAAATAGCGGAATAGAAAATATGATCCCAAAAAAGTGTATGTATATCACACGTACACAACCACACTGGGCCCCAATTACTATTGTTTGTACCCCTAAAAGGCTAGATGAGGAGTAGGGGGAGTATGGAACAGGCAGCACCCTCAAACCTTCAGAAGTATGAGATTGTGTTCACTGTACCCCACAAAGATTGAGTTCACTGCACCCCACAATGATTGTGTTCACTGCACCCCACAAAGATTGTGTTCACTGCACCTCACAAAGATTGTGTTCACTGTACCCCCCAAAGATTGTGTTCACTGCACCCCACAAAGATTCTGTTCACTGTACCCCACAAAGATTGTGTTCACTGCACCCCACAAAGATTGTGTTCACTGCACCCCAAAAAGGATGTTGTTCACTGCACCCCAAAAAGGATGTTGTTCACTCCACCCCAAAAAGATTGTGTTCACTGCACCCCACAAAGATTGTGTTCACTGCACCCCAAAAAGATTGTGTTCACTGCACCCCAAAAATGATTTTGTTCACTGCACCCCAAAAAGGATTTTGTTCACTGCACCCCAAAAAGGATGTTGTTCACTCCACCCCAAAAAGATTGTGTTCACTGCACCCCAAAAAGATTGTGTTCACTGCACCCCACAAAGGATTTTGTTCACTGCACCCCAAAAAGATTGTGTTCACTGCACCCCAAAAAGGATGTTGTTCACTGCACCCCAAAAAGGATTTTGTTCACTGCACCCCAAAAAGATTGTGTTCACTGCACCCCACAAAGGATTTTGTTCACTGCACCCCACAAAGATTGTGTTCACTGCACACCAAAAAGGATTGTGTTCACTGCACCCCAAAAAGATTTTGTTCACTGCACCCCAAAAAGATTGTGTTCACTGCAGCCCAAAAAGATTGTGTTCACTGCAGCCCAAAAAGATTGTGTTCACTGCAGCCCAAAAAGATTGTGTTCACTGCAGCCCAAAAAGATTGTGTTCACTGCAGCTCACACACAGAAAAATGGATGTGGATCACTGACACCTGCCTATCTCCAATCCCACACCACACAGCAATATCGATTGTAGTTTGTAGAACACAGTTTCCCTAAAATTCAGCAGACTCTGTCCCTAACAGGATTGAGAAGAGATCGTAGATCAGGATTGAGTGCAGACCCCACCCCCCACACAGCAATATCGATTGTAGTTTGTAGAAGACACTGACCCTATAATTCAGCAGACTCTATCCCTAAAATGCCTACAACTCGCCCTGCCTAAACACTCCGACCTGTCCCTCAATTCTATCCGGACACAAATGGTTTTTTCCTGCCTATCTTTCCCTAATCAGCAGCCAGCACGTTGATGTGTGCTCTGTCCCTGAATCTAAGCAGCATAATGACGCCGCTGCGGCTGCCTCGAACTTATAAAGACTTGGTCACATGCTTCAGACGGCCAATCACAGCTACTGAGACATTTGCAGGCATGGCTGGGATGGCTTAAGGCACACCAGTTAAACGATTGTTGATTGGCTGTTGAAAGCCCGCCATGAAAAGAGCGCCAAAGCATGCAAAACCCGGAAATAAAACGACCGAACACGGATTTTTACCCGAACATACAGTAAAGTGTCCGTGTCCGTGTTCGGGTACAAAAAATCCAATTATTCGGTACGAACACGAATAATACAGTCCGTGTTCGCTCAACACTACTCTTAACAGTTTATTATATCACTTAAGCCCTGTACACACGCACCGATTGTCGGCCGATCCGTTCGGCCTTCTTTTGTCCGGTGCTGTCGTGTAGGGTGAAAACTGCAAAAGACTGCACACGAACTTTGTCGGCCAACAACATCCGACTGCAGAAGTGATGTCATGTGATGGTTAACTTTCCGTGTGTTTTTTCTTCTCTGAGCATGCCCAGTCTTGCTCATCTGCTTTTTGTCGGCCAAAATCTGTACTGACTGAGGAACAATCGGCCGTTCTGGTGTTGGCCAACAAAAATTTTATAGCCTGCACACCAGATTTTGTTCGTCCGAAAAGTCGCAGTCGGTTGTCGGAAGCATCATACTAACAAGCCGACAATCGGCCGATCGGACGTTGGCCGAATATTTACGGCCGACAATCGGTACGTGTGTACGGGCCTTTAGGGACTTTATTGGTTTGCATTGTATTTCTTGGGTCTTCAAACTTGATTTGGACACTATAAGTGGTCCGTGCAGTTGTGTAGATGTCCCCAAATGCAGACAGTGTTTGGGGGCACGCACCCATGCAGATGTCAAATTGGGACCAACGCATGCTGCCACTGTGTCCCATTTGACATGAATGGTACTGCCTGCAAACAGTTGCACAGAACACTTGAGCATCCGGTGTGGGCAAACCTGGCCTCTCACAGGGTTGTTTGCTTTAGTAGGCCCATGTGAATGAGGCCTTAGCTTGTATTAACACAGGAGCGGACAGGTCCCAGAACACTTTAAAACTCAGGCGCATGGATGTATCCAAAATACCATGTGAAGGGGTTAAAACCCGGTTGCTACTCCCAAACTCATAAGACCAAATGAGAAAACAATTTACCTCTCCAGCAGTAGTCTGTTTCCAACTGCAGTAGGGGGCAGTGTGCATCACACACACAGCTCACATTGAAATGCAAATGAGACACACAGGAAACCATTGTTTTCTGTGTGTCCTTGCAGTGCCAGGCGTTTTACAAAACCGTAAAATGCCTGTCACAGCGCTGTATGTGAATTAGTCATTAATGAGGCTTTTTTCTTTTTCTATAACATTGATATGGTTTGTGGCAGATTCTCAAGGTGTTTAGTCATTAAAGGGTAACAACGCTTTCGTGGGGAAAAGAAAATTAATAGCAAAATAATAATCTAGTCTTTACAAGCGTGAAACAAGTCTTATTGTAATTTAATGTTATTAAAAATGACCTTTCCTTTTCAATCTACAGCTGCCGTAATTTTCTGAAAATGCAATGCAATATGGCTACCTGGAGTTGTCCTGTACACAGAATGTGTACTGACCACACCCCAGAAACATCATTTCCTGCTTGTGTGATTGGCTCACCAATTTTCCCAGAAGTCTGCCTAAAATACAAGTTCGATTTCATGCACCCCCTGCAACAAATATGTCATTTTTTGGTGAGATGCTCGCAATATGAACACGAAGGAATACAGGCCACGCAGATTTCCTCATTAGTTCTCTGCAGCTGCACAGCTGATTGATAATTATGAAACCAGTCCCATTAGACCCACTCAGCACAGCAGAACAAACAGGGATTTCTTCAGAATAACGAAAGGTAGGAATCTGCAACAAAGGCTGTTATAATCCTTGTAATGTACAGAGATCACCCAGAGGGGAATGTTTTTTTCCTCAACAAAAGAGGCACTTCAAGGCCCAAATCCAGCTAAAAAATATTTTGTTTACAATGGAAAGTGTCAAGAAATATTTGGAATGGGAACACAGCCCAAAACACAGTAGAATGAAGAAGTAGTACAAAAGTGTTTAATAGCCTCTGCCCCCACCTTTTGTCTTGGTATCACAGGAACTGAAAAATGAGGTAAGATTACCACAAAGATCCATCTCCATAAAACAAAAATTGGCTTGAGTTAGGATATATAACAGGTGCTCAACCTGTGGTCCTCCAGATGTTGCAGAACCACAAGTCCCATTATGCCTCTGCCTTTGGGAGTCATGCTTGTAACTGTCAGCCTTGCAATGCTTCATGGGACTTGTAGTTCCACAACAGATGGAGGCTAGCAGATTGTGCACCCATGGTACTGCATATACTGTTGAAGTGGTGGTCAACATACATTTAATAGAGGTTTTCAAGCGTGGCCACCGACACATCCAGTGGGCTACACAATAGCAGTGCATTTTTATGTGTTGAGGTGCATTATGTCGAGTCAGGCAGCCCATTCAAAATGAATGGGTTATAATGCATCTCAATGTCCTCACATTACAGTCCTGCTGCATTTTTACAATGTACAGCAATGCACACTGTAGGGAAAATGAGAGTAATCACTGGTGTCAGTAAACTCAATAATAACCTCCAGTGCAGTCACATTAACCCTCCCCCCCCCCTTTTAAAGTGCAGTAAGGCAGTAAAGTGTATTCCCCCCTCAGGTGGTCAGGGCAGTGTGGCAGTGAAGTTTAACACTCTCCCCACCTCCCCCACATGTCAGTCCAGTGTGTCACAGAATTTTGACCCTCCTTACCTGATCACATGCTCTAGCACCATTCTCCCACTATCCTCAGTCTACACAGCCAGGCCGGGACTTGTACTGTGGGTGGAGATAACGCTGCCTACAGTACAATTTTTTTCAGTACCGGGTGTTAGAATTTAGAGAGCCTCACAGTGTCCAGCACAAAGCTGCTACTCTGCCATTTGGTGCCCAACAAGTGGTGGCCTAGAACATGGCGGGCCACACATAGAGGCAAGCAGCTGCATGTTGGGCACCACTGATAGTAAACCTCTAATCAAAGAATATAGAGTCTCTCTTTGATGACTTCTTCTGAAAATACCAATTGAGTGGTTATCATGCACTGGTTATCCAATGTCTTCAATCTTTCTAGGTCAGTAACTTGGAACAAGCATGGAGATCAATAGTTTTGACTTTCTAATCTCCAGCCAATAGTACTAACACTTGAGATAGCCAAAGATCAAATGTTCTTAGAAGGCCAGCAATGGCCTTCTCTGTATTTTTCTTAGGTTTACATTAACAACTGTGTTTTATAGTTCCACAAACCTAAAAACAAGCATGAGTTGCCCAGTATGTGTAAAATGGATTACGCCTTGGTGCATTGCTTTTCAAACTGATGCCTTGCAGTGCTGAAGTTCTAAATCTAGTTCCTAGCAAGGGCACGGCCTATAGTGAAGTTTGAACGTGTTCCGTGTGTTTGTGTTTGATTCTTTCAGTTGCTGTGGTTTCCAAACACATGCCGGTACAGTAGGTTAATCAACTTCTACCCAATCCAGCTATTGAGCTTGTTTATAAGTATTGCTTTGGAAGAAACATTAGATTGTCATCTTATTTGTTTCAAGAACTGATGTGAATAGGTCAGTGTATGCTATAGACTGGACTAAGGGATATGTCAGTGCTTACTAAATAGATAATATAAACTCTATATTTTACATGCAGTATAATGTCCCTCACAGAAAGCAAATCAGTTTGCAGAACCAACAGTCCTGAAATTTGTGTTTACCTTTACCTTTTTGTTTATTCTTTAAAAGTAAATATTGTTATCCCCAGTAACAGCAAATGTTTGTAAACGCTATGTTGTGTTATTATAACAATGGCTTAAATGTTGCAGTAGATTACGTAGTATTTATTACTCCTTAGGCTCCTTTCACACGGCCGCTCCGCTGCTTTCCGTGTGTCTGCAAGTCATCCTATTTTTTTGCGGATGATTTGCGGACATCAATGTAAGTGAATGGCACTGCGGATGTCAGCGGAATACCATCCGCTGACATCCGATTTTCCTCCTTTCAGTTCTGTTCCGTTTTTTGGAACGGAACAGAACCCTATTTTTCCATCCGTGTAAAAAACGGAAAGGAAGGAAAATCAGATGTCAGCGGTGTCATCCGCTGACATCCGCAATGCCATATACTTACATTATGTCCGTATATCATCCGCAAACGGATGGGATGATATGCGGGCACACGGAGCGGATGACACAAATGTCATCCGCTCCGTGGAAAAAAAAAAAAAAAGTCCCGCAGCGGACTACAGCAGCGGAGCGGCCGTCTGAAAGGAGCCTTACTCTGTTATGTCATGTAACTGTGCTTTCTACCCCTTTACTATGATCACTAGGTTTTCCTTTTATTGCTATGTCCCTGTATTGGGGATTCATCCTTTTCTATTTGTTCGAAGGACTGAAAGTAATGGAAAATCAAAAATGTGACAGTTGTCCCCTGAACAGGAAGTGGGGGAAAACCTTGCAATACCCTGCATACAACTAAGAATTGATTTCCCTAAACTCCTGTCCAAAAAACCTGACAGAGGTTCTAACCATTCCCCACTCCATCCATAAAAAACATTTTTTTTTAGCGGTTTGAGATAAGTTTTATGAAGCTTTGTGTTTTCTGATTTTCACATGTTCCTGCACTTGTGGAGAGAAACATTTTAGATTTCTGGGATCATTCAGGCAAGGAGTCAAGATAACATGTACTTACACTGGTAGGGTTAGGTAGGGACTAAAATCAGCATTGTATTATAAAAAAAAAGAAAGAAACTAGCCTATAGGTGTGCAATTCTGGCAGTTCTGGTATTGTTTTAATGAAATAGTGTTGGCATTAGCAACTCCGCCCAATTTCTGTAGGCAGGTATTTTCTTGCTTTTTATGGAGGCAGAGAAGCCAACTGGAGCTTATATGAGCCAACAGAGTGCATCAGATGAACTAAAGCTTTGAGTTACTCCTACAAAGAAACAAAACCCTCTCCTAGATCAGCAGATCCTTACATGTAGTTGTCTCAAAAATATTTGCATATGGTGACTACTACTGGAAAAAAGGGCCCTCAAGCATGACTAGTGTTTTAAAATAGGTTTTCTACCCGAATCGATACCCATAGCGATTCACCAAATGCTTTTTACAACTAATGGAAACATCTGAAGACCTTTTTTGCTGTAGAAAAAATGTGTAAAATGTCAGCCCACATGTAAAATAAAATTCTGCATGTTTTTTCATGCTTGGGATTCTTTATTTGTCTTCCTTGTTAGGAACAGTTATCTATAATGGCTTTTGAGGTAAAATTGTCTTTGCCCTAAACCACTATGTTAAGTAAAGGCTGTGGGACCTGGCACTTACATTTCTGGGGCAGACCTTGGCACTTACATTTCTGGGGCAGGCCTTGGCACTTACATTTCTGGGGCAGACCTTGGCACTTACATTTCTGGGGCAGGCCTTGGCACTTACATTTCTGGGGCAGACCTTGGCACTTACATTTCTGGGGCAGGCCTTGGCACTTACATTTCTGGGGCAGACCTTGGCACTTACATTTCTGGGGCAGACCTTGGCACTTACATTTCTGGGGCAAACCTTGGCACTTACATTTCTGGGGCAGGCCTTGGCACTTACATTTCTGGGGTAGACCTTGGCACTTACATTTCTGGGGCAGACCTTGGCACTTACATTTCTGGGGCAGGCCTTGGCACTTACATTTCTGGGGCAGACCTTGGCACTTACATTTCTGGGGCAGACCTTGGCACTTACATTTCTGGGGCAGGCCTTGGCACTTACATTTCTGGGGCAGGCCTTGGCACTTACATTTCTGGGGCAGACCTTGGCACTTACATTTTTGGGGCAGATCTTGGCACTTACATTTCTGGGGCAGGCCTTGGCACTTACATTTCTGGGGCAGACCTTGGCACTTACATTTCTGGGGCAGACCTTGGCACTTACATTTCTGGGGCAGGCCTTGGCACTTACATTTTTGGGGCAGACCTTGGCACTTACATTTCTGGGGCAGACCTTGGTGCTTGACTCTGAGAGTCTGGGTCCTGTGTACAACCTAGGTTTAAACTTGAAGGCAAGCACATAAACTTGCAGACACAATAGTTCGTATTTATCAGTGATGTTGATTAATATGCTAATTGGGGTTATTTTTCAGAAATATTTACTATTCCTTATCTATGAGAAATGTTATGTTCTTACTTTTAACATCAGTCCTTGCCTCTCATTGGATTCTAAAAGAGAGCCTATGGGCAGTATTGTGCAAAAGTCAGAAAATGTGTATTATGGGAGGAAAACAGAGGAATGCTAAACATTTGCCAAAACACATAACTAGGGAGTAGGCACAATCAAAGAAAATACAGAGACGATGCTGGGGCACTGTGTAAAATTTGTCTTTGAGAATGGAAAATCTGTGTAGGCAGCAGTTAGTCAATATAATTGACTATCAATACACTGTATATAATACAAATAGTAAAGTCAATGCTGTATGTTGACTTAGGCCCAGTTGACACTGCCAGGAGTTTGAAGCCATCATCCCAGCATGACTTTGGCAGGACTTGCATATGACTTTTTTAACAGAAGTCAATGCAAGTTATGCCAAAATCGCACCAAAATTAGTGCAGGAACCTTTTCCTAAGTCAGAGCGACTCAAGTCACTCCTGTTAGAGCAGTTTCATTGCACTTAATGGGGTGCGACTTGTCATGCTACTTGTGCTCTCAAAGTCGGAGTGCATGTCACACCAGTGTGAACCGGGCCTTACTGGGGATGATTTACTAAAACTGGAGAGTGTAAAATCTGGTGCAGCTGTGCATGGTAGCCGATCAGCTTCTAACTTCAGCTTGTTCAATTAAGCTATAACAAAAAAAAAAAAACAACAACTGGAAGCTGATTAGTCTCTATGCAGATCTGTGCCAGATTTTGCACTCTCAAGTTTTAGGTTGGGTTCACACTGATGGGATGAGGGAACCACAGCGATTCCTCTTCCCGCACCGCATCAGAATCGCAGGCAGTTCACACTGAGCTCTGCGAACCGCTGATGGTGCCAATATATAGATAACGACACCCCCCCAAATCAGTTCGCAGAACGCAGTGCGAACTGTGGAATCAGATGGGATCGGATGACATGGGCCTGGACACCCATACGATCCTATTCCAATGCAGAAAAAAAAAGGGGGCCTGCACCACTTTGTCTAAATGTGATGTGATTTCAGCCTCGCAAACTGTATGGCTGAATTTGCATCGCACAGACAACACATGTAATGTGCACAGAAGTGCGGTGCGAATCGCATGCAATGTCTGCAATCACATGTGTCAACCCAGCCTTAGCCCAAATTAGTGTCCCCTAGACCTGTATCTTTGCCACTTATGAAATGGCAGTGAAACATGCTGACAGAAAGAAGTTGGAGATTTCGGGAAGCGTTTGCCTATGTTTGGGGACCCTTCATACACACGCAGACAACTTGTGCCACCTGGTTTGCAGAAGCTACTGCCATTTAATATTGTTTTCCTTGCAACAGGTTCACTTTAGTCCAAATCTCCTCTTGTGTCCACATATATATGCACAGAGTGTGCATGTCTTTGAAGAATTACCATATATCAATAGAGTTATTGACTGGCAAACAGAACTTTGATATGCATTTATCCTTGGATTTTCGAAAATGCGGTATCAGCCTGTGTTGTTGCCGATATGACTTGTCAGTATTGACAGTTTTGTCTCCATTCATGTAAATGAATGATAATTAGGTTCTTGTAAAGAGAAGTATGATGAAATAGTTCCTCAATATTTGAATCTAACCACCTCTGTCTGTTACAAGATTCTACATGGTCAGTGTTTTGTGATCAAAGTGTTTTTTGTATAGTGCAGTTTCTTAATTAACATTCTGTCTCAAAAGTTAAAATGAATGCAGCTTTGAGATTTCCAAAAAAAAAAAAAGCTTTTATTAATAGTTATGTCTAATAATGTCTAGGTGTCAGATGATGTTCAAACTATTCTATTAAAGAGCATTTAGCAGGATAATGCTACCTGTCATCTTATTTGTTTCAGCGTATACATAGATTGAGATGTTATGTAAACTGCTAAAAGTTATTTTTTTTTTTCACTTAACATTTACTTATCTGCTTCTTGTATTTCTATTGCCATACATTTAATAAGATTTGTAGGCCTGCGTGCAAGACAGCGCAGTCAGCTTCCATGCTGAACCAAAAGTAAATTTGCAGTGTCTTCCACGTGGAAAACATTTTCACTGAAAATACGATTTTGATGCGACTTTCAGTGCAATTATGTAGTGCAGCTTGGATGCAACTTGGATAAGATTATTCTATGGGGCACAAATCCTGCTGGAATCACACCAAAGTAGTACAGGAACCTTTTTTCCAAAATTGTGCATTGATGTGAACAGGCACCATTGAAAACAAATTGAACTTCTGTTGTCATTAAATTCTGTGCAACTCAAGGTTCTACTGAAATCACACTAGTGTGAACAGAGAAAAAATGCATTAAGATAGGAGCAATAAGGCACAATTGCTGTGTTATACTTTTTAGAGCACATTAAGGAGACTTTATCAAACCTAGAGCAAATAGAATCTGGAGCAGTTGTGCATGGCAACCAATAGACCTTTCTTTCATTTTTTTAAAGGTTAAATTAGTTCTAAAGGCTCATGATTTTTTTTTTTTTACCTATGCATTAAACTTAAAACCCTCTGGGTGCAACTCCCCCCCCCCCCTTATTCTTACCTGATCTTGATTCAGCAATGTGCATAAGAGCAGCAGCTTTCCCAGGTCTCTCTTTCCTCATTGGCTTACACAGCAGTGGGAGACATTGGCTGTCAATCACAGCCAGTGGGCCAATGAGGAGAGAGAGGGGGACTGGGCCAAGCCGTGCTTTGTGTGAATGGACACACAGAACACGACTAGAGCCAACCTGCTTGAGTATCTCTATAGAAAGAGGCTTGCTATCGGGGGCACTTGGTAGGTAGGAGAAGCCAGGGGGGAACCCCAAAAAAAATTTGGGCTGCTCTGTGCAAACCAAGTATAACGTGTGTGTTATTTTTTTTTTTTTTTTGCCTTCTTTTCCTTTATCACCTTAACTGGAAAAGGCGAAGATTTAGGCTGATTGGTTGCCATGCACAACTGCTCAAGATTGTTTGCTCAAATTTTTAGCATTTAATTCCTGCTTTGTATGCACAAAATATATAGTCGATATACAATAGAAGACTTAAAGTGGAACCATGGGTAAAAATTAAAAATGAAATTGTTATTTTTTTAACTTCCTTTTACAAACCAAGCTGTCCAGCAAAAGTGGCAGTTAGAGGGTCAAGACATGCCATTTAACATTGACAGGGACGCTTACAGTGGTCAGCTTTTATTCATTTATGTAACAAGCCTTATCTGAAAAGGAAAAACGATCTATAGTGGCCTAAAAAGTATTAGCCTGAGCCTTAGGGGTTGATTTACTAAAGGCAGATAGACTGTGCACGTCGCAAAGTGCTGTTGTACTCTGCAAGTGCAGTTGCTCCAGAGCTTAGTAAATGAGGTAAACCTTCACTATGCAAAGAATACCCAATTATGTGCAAGGAAAATTTAAAAAACAACGTTTTTGCTTGCACACGATTGGATGATGGAAGTCAGCAGAACTCTCCCTCATTTACTAAGTGTTGGAGAAACTGTACTTGCAGAGTGCAACTGCACTTTGCAAAGTGCACAGTCTATTTGCCCTTAGTAAATCCACCCCTTAATTTCAGTATACAGCACTGTGTTTCAGCAGCTTCCATCCAGCTCCTGGCACAAAATCGAGTTAGACTGATCACTGCTCAGCCATTTATAGTAAGCTTTGTATTTTCTGAATAAATACAAGTCTTCCCCTTATTGGTTAGGGCGGAGAGTGTGACATCATCTGCCCACCTCCTACAGACAGTACGTACAGCGCTGACAGCCAATGCATAAATCAGTGAAGGAAATAGTTTGTTTGGGCCAGTTTGGTCCAAACAAACTATTTAGAGTTCACTAAAACATGGAGTTATACTTCAAAGAGGCTAAGGTGAGGTGAAACGGCACTTTTAATGAGCTGAATACTGTATGGGGTTGGTTTGCTAAAGGCAAATAGACTGGGCCCTTTGCAAAGTGCAGTTGCTCCAGAACTTAGTAAATGAGCAGAAGTTCTGCTGACTTTCATCATACATTCATGTGCAAGCAAAAATGCTGTTTTTTTTATTTTCCTTGTATGTGATTGGGTATTCTTTGCAAAGTGAAGCTTCACCTCATTTACTAAACTCTGGAGCAACTGTGCTTGCAGAGTGCAAATGCACCTTGCAAAGTGAACATTCTATTTGCCTTTAGTAAATCCACCCCTATGCCTCTGCAATGCCTTACATCATAAAATAAAATCATTACTCAGAGAATAATGTTGTTTCCATTACTAACCTTTTCAAAAAATACTAGTTCCCTGGCTGTCCTGTTCATCCTGTAGCTGTAATACTTTCTGAACCTACACAAACCTGGAGCACACACTGCAGATTAGAATTTCTCTTTCTACTCTGCATGCTTGCATCAGCCAGGAACGGAAAGCGATAACATCCAAGCAGCTAGTATTTTCAGTTTAATAATGGTAGCCCCCAAATTTCCCCCAGTACAATTTTTCTTTAACCACTTGCCGACTGCTCACAGTATATTTACTGCGGCAGTCAGCCCCTCACAGGCAGAGCGACATAGTACTACGTCGCTAGCCTGCGAGGCTCTGGGGAGCAAGCAAGCGCCACCGGAGGCGCGCTCCTGCGCGGTCACTGACCCCCCCCCGCGCGTGTGACCGGTGGACCCGATGTCCGCCGGTGGAGAGGGAGAAAGGCAGGCGGCTGATGTAAACAAGCCGCCTGTCATTCTCCCCTGTGTAGGAATAGTGATTATACGGTTCTACTATGTAGGACCGTTGATCACTGTTCCTACACCTCAAGCCACAGCCAATCACAGTTAGAATCAAGCCCCTAGGGACACACATAACCCCTCCCTCTCAAAAAAAGTTAACCCCTTCACTGCCAGTGTAATTTTACAGTAACAGTGCATATTTATAGCACTGATTACTGTAGAAATGTCACTGGTAACGCCAAAAGTGTCAGAAAATGTCAGTCAAGGGTCCGATCTTTCCACTGCAATGTCGCAGTACCGCAAAAAAAATTGCAGATAGCCGCCATTACACGTTAAAAAAAACAACAAAAATCTTTCCCTTTGTTAGTAAACGCGATAACTTTTGCGCAAACCAATCAAAATACGCTTTTTGCGATTTTTTTTTTTTTTTACCAAACATATGTAGCATGAAACAAATTGGCCGAAAATTTTAAAAAATTTTGATTTTTACATTTTTTTGGGGTGGAATTTCATATAAAAAAATGTGAAAAATATTGTTATTTTTGCTAAATTGTCGCTCTTTTTTTGTTGATAGCGCATGATCAAAAAATTTGCATAGGTGATCAAATACCACCAAAAGAAAGATCTGTTTGTGGGAAAAAAAGGACGTCAAATTCGTTTAGGTACAGCGTCGCGCGACCGTGCAATTGTCCGTTAAAGTCACGCAGTGCCGAATCGCAAAATAGGCCCTGGTCAGGAAGGGGGTAAAATCTTCCGGGGCTTAAGTGGTTAACTGTCTCTTGGACAACCTCATAAGGCTCGATTCACACCGATGTATATTGCTTTTGAGCATTTCTGTAGTTCTTTTTGCTGTGCTTTGCATGTTTTTTTACCATAATTTTTCAGTGATTTTACCACGATTTCTGCTTTGCGTTTTTTTTATGCTTTTTTTTTTTTAAATGTGATGTTTGGCAGATTTACAAATGCAAATTGCGGCAATATCGCAGTAAAGATGTTGTAAAAAACGTACTACATGCTTTTCTGCAGCTTCTCCATTTAAATATATTGAGCCAAAAAAACTGTGTTTTGCGTTTAAAAAAGTCCTTGACCCTTTCTAAAAACGCAGAGGCACAAAAATGCATTGATGTGAACGTGTTCCATAGGAACCCATGTTAAAAAAAAAATGTCCTGCATTTCTGCAGAAGGCATGAAAAAATGCATTAGTGTGAATGGAGCCTTAAAGAGTACAGATCCCATTTAATTATTTTTCTGTTCTCCCTATCTGACAGTTGTATTTTTTATTTATTTTTTAATACAGAATAAGCGAGAGTCTCCCATCCTAAGCAGCTGCTGTTTCTTCGGCATCCGCATTGATACGGGGGGGGGGGGGGGAAGGGGCTGTCGGTATGCACCTGTTCCTCGGACTTCTTCGGTAAATTACAGACTAGCATTCCACAAGATATAAAATGATTGTCTCGGCTCTGTTTAATTACTGGAAAATATTAGAATGCACTAAACAGTGATATTTATGCACTGAGCCGTACAATTAACGATTCAATTCTCTACCATCCAGGCAATTTTCTATTCCGTCCAGGCCTTTGGAATGAATATGCAAAAGGAAACTCTTTTTAGGTATAAACGTTTCTCTCTTTCCAGCGCGAAACTGTGGAATTTACTGTCTCAACATCATTTGTGCCAGCTCAGTATCCAGAATTTTATACCTCCATCCAACATGTTTAACAGGCCATGAAATATTCACTTGTTTCTCCGTTAAGTGGTGGCTGGGCTCACTATACAGAATAAGACGGTGTGTTAGCATAGTATACAAACTGTTCATTTATGTTGGTCAGCAGCTGGGAAAGAGCAGAATAAAATTGTGAAAATTTGAATAGATGTGTACAGTACATATTTTAAAGAATAGAAATAGCTGTTTGCGATGAAGATTTTCATTATAACCAGTTTTTAGATGGAATCCTGGTTAGGTTCTATTTTGCTTTCCATTTGATTTTAAGTTTTGATTGGTTTTCAGAAGGTAAGCAATCAGAAGCTATCTCATTTTACATCATCCTGAACTATGACCCCCAGGTGCTAAGATGTAAGAGGCCTGTAAGCAGTACTAGCATATACGTCACAATATCTGCTGTACATGTTCTACAATGATTATCCTATGGGAAGAATGGCAGCTATAGACTTGTCCTGCTTAAGAACCATTGCAGCTCCATATTACAGATGTCAGGCAAGCAGTGCAAGCTATATATATACAGTATATATATTGTATGTATGCAAACAATGTGATTCTTTTCAGCATCAATTTAATAACTGGGATGTATGGGTTGATTAGTGAGTGTGCCTTTAGCTTTGAAACTTTTAAAGTCACTGGCCTGAACTAGGAAGAGTGAAATCTGAACTCCTGATTTCCATACTTGCTTTGGGTCAGTGACTAAAAGTAAAGTATTCTGTGGATCAGAATGAAAGCCAGGCAACTAGCATTTTCAGAAAGAGAGCCAAACTGGTTTCTCCTGAAGCTAAACTATGGTCAGCTTAAAAAGATAGGTCTTACATAGATTTTTCTGTAGGCCACATTCTGGAATTGGATTAAAGAAGACCAGAGCATTGGCTGCCTCAGTAAGGAGGAACAAGGTAAGGATTACTCTCTCTTATGTCCCAACATAGTTAATTAGCTTTATATCCCAATATCTGTAGCTTTAAGTTCCCATTATGTTTTAAGTTCTGCAAGGAAGGGAAAGCCCTGAGAAAACCCACAGAGGCATAGAGGTGTCATGTAGATAAAGCCCTGGGCTCCAGTAAAAATGTAGTGTAGGAATTTATTTGTTCACAAGCAGTTTTAGGACACCGGGCAGCTGAAGGCCCTTTCTCTCCTTGATGCGTTTTTTAGGATGCCATATGTTCCTATAAGCTGAAGTGTGACTTTTGGGAATTCTGTACCAAGCAGACAGAAAGCAGAGAGGAAATGAGCGTTTGAGAACATAACAAATACACTAAGCGGAGCTGATGGAAGTTGCATAACTAATGAGAAATTAAACAGAGAAAATGATTTGTAGCCTTTGGATCTAGTATCAGGTAAATGCATTAGGCACGGTGTTAGTTTTAACACGGTACGCGCAAGTCGTAGCTAATGACACATATTAACAAACTGTGATTAAGCGCTAAGTCGCTAGAAATACCAGACCTAATTGGAAGGGTGATTAAATAGCCTGATGCTATTTATGTTCAAATACCTTTCTGATACACCTACAAGTGTTATCTGATAGATGGAAAACGACACGTGTGTTTTCTTATACATACATGCAGGCTGTGTAGCATCAAAGTTTGAAGTTCAAAGTTTAAAAAAAAAAAAAAAAAGATCAACATTGAATAATTTTTAGCATATGTGCATATGTCTTCACTTTTTCCAAGAGGAATACATGTATTTTCTCTGGGGAAAAAAGCTAGTTGACTGGCTGTTATGCAGACCTTCTGGCTTCAGTACTTTTAAGCCCCATGCACACATGCAATACCATTGCACAGAGCAGGTAAGTTTAATATATTTTGTTATTTTAGAGAAAAAAAATTATCTTTACAGCCACATTTAGCCCTGTTGCATGGAGCTGTGGTCTTTAGCTGTGGGCAGAGGGCACAAGTGTCCAACCAGCCCTGGTAGCCTCGCAGACCCTAAGAGAGGCACTGACAGATGCTGTGGATGGGTGGGGCTGGATGGTGCACCTAGTGGTGCTTGCACTTGGGGCAGTATGCACCCAGGGCCGAATGCCAAGAATACAGACTTTTATTAATTGTGTAAAATACCTGCTCCCTCATCACATTCAGTGGTTTCTCCTGCTGGCTTGTACATCACTACAAATCAGGTATTCGACCCATCCAAATGGTCAAATACTTGTAGCAACCAGGGAAGAGGCAATATTTCAGCAAACAGGCTGCTGAAAAGGTAAGTATAGTGGCTCTTCTTTTAGCAGGTATGTAATTCCAGGGCTTTTTTTTCAGCTGGAACTTGGTGGAACCCAGTTCCACCACCTCTGGCTCAGGTCTTCTGCTTTCTGCTCAGCACTACCACTTGTAAACATAGAACTCCGGCTTTTGTGTTTACAAGTGACAGCTTGTCTCCCAACGACTCCTACAGATCTGATCTCCTGTGCGGCTCCCACTAAGACCAGATAGGGACATGGGAGATGTAGGTTCCTAGGGTGAAGTGCGGATGACCACACCCCCACTGGATGATCTCCCTGCAAGTGAAAAAGGTGGAGCCACTTATAGTGTGTGGTGAGGTACTAGAGCTGGCTGGGTGCTTCAGCTTAGTACAGCAACAATAGTAAGACATGTGAAAGATGGTGGAGTTTTTAGGGTGGGGGGGGCGAAGATGGAGGCAGTGGAGGGGGGGGGGGGTTGCATACAGAGGTCAAAGCTGAAGAGGAGTGAAGGTGAGATGTGGATGGGGATGCAGAGCTAAGCAGCTGTGGAAGAAGGCTTAACTATGCACTCTGTATACAGCGCACTCCTGAACTCTGCACTCTGTATGTAATGCACTCCTGGTATTTAATGCCCCTTTAAGACTCTTCCACTCTTAGTGAAATTTGACCACACCCAGTATTGGATGCAGTTTGAAGGGGCTGTGTGGGGTTTGAGGGTTTTGGGTTTTTTTTTTTTTGGGGGGGGGGGTCATGTTTGAGTTCCTGCACCTATTTTCGGAGAAACAAAAGCCCTGTGTAATTCTATACAGATAACCCTGTGTTGACATGGTAACTTAGAATGTATGTATTGAAGTTGAACACACTTGTAGTAATTGCAGGCTCCTAGGAAATATACCCTGGCTAAGTCAGTTTTATGAGATGACCATTAGATTGGCAGGATTATGACACCAGAGGTTCATTCACTGCATTTAGATTTCTGAAATAGAAATCTGTGCTTACCGAATACAGTTTATGGGCTATGTCTCTGCAGCAGCATTGCAGTTTAGCAATAATAATAAATCTATCTCCTTTGGGCCAGCTGTTAGGAAAGAAAGTTTGCCTCATAGAATAAGATGTGACCTTCAACTCAATAAATATATTGACGTTTGACCATCTCCAGCCTGTGCCCAACTGGAACAATGCCATCTGTGATTATAGCCTGACGGATTTCATAGGAATGTGGGAATTGTCCATTACATGGCTGTGTGCAGTACAATACACAGAACGCAGCTCTATAGTGTACTGGGTGGTGGCTCTTATCATTGTGTAATGCGTTGTCCAGATGTTCCTTATCAGAAGATGAATGCTGATTTCCAGTAATATAATTAGCCAATAGCCAGTCGCAGTGTTATTACTCTGTACATAGCATGCCCTAATCTTAACCTAAAGAAACTATGCACAAATGATGACCCTTATTGAATACCTGTCATTTTGCTAGCATGTGGTGTGTGTGATATGGCGGATCTACTATGATAATTACTAATTTTGTTTTGTTTTGTTTTTTTTTTTTTTCCTCTGAAGCCAGCATAGAGATAAGCATTTTGTGACATGTTCATAGGATACAAATGAGAACGCATTAAAGCATATGAGTACAGGTCCTACAGTACTGGTAATTTATTTATTTGCATGCTCTGGACATTGAGCAGCACTGTCTGTATTATCGCTACAATCAATGCCATATGCAATGCTCCAAAATGGACAGTGCCAATACATGCACTCAGAGGGGGTTCATGGTCCCGGGAAAACAATATTAACTAAAGTAATCCTAACAAAATCATCAGAACTATGCAACTATCATTTCATGTGTATGGGTACCTTTAACAGATGTGAATACTGTGTATTTCAGCACATGGCCAGTGCGCAGATGTGGCCCTGTATGAGGAGATGCTGCAAAATTCACATTGCTAACATTGTCATCCTAGTTCTGTATTGGCCTTACCTTATGTGAGACACTTAGATTATCTGTACTGATTGATGTCAGTTGCACTTTCACTCTGCTCCACATCTAGGTCAAACAATTAGAAACGGTGACTCAAACATCTTTAGGGTCCATGTACACGGGACGCTGGAAATGGCCGTTTAGGAGCAGTTGGGCGTTTTTTTTAGAAGCCCCTGAACCCATCTAAATTTTATCTTATCTGTCCATGTACACCAGGTCGTTTACAGTCATTTGCAGGCAGTTGCGTTCAGGGACTTTTTTTAGAACGCAATTATTTGCGTTCGAACGTGTGTTTCCCGGCGTTTCAAGTGCAAAAACGCGACGAACGTGTCCGAACGTGACTGAACGCAATGACCCGCGTTTAGCATTCGGGTTTTTCCATTTTAAAGGGGAATAATTTTTTTGACCTCTAGGAACGGTTCTAAACGCAAACGCCCGCTAAATGCGGGTACAAACGTGACCGAACGGACGTTTCAAACGTCCTAAAAATTCCAGCATTCAAAGGAACTTTTAACAACGTCCCATGTACATGGAGCCTTAGAAGTAGCTGATAGTGCAAGTGGGAACTCATACTTTCGGAACAGACTGGGAGCTTTGACTAGTCATGGACCAACTAGTTGATGAGGAAGTGCAAGTGAAAACGTGGCTTACAAAGTAGCCTAATGGTATATGTGTAGTGTTGGAAATTGTATGTTGAAAGGTGCTGCCTTTTGGTATGCATGTTTTAGGGTGTTTTGGATAGGTGATAAACCCCATTATACCAGTGAAAGTGAACCTATGCTTTGTCCATGCAGGGTAAAACACAGCTATCAGAAGGTGCTGAGAAGCATCTTTAGTCCCATGTGAAACTCCAAATCTTAGACTGTACTTGGGGTCAGAGGGGTAACTAGAACCTTCAGGGCCCGGTGCAAGAAACCATGAAGGGCTCCCCTGACCCTCCTCTCCGAGCCCGGTGATGGAACACCTGGGCACGGTCGCAAGTGCCCTGGTAGTTCCGCCACTGGTGTCAGTAGTTTATTTATTTATTTATTTTACCTTTTTTTTTTTTTTTTTTTTAATTGTATTTTTTTTACAATTTTTTAAGGAATCCCATTGGGGGGCTTTACTGAGATATCAGGGGTCTAAACAGACTTCTGATGTTCCACCTTTGAGACAGAGAAAGGAGATTGAGGACACAGCCCCCAATCTTCATCTTTGCAGCCTCAGCTGCTCAGAATGAATGGACAGGAACAGCTCTCTGTACAGAGCTTCCCATTCATTCAGAAACTGAAGCATAGTAAATACAGCTTACTATTCCTCAGTTTTGAATAAACAGAGTCAGTGATTGGTAGCACTATCATGACTACACACTGATATTTAAAGGTACACAGGACATATCACTTCAAAATGATATATGTATTAATTATTTGTCATGCTAAGGCCAGCCACAGAAGGAGTGGTTTTCTTTCCTGCAACCACTGGTCGCTGAACTGGGCAAAATTCAAACTGTTTATGGCCGGCTTAGCCTGGGGCAACATGGGCTGTCCTTTCTCATTACTGCTCATCTTAAATTGTCAAACCCTCAACTTCCATTTTCCAGTTACTGCCCTGATTGTTTTTATAATGATCAAATCAGAAGGGACATGACCTGTTTTATTTCTCACTTTTGTAGTTGATTAGTTTTTGGTTATTTGAATTCTTAACAGTGAAATTTAGAGCACACTTCATTCAGACTTTTTAGTAAGCTTAGTAAGCTATTTTTTGACACCCGAATGAAAGACCCAGGGACCTAAGGTTCTTTTGAAGCATAATCAGTGTGGAATAGCTATTAGGACATTTTTAAAAGTAGCCTGTTGGAATTGAACTATGGGATTTGCCATCATGGCTTGCTTTTAAAGGGTTGTCACCCTATAATTTGGCTAGAATAGTTCTCTTCAAAATTAAAAGTTGTGTGCTTACTTCTCCAGAGGCCTGTACTTCCTAAATGCTGTAGCCTCTTCCAGACTCTTCAGTAATCAATACTTCCTGCAGTTTCTGATACCTGTTGGGGGCTGGAAAGATTCTGCCCTGCAGGGAACTGCTTTGGCCAAATTTTTGGGGTGCGTGAAAGTTGCTTTAAACATATAAATTCTGGGGCTGTCATCTTAACCCTGTCAGAAAAGAAAATGAGTGCTATTCAGCACCTCACTCCTGCGCTCAGAACCCGGTTCTCAGGCTGCCTCAATCCCGGAACTCGTACTTACACTTGGCATCCAATATGGCTAGGCTTTGCTGCCCCTTACGACCAGGGCGGTCAACCAGACACTGTAGATATAAAACAAAGAAAAGGGCGCACCAGCCTAGCGCATTATCCTCAGCGAGTTTATTTAAAATATCAAGATAAAAATCGGCTACTCACAAACATACGTAGAAAACAAGCATATCAGTTCCATAAAGCCGCCTCATTATAGGAGTCCAATATCTCATAGAAGCAGAGGGCTGACGCGTTTCGAGGCTGTGCCTCTTCCTCAGAGCCTGGAGGCCATGTCCAAGTCTATGGCTTAAATATAGTGTGGTAAACCAGGCCTCCACATGACCCTTAGGGATGTGGGAGGAGATATCGCCCAAATGGGCGTGGCTACATAGCTAGTTGCCAAAAGCATAACAGATGTTGATTAGCGAACCCTAAACATCCAATGACTCTACTGGTGTGCTACCCAATCAATAGCATCTTCCCAACTCATCTGGAGTTTTGCATAATGGTACATTAAGAATAGCGCAATCTAAATATTGCAATAAGTCAGGACAATACACTGCTCTGTCAGTGCTGCACGAAACAACCCCTCCTTCTCTCACGGTACATGCGTGACACCAGGGGCTGGAAAATCAGTCAGGCGCATAATGGTTCACTTATATTAGTAATATTACTCACGCTGCCGCCTGTGAGTATCAAGGATTCGTACTTGCAGGGGAGTAATGCATAGGGCCAATGTACCAGGTTAAAAGATTATTGTTATTATTATCTGGGGTAATCTGATGAACCCCTCATTATTGTGTGTAAGAGATGTGATGCTATACACTTTACCTGGGGATGTCTCGATGCTCATCAAAGGTGAAGCATCACTACTGGATTGCTCCGATCGTGGCCCAGCCGATGGTGGAACGCACGCCGCTCATACCGGAACTGCCATGCGTTCCACCGTATGACATCACTTCCGCCCGTAAGAATGGTGACGACTTCCGCCCTTCTGCATATCCGGGCGGTGAGACGCAACCACCGGATCCAGAAGGGAGGGAAACTGTGCGAACAGGGGGTGGAACAATCTGACGACAGTCCCAGTGCGCACCACGTCCCATCTCCACGGCGCACACACAGTAACAATGAGAGAAGGAAGGAAGGGTGGATGCTCCGCCTTGATTAAGCCAAAAAAATATATATTAATTTAAAATCAAACATTTTAAGCCGGGATGTGTAATCAAATGACAATATACTGTAGTCCCTACTCAATCCTTTCGGACTCAAATGAAAATCTGTCAAGATGGGAGTTGTATGGGAAGCACACCAGCATGAGATGGACCAGAGTCAAAGATAATATTGCTGTATAGGCAATCCAATATAATAGACAAAAATAGTGAAATTAATAAAAGACAATAAGCTGATAATATTGCTTAGTAAGCCAGCATAAAATCACATATGTAAAAATGCCATATGACAACACACATATTGTACAATTATAATAAATACAGTGATGGATGTATATATAATGTAATAAAACAATTGATAGAAATGTGTATATATAGATATATATATGTTTAAAATATATATACAAATCACTTATTAAATGTGGTATGTAAAACCTTTGACGCAAATATAGGCGTACTGTACCTCCTCTAAAAACAAACCTTAAAAAATGAAGAAATTGGAGAAATTAGCTCAATAATCTATCGAGAGACCCTATAAGCTTAGGTGCTAGACCTAAGAAACAGCCTACTGTGCCATCTGGAACAAGGATTACTAGGTTCAGTACAATATATAACAACAAAGCTTTCAGTATACAGCGCACTCTGAAGCGCAACTGGAACATTCTGAAACAAGATCCAGTTCTGGGATCTCTCCTCCCCCCGGTTCCAGAGGTGGTTTTCAGAAAACCTAGAGACCTTAGGAGTCAGATTGCCCCTAGTAGGGTTAGGAAGAACAAGGTCCGTAGTGCCGTCACCTTGAGTAATCCGTGGTTCACTGTGTTTGATCAAAAGGGCAGTTTTAGGTGTGGAGTAAGGAATTGCGGAACCTGCTCATATATGTGGCACAGAAAGAGGGAAGTCTCTGGGTTGGATGGCCGGAGTACGAAAATTAAACAATTTATAAATTGTGGTACCAATTACGTGGTCTATGGTATCGTCTGCCCGTGCAACCTACTCTATGTGGGCCGAACTATACGGCCCCTTAGAGTAAGGTTTGGTGAACACAAGTGCAGTATCCTGAATAGGAAAACGAAGGCAGGAATAAAAGACCGCAACAGTTACTCCATACCTCGCCACTTTGAGCAGCACCACGAAGGGGACCCGACGGGCCTACGGGTCTTCGGCATTGAGTCAATAGCCAAGGACCCCGATGAGGGAGCCAGATTTCAGAAGTTGTGTAGGCGAGAGTCGTACTGGATCTTCACCCTAGGGTCCATGTCCCCGGGGGGATTGAACGAAGATCTCGAGATCCAGAGCGTGCTGTAGTGCCATCCAGCGCGTTCTTCCTTTCCACCCTCTTTTTCCAGGTGTGCTCTTGCTCCCTTGGCCCCCGTGCAGCTATATTCTGCCTCTCCCTCGTGGCTCCGCCCTAAGGTTGTTCATCACCTATTTTCTGTTTTCTTTTGAGGGGCTCACACGTGTATGCTTGTATGCACGTGTGTATATGTATATGTGTGTGGTCTTACATTAGACCTTACTCTTACATTAGACCCAACTATCCTTGGTCCCCCCATTGGCTCTCTGTATGAGCAATAACGTAGGTTCCCCCCCCCCCTTTTTCTTATATAGGGTCTCTCGATAGATTATTGAGCTAATTTCTCCAATTTCTTCATTTTTTAAGGTTTGTTTTTAGAGGAGGTACAGTACGCCTATATTTGCGTCAAAGGTTTTACATACCACATTTAATAAGTGATTTGTATATATATTTTAAACATATATATATCTATATATACACATTTCTATCAATTGTTTTATTACATTATATATACATCCATCACTGTATTTATTATAATTGTACAATATGTGTGTTGTCATATGGCATTTTTACATATGTGATTTTATGCTGGCTTACTAAGCAATATTATCAGCTTATTGTCTTTTATTAATTTCACTATTTTTGTCTATTATATTAGATTGCCTATACAGCAATATTATCTTTGACTCTGGTCCATCTCATGCTGGTGTGCTTCCCATACAACTCCCATCTTGACAGATTTTCATTTGAGTCCGAAAGGATTGAGTAGGGACTACAGTATATTGTCATTTGATTACACATCCCTGGTTAAAATGTTTGATTTTAAATTAATATATATTTTTTTGGCTTAATCAAGGCGGAGCATCCACCCTTCCTTCCTTCTCTCATTGTTACTGTGTGTGCGCCGTGGAGATGGGACGTGGTGCGCACTGGGACTGTCGTCAGATTGTTCCACCCTCTGTTCGCACAGTTTCCCTCCCTTCTGGATCCGGTGGTTGCGTCTCACCGCCCGGATATGCAGAAGGGCGGAAGTCGTCACCATTCTTACGGGCGGAAGTGATGTCATACGGTGGAACGCATGGCAGTTCCGGTATGAGCGGCGTGCGTTCCACCATCGGCTGGGCCACGATCGGAGCAATCCAGTAGTGATGCTTCACCTTTGATGAGCATCGAGACATCCCCAGGTAAAGTGTATAGCATCACATCTCTTACACACAATAATGAGGGGTTCATCAGATTACCCCAGATAATAATAACAATAATCTTTTAACCTGGTACATTGGCCCTATGCATTACTCCCCTGCAGGTACGAATCCTTGATACTCACAGGCGGCAGCGTGAGTAATATTACTAATATAAGTGAACCATTATGCGCCTGACTGATTTTCCAGCCCCTGGTGTCACGCATGTACCGTGAGAGAAGGAGGGGTTGTTTCGTGCAGCACTGACAGAGCAGTGTATTGTCCTGACTTATTGCAATATTTAGATTGCGCTATTCTTAATGTACCATTATGCAAAACTCCAGATGAGTTGGGAAGATGCTGTTGATTGGGTAGCACACCAGTAGAGTCATTGGATGTTTAGGGTTCGCTAATCAACATCTGTTATGCTTTTGGCAACTAGCTATGTAGCCACGCCCATTTGGGCGATATCTCCTCCCACATCCCTAAGGGTCATGTGGAGGCCTGGTTTACCACACTATATTTAAGCCATAGACTTGGACATGGCCTCCAGGCTCTGAGGAAGAGGCACAGCCTCGAAACGCGTCAGCCCTCTGCTTCTATGAGATATTGGACTCCTATAATGAGGCGGCTTTATGGAACTGATATGCTTGTTTTCTACGTATGTTTGTGAGTAGCCGATTTTTATCTTGATATTTTAAATAAACTCGCTGAGGATAATGCGCTAGGCTGGTGCGCCCTTTTCTTTGTTTTATATCTACAGTATCTTAACCCTGGCTTCACTACTTAGCAAGTCTCTAAATTACAACAAGCATGCTGAGCAGGAGCTTTTATAGACTTCAATGGCTATATGCTTGCTTCAGGTCATTGACTTGCTATGTAGTAAAGCCGGGGTTTAGAGAACAGCCCGGGAAGCTGAAATTAAAAAAAAAAACTACTATGCTTTTTTTCTTCCAGGTTCTATATTAACAGAAAAATGAAAAAAAAAAAAAAAAAAACCCTTTACTGGATTGGGATTAGATTAGAGAGCCATACAAAACAAATTTACAATGTAAGCAAGTCCATGATGGGACAATGGGAATCTTACTATATTTCCACTACTGTGGAGAATCCTTTTTATTTCTGAAAATTAAAAACCAATGAAGATACATTTATGCTGTCTTGAGAAAGTGTCAGCAATATACAGAGCTTTTGGTGATATAACTGGAATATCATGTAATAATATTATGCATTATGTATATTATTATGGATATTATGTAGCAATAAACATCCATTTGTGGTATAATTTAGTTAGTTCCAATAAACATATCTATTTTTCCACCATACCATTAATTGTAAAGATAATGTGTTTGGTTATCCGTACTCTGATTTAATTTTCGAGTTACATTCTTTTTCCGCCCCCTCAGATTCGCTGTAGAATATATTGCTGCATTATTAATAGAAGATAATAAGTGGTGAAACGGCCTTTCGATGGAGTGAAATTAGTTCCTTATAAATAACGTATTACTTGCAGGAATTAAGACCATTCATCTGAAAAATAGCAGAGAAATTCTGCAAGTCCGGGACTTTTTATGAAACAATATCCTCTGAAAAGCAGAATCATCATTCTCGGGCTTTTGGGGTCTAAAAAGATGAAAAATGTTACAACCCAATCTCACTTACTCAATAAGGCTGTACAAAGAGTTATGGGGTAAGATGTGCAATAACCTGAACGAATCAATTACTATCTTAACTGTGCCTTATGCACATTATTATTGCTCTTTGCTTGCTGAACAATCCATATTGGTCTCACTTTTACAAGTTCCTGAAATAGAAATGGTCTTTGCCCTGAAAAAAAAATTGCAAAAAAAAATCAGAGTCTTGGAGAAATGTGTTCAACATATTCTTCAAATGCATCATCTACAGTATTTGGTTGCTACCTAACAATACAGATCATTTTAATTATTAGCGCACATCCACTTAAAGCGGTTGTAAACCTAAAAAAAAAAAAAAACCCTGCAAGACAAAGGCATAATGAGCTAGTATGCATCGCATACTAGCTCATTATGAATTACTTACCTTAGAACGAAGCCCCGACACGGACCCCCGGACACCGCTGTGGGAGCTGACATGATCCCTCTGCGTCTCTTCCGGGTTCGGCGGCTCCGACGCTGTGATTGGCCGGAGCCACGATGACGTCACTCCGCGCATGTGCGCGGGAGTCATTTTCCGGCAAGCTCCCTGCAAGGAAAGCTGAAGGTCCGCCGACGTTCAGAGTGCATGCGCCGCTCGCGTGAGCGGCTGCATGCAGTGCAAATATCTCCTAAACCGTGCCATTTTATAGGCTTACCTGTAGTTAAAAGTGGAAAAAGCAGTATACTGCTGCTTTAAGGCTCCATTTACACCTGGGCGTTTTCAGCTCCAAAAACGCTCAAAAGAAACGCTTCCAAAACGCCCAACAAGTAAAACCCCATTCATTTAAATGGCCCCTGTTCACATCTGAGCATTTTGCAAAACGCCTGTAGCTGAAAAAAGTACATGAGCTTCTTTTTGGGCTGATTACCAGCGTTTTTGATAGATGTCAATGAAAAACGCCTGAAAAAATCGCGGTAAAATCGCGGTAAAAATCGCGGTAAAATCGCGGTAAAAAAACGCTACGCTCAAGTGTGAATGCAGCCTAAGAGCTAGGTGTTACTAAACCTAGGACCCTGCATTGTCTATATTGGGACTCACGCAGTACACAAAACATGTAAATGCAATTACAGTAAAACCTTGGATTGAGAGTAACTTGGTCTGAGAGTGTTTTGCAAGACAAGCAAAAATTTTTCTTAATACATTTTGACTTGATAAATGAGCAATGTCTTGATATACAAGTAGCATCATGTCAAAACTGAGTATAAAAGAGAAGAGATGTGACTCTACGTGGTTGATGATTAAAACAGGCACATCTAAGTATGCAGGCATCTGGGGTAAAGCTGTCCACATAGACCATCCTCTGCACTGCCATCGTTGTCATCCCTTCATTGCTGTGCTCAATGAGTTCTTTAAACCTCGCTTTCTGATGACTTATGCCCTGTACACACTATCAGATTATCTGAAGACTTTTGTCTTTAGATTTACCTTTTCTATGTAGTGCAAGGGCCTGCCGGATTGCATACAAATTGAAAGTGTTTAGGTTTGACCTCATATTATATGGTTTTGGTAAGTCTGCAGACAAAGTCTTCAGATAATCTGATAGTGTGTACAGGGCATTATCTGCAGGGTTGTCTTCCCGGTCACAACTGCAGACTGACAGTGGTGAAAGATAGCGGTGCGGACTGGAGGACGGTCTATGTGGACAGCTTTACCCCGGATGCCTGCATCCTTAGATGTGCCTGTTTTAATCATGAACCATGTGAGTTGCTAAATGTTGAACCATTAAATGTAACCATATTGCTACACTTAGGGGCACCTCTCTTCTTTTTTATACTCTTTGGCTCCTGCTGGATTTTGCTTCCAATCCCCTTGTGGAGGCGGCCATTTGTGGATGGACATTTTATGGTTACACAACCTATCACAATTCTATAATCTTTTTATATGGACTGTAAACTGAAGGAGTTATGAATAAATGGTTGTGGAACAAATCATCTGAGTTTCCATTATTTCTTATAGGGAAATTTGCTTTGATATATGAGTGCTTTGGATTATAAGCATGTTTCTGGAATGAATTATGCTTGATAATACAATAATACTGTATTAGTAAAATGTAAAATGCTAAATACCTTTTCTCATCAGCAGTATATAGCAATCTTGTGACTTCTATCAGTGTCTGGTTAAAGCTCATATGGGGAGTTTTTATTCTCCTCTGACTGTCCTAAGAGGCTGCATGACCCCTGACCCTCTGTCTGGACAGCGCTGATTGGCCCTGTGCTGATCACATGCACCCTCCCAAAAAACAAAAAAACAACTCTCTAGAAATACACACCAAACTGAGCATGTGCAGAATGACTCCAAAGGCTCTGTACTATCAGGAGATGGATTAGGGACTGTGGAAGAAGGGGAGCATCAGAGAAGACAGGATAAAACAGCCTTTTTACACAATGCGCAGGATTCACCCCTTAGGTTCCACTGTGAGTATAACAAGCATGCTTTACTGCATATACAGACTGATTTTACTGTTATGGGTTTTGGGACACTTTAAGCTAAGTTCACCTTACCTGGTAAACTCACCCCAAGTCCTTAGAGCAGGCTCCTTATAGATTCTTGTAGGCATCAGCAAATTACTGTAGAATCCCAAGGATTGCCAAAACCCAGGACTCTCTAATATGCAAAAAGCATCCAGAATGTAATCAGTAATGCCACTGTGGTTTACAATTGGTAATAAGTGCATTGGCTAGCTAAACGTAATGTCCTAAAGTAGGGTGCCAAGAGCATACCCACTCCAGCTCTTGTTGCTATTTGTGTTTGATCTGTAGTAGTGCATCACTTCTATTGCAGAGAAACCTTGTTTTACAACCAATGTACCAGCGCCACAGCTCCTCAAGCAGTCAATAGTGCCCGCCGTAGATTCACATCACCAATCCTGTCACTGGCAGCAATTTTTTGTGTTCCCCTGCTAGTAAAATTTCAGAAGAATCTTGCTCTCCAACAAGGGAGCAACAGTAGAGCAATGCCTTAGGCTTCCTATACAAATTCTGCGGCCGCGGTTCACAGCATCAGGTGCGAATCAGGCCTGCATTTTTGCCTGAATTCCCACCTGAATCGAAACAATAGATGCACAGGCCCCACTTTAAATGTTGACCACGACTGCCCTGTAGCTGTGTGAACCGGCTCCATTAAGAGCCGGTCACACTCTCCTGTCATGCGATTTGGATGTGGGGAAACCTGCATCCAATTCGATTATGTGTGAACCCGGCCTTACTATTCTTGTCTGGAGAAGGAGTGATGACCTACTGTACAGGAAGGTGATTTCTTTACCCTCCTAGCTCTCCTGTCACTGATGAGATGGCGCTAGTGATAGGATTGCCAATGTGACATGGGCCAATTCTCCAGTTGTGACAGAGAGAGCAATCAGGTATAGCCCATACTGCTATAAAATAGCTAGAATATGTATCTGAGTGAACTATTCTGAGTGCACATAAGGCTTCATTCATATTAGAAATGCATTCACTAATAAAGACAAAATAATGCTGCAAGTATTAAAGTAAAAGGTGTTAAAATTGATTGTTACATTTTGGGTTTGTCTTTTTTGTCCTTTGCTCACGTTTGGCAGTACTCTGCTAAAGGGTGTCCTCTTTTCCCATCTATGACAGTTGGGAGATAGACAAGCATGTCAGTGAGGTATGGGTACATTTTTGTTTCCCAATCAGAACCAATAGGCCAGTAATTATCTGCACTTAGCACATCTCTTGCTTCACATAGCAACCATCTCTGCTGACTTGTTAGATTAATGGAGTGTGCTAGGTTTAAATTAAGGGCAGCGTGGTAAACCGAGCATTAACTTTGTATTCATAAATTTATCATGAGGGAATAATGGTATGTGTGTTAATATTAAATCCTGCCCTCTGCTAGCATAATTATATCAACTCACTATTGCATTGTCTAGTTATTTCATAACCTTTTATATAATTACCTTTATTGCACGTTCAATAGTGCTTGTGACTAGCTTGTACTTAAAGCAGAATATATTTGTCCCAGCAACTCACTTTCAGCATGCCATGGGTTAGTCGAGCTAGAACAGATATTTTTGTTTTGGGTGTGATCTGGTGGGCTGAATCACCCATTAACTTCTTATATAGCTCAGGAGTTCAGCATTTATATCTCCCCTCAGATTTTTTAGTTCCCAGCCACAGAGTCTTTCTGTCCCATCATAAAGAGAAATCCAAAAAAGAAGTGAGACCCCTCATAAAGTTTGAGGCATTTAGGGAAACTCAGGTACAGAGATCATGTTCATTGTGACTTCTACATATGGATTCTGCTGTTGAAGCTTAATGACAATTTGACAGCTTTATATGTATCAGTGTAAGGCTGGCCATGCATTATACAATTTTCTTTAGATTTCCCTTCAACTATGTAGTGTAAGCCCCCACCAGTCCACTACCACACCTGGTACTTACATTATTTCGATACTATGTAGTGTAAGGGCCTGTCCGATTGCGTACAAATTAAAAGTGCTTATATATATATATATATATATGCATATTATTATATGGTTTTGGTAATTCTAAAGAAAAATTGTACAAGAAAATTGTATCATGTATGGGCAGCCTACTGCTGACACTGAAGACCACTGTCAAAAGCCCCTAAAACAGATTGCATTGCTCCATAATTTAACATTTCTAGCCTTTGTTCCTTCATTTTCCCTGGTGTTTCTGCCAGTAATATACTTCCTGTACTAGCATGAAAACACTCATTCACCATACAGTATCTGACAACAGAAACCAGAGAGGACTACGGAACTACACCCCTCTCCTTTTGTACATAACATGGGAGGAGCATTGGTCTGTAGTTCTAATGCCCCGTACACATGCATCGATAGTTGGCCGTGAATTTTCGGCCAACGTCCGATCGGCCGATTTTCGGCTTGTTAGTATGATGCTTCTGACAACCGACTCTTCTTTTTGGCCGAAAAAAAATCTAGTGTGCAGGCTATAAAATTTTTGTTGGCCGTCACCACAACGGCCGATTTTCCGTCAGTCAGTACAGATTTCGGCAGACAAAAATCTGATGAGCAAGACTGGGCATGCTCAGAGATGAATAAACACACGGAACGTAAACCATCACATGACATCACTTCTGAAGTAGATTTTTGACGGCCGAGAAAATTCATGTGCAGTCTAGAGCACATTTCAACCAACACAACAACACTGGAGAAAAGTCGGCCGATCGGTCGGCCGATAATCGTTGTGTGTGTACGAGGCATCAGAAATAACTGGGAATCATTGATAACAGTCAGCACAGGTAGAGGACACAGGAAGCTTACAAAATTTCTGGCAAGATCATCAGCTATTTTTTGTTAACTTATCAATCGGATATAACAAAAACACAAAAGTATGGGATTCTTAAGACCTAAGGTAAGGACACCACATCCAATCAAAAATAGGTTAAAATCAATAATGCCAAAAAGCAGACTTTTAAGGTGCCCCAAGGAATACACAAATACAATAGTTTATAAAATAAGAGAGGGGGGGGGGTGTACACAGTTTATTCATGCAAACTTTTAAAAATAAAGACAAACCAACATTAATCAAAAAAGACTTGACCATAAAACTCTCTCTGCATAAGTAATTCCTCCCTAGAAAATATGTATCAATACATGTTTGCATATAACCAGTAAACCTATGAAACACATATCCCCACTCTTGAGGGGCTCAATACATTTAATTTTCTTCATTGCTGTTGTATAACAGATATTTCTCTACACGTTTTGCAGGATTCACCACATGCTTCTTCAGGAGAACAGAGAGATGTAATACTATGCAGAATATAGAAAGTAGAATCAAATTGGTCTGGGCATGTCCACATGGAGCACACACCAAGTCTCTAGAATTTAGCAGCCTAGGGCATGGGGGCACCTCAAGCTAGTCCCCCCCACATGCAAACACAAAGTAACAACCAAACAGGACCCCAACATAATTATGCCAACAATATTACCCTGATGGCAACATACAACATTTCAAAACAAGGATTTGAAATGTTATGGGCATGTACTGACCAATCAAATCAAACCAAATATATGGGTGCCAAAGTTAAAAGACAAATATGCCATTCAAGGTTGATCCCCCAGCCAAGGATGTAGAAAAATGGAGGCGACCAAAGAGCCATTTCACCTAAAATGTAAGGTCCATATGCACACATGCTCCTCCAGCAGCTGCTGAATATTTGAGGCCTGGTGTGTTCTCCAAGTGGATGTGCCCAGCCTAACTTATTTTTACTTAGTATATTCTGCATAGTATTGCACCTCTTTGCTCTCTGTTCTACTGAAGAAGCAGATGGCGACTCCTGTGAAATGCATAAAGAAACATATACTATACAACAATAGAGAACATTTCATTAATTAAACCCCCGAGAGTGGGGATAGGTGTTTTAGAGTAAATGTTTTACTGGTTATATGCAAATACACATTTATATACTGTATATTTTCTAGAGAGATATTACCGTACTTATGCAGAGAGAGTGTTATGGCCAAGCCTTTCTTGATTAATGCTGGTTTGTCTTTAACTTAAAATTTGTGTATGAATAAACTCTGTGGGATGTACATACCCCCCTATTTTAAACCTATTGTATTTGTGTATTCCTTGAGGCACCTTAAAAGTGCACTTTTAATAGACCAAAAGGGACCCCATATTACATTTACATTTTTGGGTTTACATACACTTCAAGTAAAAACCCAGGCATAAAGAGTAATGATGTGCAGTAACTTATGCTAACCAATCACTGGTTGCTCTTTATTGGTCTGACTATACTAAACATTGGGGATTTGAGTTCTAAGTGCCTGATAGGGCCTATGGTCTTTGGGTTGTGGTTCTACTGCTTTGGCTCCAACACAATAATACATATGTTAGATCATGTTTAAGCTGTCATTACTAAGGTGATGGAAGTATTACAGTGTTTTTTTTTTGTATTTCCATACATGCCTACAGAATGCCAACTCTTTTATTACAGCCCTGTGTCAATATGATGCTGTGTGCAGTAAAGTTTGCTGCACCAAAAAAAGTCAAGATTTGGAGCCTTAAATAAGTTGGACTATATTGGATGGTTGAAACCAGAATATAGAACACAAGAGCGCTGACGGACGGGTATATTATATTATATATATTATATTGGATGGTTCACTGTTGTTTTCCGCTGATCAGATAAAAGTTGCCATGTACGTCAATGGCCATGAAGATAGCAATAAGGATACACTGTAAAGTTTAACTCTTCCAGCAATCAGAAATGGCGAGGGTTCATTGATGCCATAATACATGAAGCAATGTTAATTGTGCTAACACTCATTGCCATTCAGATTCCAATACAGTGCATTTGGATTCCATTAATTTATATTATGTCAGAACTAGTTTCAAAAAACTATTAGATGGGCACCTTAGAGACCACAACATACAGGGGTATACAATGTACGGTTAAAAGAAAACACACACACACATCATAGGTTGAACTGGATGGACTGATGTCTTTTTTCAACCTCACTAACTATGTAACTATGTAACAGCGGGACAACACATCCAATAAATGCAGCCCAACAAGATGCAGTGTAGCTAATTCACGAGAACATGCTCCATTTCCATGCAACGGTCTTCTGCCTCACCCTGTATTTTGCATTTGTTGCATTGTGTGAATAGGGTACAAGTAACTCTAATCTCCATTGAAAATAACTGCAATCTATTTAATTCAATGAAAAGCAACAATTAGCCATGGTGATGCTCTCAGGCTGTTGTGCCACTATTGCTTTCAGCATTTCTTTGTAAAGTGTACCATACATAGGCAGGACTTGTATGCGAATGCAGATGACGCTGACCGCTTTGGACTGCTGTCTGGTGGTATACGTGCTAATAATGATCAGATTGGAGCACAATTATAAGACAACATTAGAGAAGTTAGAGATATAAGTTAGGTCATCGGCAAAGTTCAAGTAGCAATGAGACCTGATCATGCACAAGTATATGATGACGCTGGAATGTCAAGGTGTCAAAGCAAGTGACACCTTTGCCATGTAACCTGTTGGAAAAGACAATTTACTGATACCTTCTCTTGTATAGCTGTCTCCTAACAGCTAACAGTAACCTTCTATGCTATATGGGAATGTTGCATCTTCTCAGAATTAATTGATTTGGTATCTTAAAGCTCCGGTTAAGTCTCCTAGAAGCCGCAGAGCCACAGGCTTCCCCCAGTCTCCAGTGCAGCCTAATTCACACATTATCAGCACTTCTACCCTGCAAGTAGAAAACAATCCGAGACTGTGCTCTACTTCTGCAGGGAATGAATTGGACTGCACTACAGAGACCGGCGAGTTTACTGACAGCGTTCAGAGAAAATTTAGTCGTGAAAACAGCAGAGAGAGCGTGGAGAAGGAGAGACGGCAGGAGAACAATAGGGACCGTGAGTGCAATCAGCAAAACAAAGTACAAGTTTTGCTTTTTTCTCTGAGAGGAACATAAAACTTGCCCAAGGCAGCAACAATACACAGTGTGCACGCGTTTACAAGAAAAGTATTTAAGCCTTACCTTGTGCTCTGGAAGAAATAAAAACACAGCTAGCACACATCAGCAGTATAAGTGTCTGGACTGGGAGAGAGAACGGCTGTTTTGTCTTGAGCTGTTCTGACATCTTATCCTGACTGAGAAAAAGCTTTCATCAGCTGTCTGAGCAGTACAGCACCATAATATACAGTTACAGGGGACGGGGATGCAGGATGTGAGAAATTTCCTGAATGCAGTTCAGTTAACCCCTCCTGCCTGACATGATCATCTAAGTCTTTCTACCCTTAAACTTTTTTTTTTTTTTTTTTTTGGCAGGAGGGGGAGAAATGTTGACCGTTGCAATAAATGAGCACACTGTCTGTTTTGGCCGGCGGGAGGCATTAAGATCGTTAGCGAAGGAAGGCAGGCCTAGGAAGGGTACTCATGCCAACATTTACAGTTCTTATTACAATGGAACAAATTATTGTCCTCAAGACTTTTCAGCCTCACTCTGCAGGATCCTAAAACCTACTGGTATAAAGAAGACCTTTTGTGTTTTCTGCAAGTCCAGAATCATTTTATCAGAGTGATGGAAACAACGGCTTTACAATTTGTCTGCCCGGGACAGTTTTTGGATTTTACATGCATGTATAAATCTGCATTATTTTGCTAGGAAAATACATCAACCCCCCAAAAAAATTGAATATTTTCTGTTTACAAAAGTTTTTATTAGAAAGTCAAGTCAAGAATGAGTGCCTTAGCGTTTTTGTGATACTCTTGTGTATGATATTATACATTATTGATCCTTTGCTTTGCATTGTATGAAAATTGTATATTTTCTGAAAGTAGAGGCCCTGCAGATTAAAATGGTGGTAGGTGCAGTTTTGTATGTCACTCAATGTGTGGTCATATCTTTATCAGACACCTATTTAAAGGAAAAAAATACATTAAAATGAATTTTAGTGCACACAAACACAATATAATACCCATTGTTTGCTAACATATATGAGAAGGGGCTGTGTCAAGTAGGAAGATATCAAACATGCCAAGCCTTTGAGAGCCGGTTCACACTACTCCGACTCAAAGTCGACCCGACTTCGGGGGACTTTGAAGTCGCCCGTGCAGAGCGACTTCATCGCGGCTTGCAAAGGACTTCTCATAATAGAAGTCAATGCAAGTCGCTCCGGCTGTGTGTTGAGTTATTTTGAGGGGACAGCAAATTTACACTGTTATACAAGCTGTACACTCACTACTTTACATTGTAGCAAAGTGTCATTTCTTCAGTGTTGTCACATGAAAAGATATAATAAAATATTTACAAAAATGTGAGGGGTGTACTCACTTTTGTGAGATACTGTATCAGTGTGCTTATGTTAACTCTCAACTGAACAATCAAGCCATCAAACGTCTGGTGTCATAGCTGAATTCACGTGCAGCACCTTGGCCACTGCAGATCAAACAGAGGCTAAGATGGCAGCTTTCTTTGCTCTGAAGGAAAAGAGTGTTTAGTTCCCCTTTAAAATTGTGCATGCTCGTGAAATGTAAAAAAAAAAAAAAAACTACGGTATCCCAAATTGTCCAAGAGCAAAGATATAATAGCTTTTGGAGCCCTTTTACGCAGAGGAACTTTTCAAGCACTTTTGCATTAAAAAAGCGCCTGAAAAGGTCGAGAAAAATGCTTCCCATTAACCACTTTACCACCGGAGGATTTTGCTGTCTTCCGTCCAGGCCACTTTTTGCGATTCGGCGCTGTGCAACTTCAACTGACAATTGCGCGGTCGTGCGACGCCGTACCCAAACGAAATTTACGTCCTTTTTTTCCCACAAACAGAGCTTTCTTTTGGTGGTATTTGATCACCTGTGCGATTTTTACTTTTTGCGCTATAAACAAAAAAAGAGCGTTTATTTTGAAAAAATAACAATATTTTTAACATTTTTTTTATATGAAATTCCCCCCAAAAAAGATGTAAAAACCAATTTTTTTAAAAATTTTTGGCCAATTTGTTTTCTGCTACCTATGTTTGGTAAAAAAAATCGCAATAAGCGTATTTTGATTGGTTTGCGCAAAAGTTATTGCGTTTACTAACAAAGGGAAAGATTTCTGTCATTTTTGGTGTTTTTTTTTTTAACGCGTAATGGCGGCGATCTGCGATTTTTTTTGCGGGACTGCAACATTGCGGCGGACAGATCGGACCCTTGACTGACATTTTTGACACTTTTGGGGGTACCAGTGACATTACTGCAGTAATCAGTGCTATATATATGCACTGTTACTGTAAAAATGACACTGGCAGGGAAGGGGTTAATTTTATTGGAGAGGGAGGGGTTAATGTATGCCTGGTGCTTACTGACGTGTAGGGGGGGAGGTGACTGAGTGAGTCATGGACAGATCGGATGTCCAGCTATGCTGAACAGTCCGATCTGTCACTCCCTGTCACTATGGAGATCCGCCCGCTGTGTTTACACACAGCGGGCGGATCTCCAGACTCGATCCCCGACGATCGGGTAAGAGCAGCGGCGATCGCCGCTGCTCCTCCCCTGGCCCGACTCCAGCTGTGAATGAAAACAGCGGGAGCGAGCCACCGGCGGCGCGCAAGCGCCGCCCAGAAGGGGGAGTGTCTGACGACGTAGTACTACGTCGTCAGACGATAACGAGCCACTCTGCCGCAGTAATATTACTGTGAGCAGAGGTAAAGTGGTTAAAATCAATGAATGCTTTCACACTGAGGTGGTGCGCTAGCAATGCGGTGGAAAAAAATCCTGCATGCAGCATCTTTGGAGCATGTTTGGAGAGCTAAAAAAAGCTCCCCTCTTCTTTGAAATAAATAGGAAGCGCCTCTAAAATGCCTCAACTCAAAAGCTCCTCAAAAACTCCCCACAGCGTTTTTGGAACAGTTTTTGAGTCACGTGTCCTTTAAAAACCGCACCGCAAACGTGCCTCAAAAGCGCCGAAAAAAGCGCTGCAAAAGTGCTGAAAAAGCGTAGCAAAAGCACTCAGCTTTTTACTGGCAGTTTTAAAGCAAACCAGTGTGAAAGGGCTCTTATAGGTTATTAGTTTAGAGTTAACTGTGAATTATGGACCAAGAATTATTCTCACTCTGACATTGGCGGTGATATCTTACTTGTGTGACGTGATTGCTACTTACATACATGTATTTGTACTTGCATGCACATGTGTTTTACATTTACATTACATTGTTTTTATTTATTTTTTATAATTTCCTTACCTTCCTGGGATTACAGACCTTCTCGGGAGCCACTTTCTTACAGAGATCACTACTATAAAACTGTAAGCCCTTATTCCTTCTTGCACCTAAAATGTTTGTGTGTAATATTGCTATACTAAGCTGTCTTAGAATTTGCGAATCATTATATCTTTCTGTTCTTTGATGAAACTGTGTTTGCTTTTGATTTATACGTTTGAATTTGTTACTGTATGTAATCAAGTTTTCAGTCCTATAGCGCCACTACACAAATTTCCCTGCTGGTAAGCTATGCTATTGTATATAATCTCGCCTGTAATTATCACTTTGTGAATTCTCTGCAATCACTTTAATCATAACTATGTTAATTTAAAATGTATATGATTATGTTTATATTATAATGTAGATTGTAGAACACTTTGTTGAATTTGTCTTACCTCTTTTATTTTTTTTGGTGTGCTTTGTTATCTACTACTACTGCCACCAGTTAGCACATACAGTATTTATTAAAAGTATAGTGTATTTTCAGTGAGCACCTACTTTAACCACTTTAAGACCGGAAGGATTTGCCCCCTTAATGACCAGGCCCTATTTTGCGATTCGGCACTGCATTACTTTAACGGACAATTGCGCAGTCGTGCGATGCTGTACCCAAATTAAACTGATGTCCTTTTTTTCCCACAAATTTGGTGGTATTTGATCACATGTGCGATTTTTATTGTTTGCGCTATAAACAAGAAAAAAGCGACAATTTTGAAAAAAAAAAAAAAAACAAACTATATTTTTCACATTCTGCTATATGACAGTTAAAAAAAAAAAAGAAAAATCAAAATTTTTTAACATTTTAGGCCAAATTGTTTTCTGCTACATATGTTTGGTAAAAAAAAAATTGCAATAAGCGTATTTTGATTGGTTTGTGCAAAAGTTATCGCGTCTACTAACTACAGGAAAGGTTTTTTGTAATTTTTATTGTTTTAGATCTTTTTACCAGTAATGGTGGCAATCTGTATTTTTTTGCGGGACTGTGACATTGCAGCGGACAGACCGGACCCCTAACTGACATTTTTGACACTTTTGGGGGTACCAGTGACATTACTACAGTAATTAGTGCTAAAAATGTGCACTGTTACTGTAATAATTACACTGGCAGGGAAGGGGTTAACTCTATGGGTGATCAATAGATTAAATGTGAGTCTAGGGGAGTCATTCTAACTGTAGGGGGGTGTGGCTTGTGAAATGACCATAGAGACCTGTGTTCCTATATAGAAGGATCACATGAGCTCTGTGATCATTTCAGGGAAAAGAACGGTCAGCTGTGTTTACAACAGCCGACCGTCCTTCTCTCTCAGCAGGGAGTAATCGCGGGTGTCAGGCGGCAATCGGAGCCGCCTGACCCATGCATTGGCTTCCCCGCTGCCGAGTGGGCCCCCTAGCTGCTGCTGCCCCCTAGCTTCCCCTACGTCGGTTTGCGCAGGAGAGCCACCCTGCCACAGTAAAACTGCAGCGGGTGGTCAGGAAGTGGTTAAGTTTCATGTTAATGTTTACAGTGAAGCAAATCTTCCTCATGCCTGGCAAAGTAACAGGTTTGTTTTAATGCCATTTCCTCAGCAGCATATACTCTGCTTTACTTTGCTCCCCAGCTGTCCAGTTCAGCTGCGTGACTTGCCCCCTTTCACATATTTGTTTTAAGGTTTTTTGTTTTACTATTTCCCCATTTTACATGATTTTATTTCTATATTTTTATGTTTTTTTAAATATAGTAATCTGCATATTACCCACTAGAGGGAGCTCTCATTGGTAAGAAATAACGGGAAGTCATTTTTTTTTGTCTTCCAAATCATATTTGCATTTTTAGAAAGCGCAGTAAAGCACAAATTTTAGTTAATACTGCAAAGCAGAAAGCCCAGATCAAAATGTATATTTGCAAATTATACTGGATGCAGGAATTTTAAAAACCTGACTGTAAATTGATTAATTTAATGAAGCTGTGGCAAAGAAAATGTAAGGTAAAGTACATTCTGTCTTGTATGTGGTAATGTTCTTGGAAAATACAGAAGGTAATGTTTGATTACCTAAGCATGTACAGTATTTTTTTTTCGTACTATTTACTGTATAGCTATGAGTTTTTTTGCCAATACCCCCATAAGCCTAGTACCCAAGGGCCAAATATCAGTTGGTAACAGCTGGTTCATTAGAAACTGGCCAACATTCGGCCCGCATGTACAGCAGCCAGTCTGACAGATCCTGGCTGAACGTCTGGCTTCTGTGGAAGGGACATGATTGCAAAAAGGTCTGCTGATCGGCATCTGATCAGCGCTCTCAGCCATTGGCTGAGAGCGCTGATCGGTGTGTTTTGGTGGGAGGCAGTATAGGATAGTTAGTACAGTGGCTCCCCTCGAGCTCTTCAGTTTTTTTCTTTCAGCCTGCTGGGTTAAACAAAAAAAACCTGCTAGTGTGTGCCAGGCTTTACACCCTAGTGACATGGTTAACGGCCCCTAAGGTGCACTAGAAAGGCATGCATAAGATTTAGCTGATTGGCACACCTTTTTCGGACGTTCAGCCGGCTTCTGTCGGACCAGCTGCCATACACACAGGCAGAATGTTGGCCTTTTTTTTTTTTTGTTTACAAACTTTTTTTTGGGGTAAAATAGTGGTACAAAAAGAAATTTCAGACATTATGAAGAAACATCTTACATCATAGTAAATTGTATATAACTGACATACAAAAAGTATATAGGTGCTATCATTTTAGGTTTGTTACAAAAACATGTTACTTAAAATAAAACAGTACAAAATGAATATAGTATGGAGCAACAATCATGTATATTCCTATTCATATATTTGATAAACACTGCAAAATTCAATTCTCGGTAAGGCAGTGAATATATAAGATTAGTTATCCAAAGTCTAAAAAAACATTACAATGAGTAGTCCAGGAGTCCCCTTTATTTTATTTTTATAAAATTGCATACTGTTATATAGTATGTGAAATGTTTTCTACATAAGGTTATTTAATCTTGTTTTTAATTGGGCAGTCAAGGCCGATTGGGATTTCCAATGATAGGCTATAAGCCAATGTATGGCAACACTAATAGAATTGGCTTATACCGCCCGATATTTGGCTCTTGTGTTCAGGACTTAAAGCATAAAAAATGTTTTGGATAGAGTTTGACTTGAATCAGGACCAGTTCTAATCTAATTACAGTAATATAGTATATTAGAACTAAGAATTACATCCCTTTCTTCTCAGAACTATCTGTAGACTGTGCAGTTTGGTACTTGTGTCTATAAACAGGGGAGAGGAAGACTGTTTATCATCAGTGTAGCTGTATGACTGATGGCCATCTATAAGCAGTCAGTAAGTTGACAGTTTCTGTAAAAAAAAAAAAAATCTTTGGTTCACCGACCAAGGCTCCCTTAACCACTTGCCGACCGCCGCACGACTATTTACTGCGGCAGTCAGCCCCTCCCAGGCAAAGCAACGTAGGTCTACGTCGCTAGCCTGTGAGGCTCTAGGAAGCGAGCGCACGCTGCCGGGGGCGCGCTCCCGCGTGGTCATGAACCCCCCGCGCGCGTGTGCCCAACGGACCCGATGTCCGCCGGGCACTCGCGATCATCCGTGACACTGGAAGAAAGGCAGGCGGCTAATGTAAACAAAGCCGCCTGTCATTCTTCCCTGTGTAAGAATGGAGATCAGATGGTTCTACTATGTAGGACGGTTGATCTCTGTTCTTACACCAGTAGCCATGTCCAATCACAGTTAGAAGCACGCCCCTAGGACACACTTAACCCCTCCCTCTCCAATACAGTTAACCCCTTCACTGTCAGTGTCATTTTTACAGTAACAGTGCATATGTATAGCACTGATTACTGCAGTAATGTCACTGGTAACCCCAAAAGTGTCAAAATGTCAGACAAGGGTCCGATCTGTCTGCCGCAATGTCGCAGTACCGGAAAAAATCGCAGATCGCCGCCATTACTCGTTAAAAAAAAACAACAAAAATCTTTCCCTTTGTTAGTAAATGCGATAACTTTTGCGCAAACCAATCAAAATACGCTTTTTGCAATTTTTTTTTTACCAAACATATGTAGCATAAAACAAATTGGCCGAAAATGTTAAAAAATTTAGATTTTTACATTTTTTTGGGGGAATTTCATATAAAAAATATTGTTATTTTTGCAAAATTGACGCTCTTTTATTGTTTTTGTTTACAGCGCATGATCAAAAAATCGCACAGGTGATCAAATACCACCAAAAGAAAGCTCTGTTTGTGGGAAAAAAAGGACGTCAATTTAGTTTAGGTACAGCGTTGCACGACCGCGCAATTGTCCGTTAAAGTCACGCAGTGCCGAATCGCAAAATAGGCCCTGGTCAGGAAGGGGGTAAAATCTTCCGGGGCTTAAGTGGTTAAGATATGCTTCTGATCTTCTAAACAAATACTCTGATCAAATTTGTATCCTCTTTTTAGGCTATCTGGCTTCCATAGTTTGTATTTTCAAACTGGCATTTTAGAATAAAGGGAAATGTGTATAAAGTATGTTTATGACAACATAGGTGATTTGGCTCAATAGCAAAACACCCTTAGAATTTTTTCACAGCAGTTGTCTCCCTTACCTTCAGTATAGACTTCCATGTAATTGAACACTTCTTTACATTACCACTTTGTCCAGAAGGATGTTCTGTAAGCCATGAGTTGCAAGTCTTCATGAAGTAAAGCACTGCTTGGCATTCCGGACAAAGTGCACTTTGATGTTTTCAAGAGTGTTACAGTGTGAAGAGATGAGATTAGTTTACACAAAGGATGACTGTAATTCCTGCTTTGTTTTCAGTGTGCTGCAAATGAGGTCAGTTTATTGTGACTGAATGGCTGATGCAACAGACCTTAGCAGCAGGCCATTTTAAAGGATATTACAGCATACTCACCATGAAAGGTGGCCTTTACTCACGCCAATGTTTTTTCCAATATAACTTAAAAACAATGATCCCAAGCCCTGTACCAATATTTTGACTACATGAAGTTAGTGAGAGCTAATACCAGTTAGCCATGACTCACTATATTATGGATCAATAAAATAAGCTTGTCACAAACTTGGGCAACTCAGATTGAACATGTCATGAAAAAATACATAGGAAGAGGTTACCCACATCCAAAATGGCATTTCCAAAAAAAAAAATGCAGTACCAGAAAAATTGGCAATTATATATATAGAAGAAAAAAATTGTTCTTTGGATTTTCAAGGTGCAAATTATCAATAATACATAGTTGGTTAAAAAAAAAAAAACAATTTTATTCAGTGCTTACTTAAAATTAGAAATGTTATTAAACTTTTCTAAAAGGATCTGGAACACATTGTTCATAATATAGTGATAATTAAAATTGTCTTGACATGTTTCACGTTTTATACTGCTTCCTCAAGAGAATATGTTACAACATACAAGTTGCATAACTTTAGAATCTAAATAAAGAAGTGCAAGGAAACATAAATATAAATAAATTCAAACACAGAATGTACTATATTTAACAAAACACTTTTTGGAAATCACAAAATGAAATATTCACTGTGATGATGGCCATTTCACCAAGTGATTATATGCAATGCACATGAATGAAAAGAGCCACTTGGTTCATACAACTGCAAAGACCCAAGATAAATGTGAAAAAAAATTCCGTGCTATCCCTGTGCATTAACCACCTATTACTCACCTCTATATACTATAGCAAGCACCTAGCACCACTATGCATCCAACCACCTGTACAAAATGCAATGAATATATATAGTCACAAAAAAGTGCAGCGCTCTCCTTCAATAAAATCCATCAATAACTGATTCAATGTCCGTGAAAAAAAGGGTTGCAGTCCCATACACCAGAAACTTTTCAGTAATTGCCTCTGATCACCACAGTGCCCTTTACCCCACCTTTGGGTGTTTTCTCATCTGCTTGAGAGGACCTCACTATTAAGGAGGTCTATATGTACTTTGCAGTGTTATAAGTTGCACCGCTCCCACTGGCCGTACACTCCAAATCCATGGCTCTCAGCAGCTCTCAGCGTGGTGTCAATGATATAGGAGGCAAGAGGAAGGAACCATAGTGCAAATCACTAAAAAAAGCATTTATTTCCATATAAAAATCTACTCACATTTCAGAAGTAAAAAACAAGCATTTCACAATACAATCCTCTGCATACATAGCTCCACCTAGTCCCAGCATTATTACGTCACTGCCCACCTCACGTGTATCGCCCAGTGGACTTTCATAAAGGTTCTGGCTAGTGGACTGCATCATGCTTCCTTTTTTTTTATGAAGCCCAGTTCCCATGGTAACTGCCAAACGACCATTGCCATGATACTGGAGCCTCACAAATCTTTTTAGATAGATCATATACTTATACTGATTATCCTACAAGCTGATAACTTTTTTTTTTTTTTTTTTTTAATCTTTTTACTAATTTTGAACACAACAAAACAAAACACTTGCATGTGGTTCACATTGCAGCAGTCTCACAATTAGGGATGATCGAATGGTTCGGGTCGACCATCGGTTCGACCCAAACATTGGCTGTTCGAAATTTGGCCGAATTCCAAACTTTTTGCAGTAAAAGTTCAGAATTCGGCAACCAGAACCGCCCAAAATGCAATGGGACAGGAACTGGGCTTTAAAAGCCTGTGATTGGACCAGAAACGTCAGTAAAAGCCAATTGAGGGGGCAGGAGTCTGCTAGGAATGTGATTGGAGTGACTAGGGGGTCCAGAGGCCAATCAGTAGTGAATACGCCCCCCAGTATATAACATAGCCCCACCAAATCTCTAGCACTGTAATAGAGAGGCTGTGGAATAGAGTGGAAGCATTTCTGTTACTCCTGCTGCTCCAGTGTCATTTAGCAATTATTAGTGTGAGGAAAGGGATATGCAGTGTAGTTAGGGTACTATATACCACTATAGTTAGATTCAATAATCTAGTTTCTGTAGGGAAAGTGTTAAGTGTCAGGGTGACCGTAATGTAGTTTAGGGTGAACTGACTCTGACTGCTATGCCAGGGTGACCGAACTCATCCATGTCAGGGTGACGGCCAGAAAAAAAAGATAATTTTTCTTACAATTTTTAGTAGAGCAGGGATGGGGGTCCGCTCCTTTCACACCTGGGCGTTTTTGTTTCAGGCGTTTATGGCAGGCATGATTTCTGAACTTCTGTATAGGGGTATATATATATATATATATATATATATGCAGGGGGGTGCAGGGGGGGCACGTTTGCTCTCGGGGGGCTCTCTTCTCAAAGTAGGGGCGATTTCTCTAAGTGGGACACACTTCTGAATCTGCATAGATCATCTCAATGTGTCATCTGAAAACCATCTTCTGTCTCTTCACAGGTATGTCCATCTAGGATTGCAACCCAAACTGAATATTCCTGTACCCTGCGTTTTCTAGACAGTTTATGTGGTATGTCCATCTAGGATTGCAACCCAAACTGAATATTCCTGTACCCTGCGTTTTCTAGACAGTTTATGTGGTATGTCCATCTAGGATTGCAACCCAAACTGAATATTCCTGTACCCTGCGTTTTCTAGACAGTTTATGTGGTATGTCCATCTAGGATTGCAACCCAAACTGAATATTCCTGTACCCTGCGTTTTCTAGACAGTTTATGTGGTATGCTTACTTGCTTATCCATCCGTAGCCTATCCCTCCTATGTTTTCTTACCTTAAATTTACAACCATTATAGCCTTTAACCTTTAGGGGTATCTGCCAGTTATCTTTAAATCTTTGTGAAGTGAAACTGCAGTATATGTCCAGCCCTAATTTATCAATTCCTGATTACTAATTGGATAAGCCCCCACCCCAGGTATAATAGTATAAAATCAGCACATCACTTGGGGAAGGCACGTGTGCGGGGGGGTGGCACGTTTGCTCTCGGGGGGCTCTCTTCTCAAAGTAGGGGCGATTTCTCTAAGTGGGACACACTTCTGAATCTGCACTTCAGAGAATGCACAAAGTGAGGGAACACAGGAAAGGCTGAGATATACACCACATATACTGCAGGTAATCTCCTCCTTTTTTTTTTTTTTTTTTTTTTTTTTTTTATAAACCTCTTCAGCTCTATCCTGGTAAAATGCACTCTCTGGCACTTCTTCTGACTGCCCTATCCTCCATCCTTAAATTCTCTCTACTTCACCCCTCTTCTCCACCCCACATCTTATATATATCACCCTCACTTCTGTCCTCACCTTATTACTGCACTCACCATCTCCTGCTACTTCTAAATCCACATGCACACAAATCCTCCAGGAAACTGGGGCATGTCCCCTCATATAAATCACACTCTCATATTACCACCCTCACCTTTCTGCTTCTCCTGGCCTCTGGAGACATATCCCCAAACCCTGGGCCTCCATCTACCCATGCTCAATACACCACATACCCTACACCCTCTGGCTGCAGTCGCAGTCAGCACAATCTAGTTCCTATCTCTCTTCTTCCCAAGACTGGACTCCCTTTCTCTTGTGCCCTTTGGAACGCCCGCTCCGTCTGTAATAAACTCACCTCTCTCCATGACCTTTTCATCGCTAACTCATTTAATCTACTCGCCATCACCGAAACCTGGCTGCACGAATCCGACACTGCGTCTTCTGCTGCCCTATCCCAAGGTGGTCTTCTATGGACTCACTCCCCTAGACCCAACGGACGCAAGGGAGGGGGTGTCGGGATCCTTCTAGCCCCACATAGCTCCTTTCAGGTACTTCAGCCGCCTCCCTCTCTGTCACTCTCCTCATTTGAGGTACACTGCATTCGTCTTTTCTCCCCTGTCTCTCTAAGGATAGCTGTGATCTACCGCCCCCCTGGACCAGTATCAACCTTTCTTGATGACTTCTCCGCCTGGCTACCCTACTTTCTCTCTTCTGAAATCCCCACAATCATTCTCGGCGACTTCAACATCCCTGTTAATACTAACACTCCTACCACTTCCAAACTTCTCAATCTAACCTCCTCCTTTGACCTAAAGCAATGGATACACGCTTCTACTCACTCTGAAGGCAATATCCTTGACCTTGTTTTCTCCCACCTATGCACCCCGCACAACCTTTCCAACAATCCTTTCCCTCTCTCTGATCACTACCTTATTAGTTTCACTCTCTCCCTCTACTCCACCTCCTCTCCCTCCAGCTACCGTACAGTTACCCGCAGAAACCTACGCCATCTCAACCCTTCTCTTCTCTACTCTGCTACCGGCCACCTCTATGACAATATTGCACCCCTGTCCTGCACCAACCTAGCCACTTCTGTCTACAACACTTCACTCTTAGCCTCCCTGGACACATTGGCCCCCCTCACCACACACCGAATCAGGCCCCGACCCCTTCAACCTTGGCAAACCGATAACACTAGAAGTCTGAAAAAGCATAGCCGTGCTCTTGAGCGCCTATGGCGTAAGACTCGGTCTCAGAAGGATTTCAACCAATATAAATCCGCCCTCCAAAAATACAATTCCAGTCTCCACACTGCCAAACAGACCTATTTTATCACTCTCATTAACAGCCTGTCATCACGCCCCCGGCAACTCTTCGCTACCTTTAACTCTCTACTCCGTCCTCCACTACCCCCTCCCACTGACTCACTCACTGCCCAGGAGATTGCCAACCACTTCAAACAGAAGATTGACACAATTCGTAAGGAAATTGTTGCTGTTCAGATACCTTCCTCCATGCCTTATGCTTCACGCCCACAAGTGCGATCATTACTTCCCTCATTCAACCCCACCACTACAGCCGAGGTTGCTAAACTACTTGCTAACGTCCACTTAACAACCTGCCCTCTGGATCCTGTTCCCTCGCAAATGCTACGTTCACCTTCTGGCCCTATTCTACACTCTCTAACCCACATCTTCAATCTCTCCCTCTCTTCTGGCATCTTCCCCAACTCTCTAAAACATGCACTAGTCAGCCCCATACTTAAAAGCCCTCACTGGACCCAACCGATCTGAACAACCTACGCCCTATTTCCTTGCTCCCCTTTTCATCCAAACTCCTCGAACGTCTAGTCTACAACCGACTGTGCGACCACCTTGCCGAGAATAGCCTCCTTGATCCTCTTCAGTCTGGATTTCGGCCTCAACACTCCACTGAAACTGCACTCCTAAAGCTGACAAACGATCTGCTAACAGCCAAAACCAATGGACACTATTCTGTACTCCTACTTCTGGACCTTTCTGCTGCCTTTGATACGGTTGACCATCCCCTCCTCCTCAAAAAACTCCATGCCTTTGGTCTCCGTGACTGTACTCTTCACTGGTTATCTTCTTACTTATCCAACCGCACCTTTAGCGTTTCTTACAATTCTACTTCCTCCTCTCCTCTTCCCTTCTCTGTTGGAGTCCCCCAAGGCTCTGTTCTTGGACCCCTCCTATTTTCAATCTACACCTCCTCTCTAGGTCAGTTGATAGCCTCCCACGGCTTCCAATACCACCTCTACGCTGACGATACCCAAATCTACCTATCCACTCCTCAGCTCTCTCCCTCAGTCTCCTCACGCATCACTAATTTACTATCAGATATATCGGTCTGGATGTCTCACCACTTCCTCAAAATAAATCCATCCAAAACCGAACTTATAATTTTTCCTCCACCGCGAGCCCCTTCCCCTGATTTCTCCGTCAATATCAATGGCATTACCATCAGCCCATCCCCACATGCCAAGGTCTTAGGTGTTGTCCTGGACTCTGAACTCTCCTTCAAACCCCACATCCAATCGCTGTCCAAATCTTGCCGCCTCAGCCTCCGCAACATCTCCAAAATACGCCCCTTTCTAACCAAAGACACAACAAAACTCCTAGTTCACTCCCTGGTCATCTCGCGCCTCGACTACTGCAATTCCCTTCTCATTGGCTTACCTCTACACAGGCTATCCCCCCTTCAATCCATCATGAATGCTGCCGCCAGACTCGTCCACCTCACCAATCGCTCAGTGTCCACCGCTCCTCTCTGTCAAGCCCTCCACTGGCTTCCGCTCACCCAACGAATTAAATTCAAAATACTTACAACATCTTACAAAGCAATCCACAGCCTAGCCCCCAGCTACATCACCAGCCTCATCTCAAAATACCAACCTAATCGCTCTCTTCGTTCTTCTCAAAACCTCCTGCTCTCTAGCTCACTCATCACCTCCTCCCATGCTCGCCTCCAGGACTTTTCCAGAGCCTCTCCAATCCTATGGAACTCCTTACCCCTATCTGTCCGATTATCCCCCACTCTATTAGCTTTTAGGTGATCTCTGAAAACCCTCCTCTTCAGAGAAGCCTATCCTACCAACCCTTAACAAATGTACCTCCTTTTCTCAATCAACCCATCCCCCACAGTTATTGCCTTTTGTTTCACTTGACCCTCCCTTCTAGATTGTAAGCTCTAACGAGCAGGGCCCTCTAGTTCCTCCTGTTTTGAACTGTATTGTAACTGTATTGTCTTCCTTCACATTGTAAAGCGATGCGCAAACTGTTGGCGCTATATAAATCCTGTATAATAATAATTAGGTCAAAGGAACTGCCTGAAGAGCTCAGAGACAGAATTGTGGCAAGGCACAGATCTGGCCAAGGTTACAAAAAGATTTCTGCTGCACTTAAGGTTCCTAAGAGCACAGTGGCCTCCATAATCCTCAAATGGAAGACGTTTGGGACGACCAGAACCCTTCCTAGAGCTGGCCGTCCGGCCAAACTGAGCTATCGGGGGAGAAGAGCCTTGGTAAGAGAGGTAAAGAAGAACCCAAAGATCACTGTGGCTGAGCTCCAGAGATGCAGTCAGGAGATGGGAGAAAGTTGTAGAAAGTCAACCATCACTGCAGCCCTCCACCAGTCGGGGCTTTATGGCAGAGTGGCCCGACGGAAGCCTCTCCTCAGTGTAAGACACATGAAAGCCCGCATGGAGTTTGCTAAAAAACACCTGAAGGACTCCAAGATGGTGAGAAATAAGATTCTCTGGTCTGATGAGACCAAAATAGAACTTTTTGGCCTTAATTCTAAGCGGTATGTGTGGAGAAAACCAGGCACTGCTCATCACCTGTCCAATACAGTCCCAACAGTGAAGCATGGTGGTGGCAGCATCATGCTGTGGGGGTGTTTTTCAGCTGCAGGGACAGGACGACTGGTTGCAATTGAGGGAAAGATGAATGCGGCCAAGTACAGGGATATCCTGGACAAAAACCTTCTCCAGAGTGCTCTGGACCTCAGACTGGGCCGAAGGTTTACCTTCCAACAAGACAATGACCCTAAGCACACAGCTAAAATAACGAAGGAGTGGCTTCACAACAACTCCGTGACTGTTCTTGAATGGCCCAGCCAGAGCCCTGACTTAAACCCAATTGAGCATCTCTGGAGAGACCTAAAAATGGCTGTCCACCAACGTTTACCATCCAACCTGACAGAACTGGAGAGGATCTGCAAGGAGGAATGGCAGAGGATCCCCAAATCCAGGTGTGAAAGACTTGTTGCATCTTTCCCAAAAAGACTCCTAGCTGTATTAGATCAAAAGGGGGCTTCTACTAAATACTGAGCAAAGGGTCTGAATACTTAGGACCATGTGATATTTCAGTTTTTCTTTTTTAATAAATCTGCAACAATGTCAACAATTCTGTGTTTTTCTGTCAGTATGGGGTGCTGTGTGTACATTCATGAGGAAGAAGAATGAACCTAAATGATTTTAGCAAATGGCTGCAATATAACAAAGAGTGAAAAATTTAAGGGGGTCTGAATACTTTCCGTACCCACTGTATATATATATACACATACACACATATAGGTGTGAAAGGAGCGGAACCCCATCCCTGCGCTACTGACATAATTTCAGTAGCGCAGGGATGTGGTTCCGCTCCTTTCACACCTATATGTGTGTATGTGTATATGTGTGTATATATATATATATATATATATGTGTGTGTGTGTGTATATATACCCCTATACAGAAGTTTAGATGGTATGCCTGCCTCCAAGATACATCAGAGATCTTTTTGATATTATATTTGGTCCACACTGCGGAGTCAGGGAGGGAAAGCAAGTGCGGTAAGGTGGGGTTATTCCATAAGGGTGCATTGGGGGACACCGCGGAGCTCGGGTTCCCCCTCAAGCTGCAAACCTAGTTTCCAAGCTCGGAGTATTGTTTTCATGGAGGCGGTCAGCTCATAATGTGCCCTAGGGCCCCACAAGCTTATAACTTTACTGTTTACTGAATATCTAAAATGCAGCGTTTGTATCGATTTGTGCTCTATACACTTGGAGCTGCCTCTATCACTTGCTCTATATATATATATATATATATATATATATATAATATCAGCCCCATCTGGTGGTTATATATAATAGGATATAGCCCCATATACTCCATATATAACTCACATAGCTTCTAAATGAAGCATAAAAAATATTAAAAAATAAATCTAGATCACCCTTTACTATATGTAAGCCCACCATTGGATCCTTCTACTACTAAACTGTGTATACACAAAATATTATACCAATCCTGGCATATTTAAAATGTTTAAAAAGGAACAAATACTAGTTTCTCCAGACTGGTCTACGAATTGCTAATAAAACAGTTCAAATCAAATTCTATGTTAATCCCTCCAGGGGTAAGTATGTTTGTTTTATGGAGCCACCATGATTCTCTCTGGCTAATTTTTCACACAATTCCTTCCTCTCCAATGTCTGCTCACTTTTTCTAGGCCCCAGAAAGTTGTCTGGCTGGGGACCCGATTATGCACCATCTTGCTTTGAGACACTATGTTTTTCAAAACCTGTTCTGATGTTTTGCACATGTTTACAAATTCTGGTGGCTAGGCTTCTTGCCGTGCGTCCTACATATAGTAGTCCACTACTACACTCTATCATGTAGACCACTCCTTCAGGCGCACAGCAAATTAAATCCTTGATCTCAATTTCTTCTCCTGTGGTCTTAACAATGAAACTTTTCCTTGGATTCACCTTGGACGCTCTGCATGCTTAGCATTTTCTGCAGGCCGAAAAACCTTCTAGCCCAGCAAAATTGAAGGAGACTTTTTTTTGGGGGATCAATCACAGATTTTACCACTCTATTTCTCACTGTGGGGGATCTTTTGTATATAAATTCAGGATGTTCGGGGAGAACGGTTGATAATATACAATCTTTTTTCAGCCCATGCCAGTTTCTATTTTCTTATGTTGGATGTTACAATCCAGTAGAATTGCTGTATTTATGTTTCCTTCTCTTTCTTTCCTTTTTCCCTATCTTTCAGAAGATCTTTTCTCCACATCCCTTTTACTTTTCTTATTTTCTCCTCTATATATCGTTTGTTATATCCCTTGTCAGAAAATCTCTTCGCCAAAAAACAACTTCTTGGTCAAAATTTTTTTCTTCTGTAACAATTTCTTTTTAATCAAATAAGTTGTCCTATGGGGATATTCAATAGCCATAGTTTGTGATGACAGCTATTTCTAAGTATGTAACCGTTTCGATCACATGCCTTAAAGAATGTACGTTTGTTAAATCCTCTCCCCACTTTTTTTAAAACTAGGTTCACCCCCATAGTGCTGCAGGAGGGGGGCTGAACCAGTCTTCCCTCTGGTAACAGCGACCCCAGCTGCAACTGCAGGAGTGGCAACAGGAACAGCAGCAGGTGCAACAACAGGAGGAACCACCAGCCTAGTAGCACCAGGAGCAAGGTACGCTGTGCGCGCAAGCAACGTCTGCAATGGCTGAGCGAACTGACCCAAAAGGTGATCTTGTTGATCAGGCCTGGTAACCAGCATAGGGAGAGTAGGAGTACCTGCATCGTCAAGATTCATGACCCTTGCGTACTGTCAGGGTGCCAGGAAACCAGACCACACAGGGATGCAGGTAAAATAAAACAGTTTATTGGAGCAAACAACAATAAACGCACAGCAAGAGTGAGGAAGTAAGAGCAGGAACAAGCCGGGGTCAAGTCCAGAAGCGGGTAGTCATCTAAGCCAGAGTCAAGTCCAGAAGCAAGTAGTCTACCGACGGACGTTCAGCCGGCTTCTGTCAGACCAGCTGCCATACACACAGGCAGAATGTTGGCCCTTTTTAATTTTTTTGTTTACAAACTTATTATTTGGTGTAAAATAGTGGTACAAAAAGAAATTTCAGACATTATGAAGAAAAATCTTACATCATAGTAAATTGTATATAACTGACATACAAAAAGTATATAGGTGCTATCTTTTTAGGGTTGTTACAAAAACATGTTACTTAAAATAAAACAGTACAAAATGAATATAGTATGGAGCAACAGTTATGTATATTCCTATTCATATATTTGATAAACACTGCAAAATTCAATTCTCGGTAAATCAGTGAATATATAAGATTATTTATCCAAAAGTCTAAAAAGACATTACAATGAGTGGTCCAGGAGTCCCTCTTTTTTTTACATTTCATAGTGTTATATAGTGTGTGAAATATTTTCTCCATAAGGTTGATAGTATTTATTCTTGTTTTCAACTGGGTAGTCAGGGCCGATTAGGATTTCCAATGATAGGCTATAAGTCAATGTATGGCAACACTAATAGAATCAGCCAATACCGCCCGATATTTGGCTCTTGTGTTCAGGACTTAAAGCATAAAAAATGTTTTGAATAGAGTTTGGCTTGAATAAGGACCAGTTCTAATCTAATTACAGTAATATAATATATTAGGACTAAGAATTATTGCCACATTCCTTTCTTCTCAGAACTATCTGTAGACTGTGCAGTTTGGTACTTGTGTCTATAAAGAGGGGAGAGGAAGACTGTTACCATCAGGGTAGCTGTATGATTGATGGCCATATATAAGCAGTCAGTAAGTTGACAGTTTCTGTAAAAAAAAAAATCTTTGGTTCACCTACCAAGGCTCCCTTAAGATATGATTCTGATCTTCTAAACAAATACTCTGATCAAATTTGTATCCTCTTTTTAGGCTCTCTGGCTTCCATAGTTTGTATTTTCAAACTGGCATATTAGAATAAAGTGAAATGTGTATAAAGTATGTTTATAATGACATGCTCTAGGTCAGTGATGGCGAACCTTGGCACCCCAGATGTTTTGGAACTACATTTCCCATGATGCTCATGAACTCTGCAGTGTTGTTGAGCATCATGGGAAATGTAGTTCCAAAACATCTGGGGTGCCAAGGTTCGCCATCACTGCTCTAGGTGATTTGGCTCAATTTCTTTTTAATCAAATAAGTTGTCCTATGGGGATTTTCAATAGCCATAGTTTGTGATGACAGCTATCTCTAAGTATGTAAACCTTTCGATCACATGCCTTAAAGAATGTACGTTTGTTAAATCCTCTCCCCACTTTTTTATACTCAGTTCACCCCCATAGTGCTGCAGGAGGGGGGCTGAACCAGTCTTCCCTTTGGTAACAGCGACCCCAGCTGCAACTGCAGGAGTGGCAACAGGAGGAACCACCAGCCTAGCAGCACCAGGAGCAAGGTTCGCTGTGTGTGCAAGCAATGTCTGCAATGGCTGAGCGAACTGACCCAAAAGGTGATCTTGTTGATCAAGCCTGGTAACCAGCATAGGGAGCGTAGGAGTACCTGCATCGTCAAGATTCATGACCCTTGCGTACTGTCAGGGTGCCAGGAAACCAGACCACACAGGGATGCAGGTAAAATAAAACAGTTTATTGGAGCAAACAACAATAAACGCACAGCAAGAGTGAGGAAGTAAGAGCAGGAACAAGCCGGGGGCAAGTCCTGAAGTGGGTAGTCATCCAAGCCAGAGTCAAGTCCAGAAGCAAGTAGTCTACCGATACTGGATTGTCTGCTAAAACAGGGTAATTTGCCGATGCGGGGTCAAGAGCCAGGAGAGCCGTCAGCCAAGCCAGGTCACACACAGAGGGACACCGAGAATAGAAGACTGCTAGCAGAGATGCACCTTGGAGCACAAACACAAGGGCAAGGACTGCAACCCATCAGGTGATATATATAGTCAGGTGTGCAGCATCATCACTGTGCGACGCCCAGGCAGCAGGCAAGTGATGATGCAATCAATGTTTATAAGAGGCAGCAGCCTTCACATGTCCAATATGTCTGCCAAAAGAAGGGCAAGGTAAGACCCTGACACATGCATTGTAAATTCTAAATGCCCTCTCTATTGACCAACAAAAACTCTAAGCATGGATAGAATTAACTTCAACCAAAAAATACCTGGTGACTAAACAGCTGGAGAAGGCTCTCATAAATCTCCAGGTATATGTTAGATAGGTCCTCTTAAGGGCTAATGGGCAACCATACTGAAAAGAACAGGAAAGGAAAAGTATAAGAATAGTGAAATTAAAACATAAGACGTTGTAGTGCATAAAAGTCTTCCTGGGTAAACAGGAAAGCATACCTGTAGGGAAAGATGTGTGTTGGGCTGCATAGGTAAACTGCATGCTCTGGCAAAATGGCTGTCCGAGCATGTGCCATACCCCTCCTGTTCTGCTGGTGTGTGATGTCACAGCGGGACATGGACACAGAGAGGCATTGACATAGAGTTACTGACCTAGAACAAATATGCAGATTAGAACATCAGAGTAAAAATGAAGTTCCTGATCTACATACTTCAAGATCAGTGACTTAAAGTGTGAAAGCCATTTAATTAAAATGACTCCCAGGCAGCTGGTATTTTCAACGGAAGAGGTCAGCAATTGCAACCTTCAGACCTGTTCAGTAGAGGTTTATTTTAATAAATTGTGAGATAACTGGGACCTGTCTGCACCATAAATAAAAAGGCAAGGTCAAATTATAGGTGTCTAGTTATCGTTTTATTTTCTGATAAGTTGATAGCCACTATACCAGTTCAGTGTAGTTGATAGACTGCTGCATATTTTTCAGATCAAAAAATAAGAAGTAATTGTAGTGTAGTATAACGCTGCATATGCTAATTTCAGCAGATACATTTGACTTTCAAGCGTAGATTACACTATGTCGAAGGGTCAGAGTCCTGTGCACTGGGCAAAGATGAGTACATGTGATTATTACTTTTTAGAATGGGCAGCAGTATGGATATTTTACTGGGTCTTGACAAATTAACCTTGCAAATCATGCAGAAGCATGGAGAACAGTTCTTATATGCATTTCTCCATCCCGTGCTTCATTTAAATTCAATTAACAGCAAAATTCAAATACAAAAGCCTCATATCTTGAGAGATTGCGAAGTTTATACAGGCATAGAGGTCTGTTATTAATTTCTTTGGAAGCAAGAGAATTCAGGTGTAGTCCAATCACTGACAGAATCTAACCTGTAACTGACAGCACAACGTTTCATAGCACACAGCAAAGTACAGCTAGAAACCGGCCATTTACAGTTTTCCAATAGATGAGTTTATTGACCAGTGGGGGAGCATGGCATGGGAACCCTGCCAGTGGGAGCAAGACATGAAAAAGTTGGTGAGCGGGTTAAGCTGGACATAGGAACTATGACCAACAAGGGCAGCAGGACATGAAAATTCTGGCCTTATGGGGGTGGCAGGATGTGTAAACTTTGGCCACTGAGGGGGTAGGGGATCAGGAGATTGAAACTTTAACCATCAGGAGGGAGCAAAAGATGGGGACTTTGGTTAGTATGGGAAGTCAGACATGGAACTCTAACCAGTAGTATGGAGCAAGGCATGGGAAGACTAGCCAGTGGGAGGATGCAGAATATATGAACTCTGGCCATTGGGGAGCAGGATTTGGAAACTATTGCCAGTGGAAGGGCAGGACATGGGAACTCTGTCTCTTACACCAGAACTCCACTATCTATTGGCCAGACTTTATTTATGATGTCAGTGCAGTACCTTTAAGCTCCTCCATTATTTTCATCTTCTCTATTTCTCAAGGACCAGCTGTGTATGTGGCTTGTACTTACACATATAGCACACTGCTGTAAACATATACAATGGTTCCTACACAATTTACAATTCCAGATGCCCAATGGATTTCCTAATATGTTCCTATAACTCCTTTGCAAGACTGACACAATCATCACCAGTGCTATTTGGTACTATTAGGTTATGATTTTATGTATGGTTATAAAATAACAGCTGAAAGAAAATGATAAAAACATTATTATATTTATTTTTATTTAAACTACAATTACCAAGCTAACTACAACTACTTAAATGTGTGCTCTTTTTGTGCAATCAAAGCAATTAATCGAGTTACAGTTACTGTGTTATTTGCATATCATCTGACATTTCAAGTCAATTTCTGCACTTTGAATTTAGGTTTAACAATATACAGAATCTTCTTTAATGTTTTTTTTTCTTTAATTACTGAAAGATTCCATGTCTACATCATCTGCTTCCCATACCCCCAACAATCCCTTATCTAACCAATGCAAACAATTTACTTGTTCCTTGAGGAAAGTGCAGGAGACTTACAACACAGATGGATCAGATGTAAATGCCCATATTTTTGTATGGTGGTGAAGAAACCACTTAAAGGAAACCTTTCATGACTCAAGAATTAAGGCTAGATAGCGGGTTATAATGCTGAACCACAGATATGAATACTTTTTTTTTTTTTTTTAACAAACAGGTGCTTTCTTGACAAACAAACAAGACAGAATGACAAAACACAGTCTCAAATACAATACATTAGTCAATACAGAGCATACAGACATGGTAAAGTTATAACTAGCAGATATAACTATTATGGAACAAGATGTCATGGGAAATGACAGGCATACATATATAGCATATTACATTGAGGATGGGTAGGACCCATCCCTTCCCACTGCCAAAACAAAGCCGAGTTACAGGAGAAGTAGGGAGATGGAAGAAAGTGGGGGGGGGGGCTTGGGACGGATGTGAAATAAATGGGAGGTGGTGACCATTTTGTATCCAAGTATGGTCAGTACATAATGCTCTAATTTTCCAATTTTGCAATTGGAGGGAATCCCCTAGGTTAGGGTCCAAGGGGACCACACTTTATCATTCTTCCAAGGACATCCCCTATTCATATAGGTCATTTTTTATAAGGGGAGGGCAACGTTTACCATTTCTTCCCAGGAAGACACAGCTGGGAGGACCATTTTATCAGAATTTATTTTTTCGCATAATATAAGAGATACACTATGAGAAGTTTAGAGTGGTGCGAACGCTGCTCATCATTCGGGATCCCTAGTAAAGCAACAGAAGGAGTGGACGATATTCTAGGATTCATTTCTAACCTAGGATTCATTTTATTAAAAATGGCATGCCAGTAAGACATAACACTAAGACAGTCCCAAAACATATGTAAATAGGAACCCAGATGAAGTTTACAGGGGGGACAGAGGGGGTCTCACTCAGGGAACATCCTTCTGAGTCTTATAGGAGTATAGTAACCACGGTGAAGGAAGTTAACCTGGATAAGCTTATCCTTAGAAGAAATCAAAAGTTCAGGGCCCTGCTCCATACTATCTTCCCAATTTTCCCTTTCAAGGGAAGGGATATGCCCCTTCCGCAGATATGAATACTTTTAGCCAAGGACCCAGAAGATGTATGCTGATAAGAGTTTTTGACCTTTTTGTTAAATTTTTCTTGTCTGCGTTTGTTTAGAATCAGTAACTCAGTAATGATGCTGCAGGATCAGTGAAACAGCCAGGCATCTAGTATTTACAGAACGAGGTCTGCAGTGTAATATTATGTAAAAAGTTGGACAGGAAGAGAGTCTAGATTTATGGCAGAGGGAGTTTGCTGTTGGAATATCAAAGATATAAGGGAGGCTAAGGACTAACTCACTCTTTCATTTGGCTTTGTATTGGACAGAGCTAGAAATTTGGTTGGACTTACTGTATACATATGTAGCACCCTCCTAGGTAGGTGCTAGTGAGAGAGTATAGTTTTGAGCTCTGTCTGCTTACCAGAGGAGCTGCAGGTAAATCTATATTGCTTTCTGCCTATACGGGGGCAGGATCTATTAGTGAGGTCTGCTTAATGTGCTCAGTATGTGATTCATTTGGTCTGAAGTGTGCTTCACGCTGGTCCAATAGGGATACATGTTGGACAGTGGGAGGAAACCTGACGAATGGGTGCGTAGGCTTTTGATACAGTCCTGGTGATTGGCAGAGGGCAGGTTGCCTCAGTGCATTCTGGGATATGCGGGGTCTTAGGATGGAGAGCAGAGTCTCAGAGGGAGGGGGCGGCTGCCTCCTCCTCTGTAGAGGTTTCATGCGGTCGGAGGAGGTCGTCCTGAGGACCAGAGCAGCGGTTGAGAGGAGCTGAACCCTGAGGTCAAGGAAAGCTGACTGAGAGGGGAGACACTGGAGACCCTGAGACTGCATTATCATGAGCACAGGGACTCGTGTCAAGGGGCCTGACCTGAGGGGGGCCACCCCTGCTCGTAGGATAGTCAGTGGACAGGTGTCAGCAGAGGAAGAGAAAGAGGATACCGGGAAGAGTGTCCTGAAGATAATTGTTTGTTCACCGAGTCGTCTTAGGAAAAAGAGACTCAATCCAAATTCATTCAAAGTGGCAGGGTGGATCAACAGCCTGGCTGTATCAGAAGACTGGAGTCCTCAACATTGTCTATAGTTAAATTGGAGTATACCACTGTTTCCTTCCCCTATCCACATTTTACAATAAACCACAAAACAACCAAATACCCCTGGACTGATTTTTGGAGTGAGCCAAGTGAAGGAAGTAAGGACTTGTATCTGTCATGACTATGTGCTGGTAACTCAGGGGGGGATCATAGAGTGAATAACTGGCAGTCCTTACAGGGGGGCAGTGCTACACATAAACTAAAGTGTTCAGGATCCAAGAGATGCCAGCTTGTCATTCAGCTTACAAGTAATCATGCAGAAGTGAAATATTTCCTTCCGGTGGCCATGACCTTTATTATTTCTGCAACTGTGTTTTGTTTTACATGTCCATTTTGTAGGCCAAGCCTTTTGAAGAGTGATAGAATGTGTCATGATTGTGGATTGTTATTGCAATGAATGCCACTGGGTGGGCTACTACAGTAATTGCCTCCCAATGCTCAGAGGTAGCTCAAAGCAAAACAGATTAGCACAGATGGTCCTTTTGTGTGTGCGTGTCTTGGAATGGCGCTGTATTGTAGTAAAAGCTATATTTATCATAACATATGTAACAGGTAAACTGCTTGCAGATGTCGTTCCTCAAACAATTTCTTATGAAATATTTTAAAAGGAATAATAATGACAATTTTTAATGTGAGAATTCATTTCAGCTGTTCAACTAATGATTCCAGAAGTCTAAATTGCAGGTCAGTATTGAATCAAAGAAAAAAAAAAGAACACCTTTAATTTAAAAACATAATTTGAAATACGGGCACTTGAATTACTTAGAACGTGTCATATTTCCTGAAATATCATATACACTAGAAATTGGAGCGTAGAAAGACCAAAACAGTAAGCAAATCAGGCTTTGTTAAATTGGGCATGACTTCCAACATATCTCAGGCATGAGAACTGAATAGAGAGGTGTTTGGGTAGTTATATAAAAATGGCAACTACCTCAATTTAGAACTACACTGACAGTCGCGGTCGGTCGGCTGCCATTGATTAGCACAGGACCCGTTCTAATAGGAGCGACACAAGTCGCTCCGACTTAGAAAAAGGGTCCTGTACTACTGTGGGGCGACCTGGAGGCGACTTGCATTGACTTCAATGATATGAAGTCCGTGCATGTCGCGCCGAGGTCGCGGTGCACGCTGTGCACTGCGACTTCACAGGTCGTCCCGGCAAGTGGTGTCACCCCTGTGTGAATGGGCTCTTAAGGTCTTGTTTACACAGGACATATGCATTACATATATAATTCTTCATGTTGAACATTAGCTTAAACTTTCAAAGAAAATAAACTGATTCAGTTCTGTTTTTTCATGCTTGTTGCATTTTGTTTCTTCTGGTCATTGCAGTGTTATGATATAATATAAAACCTACCATCACCAGCCAATCAGCTGCAGGTGGTGGGATGCTTGGAGTAGTTATGGGCCCTTGTTGGCAGGGGTCATTCACTGTAAATTGATTTATTTAATAACGCAGTGCAATAGTAATATGAGAAGCTTACTTCATCACACTTGCACAAGGCAGAACGGGAGATTTTCCTTATTCTATCATGGGAGCAGATTGTTTTTATATCAGATTTTATTGCACACATCTCAATGAATCAGGTACAGTATATAAATCAATAGAAGTATAAATGAAGCACGTGCGCCTGCAGCATCAGGAACACAACTTACTTCCATTCATTTGTGTCTCATGTCCAGTTGGCTGCTGCATAGTGTAGAAATCTTCTCCTTACTGCCACCAGGTTCGTACCCACAGCGCCAATCTGAGGCTGAGCTGCTCACCGGCCCTTCCTGCCCACCTACTTTATTCATCGAATTCATACCTTTCCTAGAATGAAAAGTCTTTGTTAAATGTGAAATGGACAGATGAATGACAGGATCTGTTGCAGCCAGACATTCTGGAAAAGAATATTACCAATTCTATGAATGGAGGAGGCTTTTGAGCCAGTGCATTGTAAAATAAGTTAAAGTATAATTAAAGGCAAAACTTTTTTTTTAGTTTTGGATAGAGTGGAGAGAGATTACAACAACTGTCAGGTTTTTTTTGCTGTCTGTGCCCCCCTTAAGGAGATTCACCCTCTCTATTTGTCCTGTTTACCATTATTATTGAAAATGAAAGTAACCGAAAATCCCAAATTTTGGGTTGTCCCCAGAAAAGTAATAGAGGGGAAATCTTCTTGTAGGGATACTTGTTCTAATGACCTGGGGGTCCTTAATTTGTAGGGTTTCCTCTCACTGCCTGTTTGGCTACAGAACAGGAAGTGAAGGGAAATCTCTGCAATAGGAAACAAATGGCCGAAAAAAAATCTGACTGGGGTTATAATCCTCCCTTGCTCTATCTTAAAGCTGATCTTCACTTACTGTTAAGACAGTACATCATCCTAACCCTCCCTCTTTCCTGGTAAACATTTGGATTTTGGGGGAGGGGGGGGGGAAATCAAGTATGTTTTTCAGCGGATATTTGTTCCCACTTCCTCATTTCTCACCTAAGCATAAATGATGTAGCAATAAGCATAAATGATGTAGCAATCAATCAACCCCCTTCCCCACCACCAACAACTTCTGGCATACAGTTCACAGATCCCAGGGAGCTGCAGGACAATCTCCCTCAAAACTCACCCATGATCGAGGCTGGCTGCCAAATCCAAGATGGTGCCACAGGAAAAAAAAGAACTACAAAGACAGCTAAACAGCGCTGGACTTCATGAGCTAGAAAGTATATGGTTTTCGAAAAGTCAGCAGCTGCGGTACTTGTACTTTTTTGGATAGCTGGAGAATGTCTCCATTTAAATAGTATCTATAGGCAAAAATGTTTTCGTTTTGGATAGAGTAGGAAGGTATTAGAATTTCTGTCGCGTTTTACTGTTGTTGGGAACTCAGTTGGGAAGATTCCTTCACTTCCTCTCTGGTAAAAAGGTTTTCCCCAGGACAATAGTAATAGCAGGGCTCAAAATTTCAAGTCATGAGCTACTAGCAAGGCCTTAAGAGTTACTCGCCACTTGTTGCCCCACCCAAACCCTACCCTGCTCCGCCCCTAAACATGCCCTCGTAAAATATCTCATAAAATGACACTGTTAAATGTTTTATTCAGAATTCAGTTACAAAAAAATATTAACAACAAAAACTTTAGAGTGCCCACAGCGTGCCCCCTAAATGCAGAGTGCCCACAGCGTGCCCCCTTTCAATGCAGAGTGCCCACAGCGTGCCCCCTTAAATGCAGAGTGACCACAACGTGCCCCCTTTCAATGCAGAGTGCCCACAGTGTGCTCCCTTTCAATGCAGTGCCCACAGCGTGCCCCCTTAAATGCAGAGTGACCACAGCGTGCACAGAGATCAGCGCGCACTTACCTGATGCAGCGGCGGCTTCTCCTCAATCCTCCACGTCTCCCGAGTCCTCCCCCTCCTTGGCCAATGGCAATTGTTCGCCATTCGGCCAATCAGGAAACTGGTCTCGGACCCGCTTCCTGAATGGCCAGGAGGAGAATCAGGAGGAGGATCCGTGTGACAATAGCGAATATTAATTCGCTATTGTCACACAATGGGTGGGCTCAGGGCGCACTGCTCTGCGCTCCGGGTCCACCCTTTTCTTACAGCACAGCCCTTACTCGCCATCCTCATCATTCCACTCGCAAAATGCGAGCAGGCGAGTGAAATTTTTGAGGGCTGGTAATAGGAAATCATTCTAACAACACAGACAAAAGTAAAAATGTTTTTCTTTATGTTAAGTAGGGGAGTGCTAGAACCTCTGCTATGAGGAAGGCTTTAAGCCGAAATGCGTTAGCATCTGTCATGTTGCAACTGCTGTCAGTGCTGGAATAAATACTTGAAGCTTTTGTGTGCTGACATTTCTTATATATTTGAAGTGGTCTGGACATTTTAGCCTGAGCATCAACACTCCGCTCTCTATTCCTTTATAGTGTGGCGGAGCTAGGGTGAGTTGCTACAAGTGCTTGAACTTCTGCCTGCTTTTTATTGTGTGTCACCATGGTGCAAATTTTCCCATGCTTCCTTCCTGGTAAAGCATTGTCCCCAGAATATAAATCTGTCTAACCAAGCCCCAGATAGCAGAAAAACCCCTATTCAAAATTAAAAGAAAAAAGTTTGAGGCATAGATAGACTTTATAAAACATTCTTGGATGGTCATTGATGATAGTTTTTGAAAAACCGCTGCACATTTACAAACCTGGCCAAAAAATTTGCTATGTTGCATGAGACAGGCTTTTTCAACCAGGGTGCCCTGAGGTTTCTTCAGGGGTGCCTTGGTTAAATGGCTAAAAATTAATCAAAATTGTATACAAGCCAACAGGTGGATGAAGTCTGCCTTCTAGTTACACAAAGCCACGAGCTTTCATTGTGCACCATTACGAATTTCTAGACACTGACAACCAATGATGTCATCAGTTGGTAATCAGGATGTTTGTTGCCTACACAACATCCTCGTTTGACCCTCCCCGGCCTCTCTCCCTCAGCACTGGGGTCACATTAGCTGACTGATGGAGAGAAATTGAGGGATAAGAGAAACATTGGAATACTAGTCAGTACCAGTGTGCAAAAGTGTATTTGCTTTGGAAGAAAAAAATTACCTCTAACTTTGGTTGTCCTACATGTGTGAATGTTGCTGCATTATGTAAAGATAGTAGAATATTTTTTTTACATTTTAGAATAGAGTGCCTCAAAACTGTCCATAATTTTAAAGTGTGCCTTGAGATTGTCAATAGCTTTAAGTGGTGCCTTGACTGAAAACACTAGTATAAGGCATTTAAATTAGGGGGAAAAAATGCACCACTGGTTTTAGTTGTGGCATTGCCATCTAGTGGACATTTTTGCCATGTGCATTAACTTTTGCCCTGGGTAGTTTGTAATACTCACACACTAGCAGCTCACATGTTGACAACATATGTGATGAATGTATATATCTTTGAAAGTTTGCTTTTTAAGCAAATTAAAGGATACGATTTATCTATCACTGCAAGCTAAAATTACATTTCTTACTGTATTTTGGGAAGCACAAAAAGGAAGTATCATTTCCTGATTCCTTTGCAAACTGTCAGTGTTCGTTTATAGGCGTTTGTAAAGATAGGAAGACCATTGTCCAGATATACCATGATATGCCATAAATTGCAGAACATCTCGTCATAAAATACCCAAATAGAGCCAAACAGCAAAAATCCCTGCGTATATGAGCTGACACAGCATGAAAGGTTTGTTGTATGGTATGGTTTGATGGAATTTTAAAATAATTTACAGGACTGCTGAGCTAGCCCTACAGAACCTCTATATTAGTGGGCCATAGCAAACTATTCTTCTGATGTACTAAACTTTTTACTAAGAGTTAAAACTGTCTAATCAGAGTGCTTGCGGCAGCAACTGGCACCAGACAGGTTTTCCTATCTACCGTGCTTAGCATATTTCCCTATGCAAGTAACAACATGAACTAAGCACCCCACTGTGGTTAATGCAAGATTAGGCTGTCAGTGCTTCTGACAGTTAGTGCTAAGTGAACACACCTTCTCATAATTATTATTCAGTAGGTAACCTTGATCTGCAATGATTCGCATTTGTTTCTGAATAATGATTATTTTATTTTTTTTTTTTTTACAAACTTCACCCTCAGGTTTGTGTTTTTATTATATCCCTTGGTTATTCCTGATTGTAAATCTAAAAACTAATTTTGCATCATTAATTTTAACTCCATTGTGGATGAGAAAACACCATGGAATGAACAGCCTCCGGTTTTTGACTTGCACACTCCTACACAATTCCATTTTTCTGTGTTCGCCAATTTCTGTTCTGGGCTATCCATGGCTTGGGTGCACAGTTCTGGGAACATCTGTGTTGAACCCTCAAACTTTACTTCCTTCACCTCTTAAGGCCCCTTTCGCACATGCTGTCCATTTTTTCAGTTTTTCATCCATCCGTTGACGGATGAAAAACGGACATCAATGTATCTCTATGTAAAAACGGATGACAACGGATGATCATCAGTTAACATCCGTTTTCATCCACTTCCGTCAATGTCCGTTTTTTGAAAGGATGAATGCCTATTTTCCAATCGTCAAAAAAACGGATCGGACGAAAAACTGATGACAACGGATGAAAAACGGATGACAATGGATGAAAAACAGATAACAACTGATGAAAAATGGATGAAAAACGGATAACAACTGACGAAAAACGGATGAAAAACTGATACATTTTTACCTGACTGAACTGATGAACTGAACGGACCGTATGTGTGAAAGGGGCCTTATGTTTAAAAAACCCAGCTGGTTTTACTCCTTTCACTGACCTCTAATCATTTTTTATTACTAAACCCTGTGGCACGCGGCTGCTTCTACCATAGTGACAAAGTGACATTCTCTAGGGCTAGGCCAATGTTTTTCAGCCTTTTTCCAGTCATGGAGCCCTTGCAAAATATTTTCAGTCTCAAGTCACCCCAAGTTTCTCAAGTCTCAAATTGCAGTCTCAAGGCACCCCAGTCTAAGGCTTGGTCCACACTGATGTGGTGCAGGAACCACATCTATTACTGTGCGTGTTCCAGCAACGCATCAGAATCTCAGACAGTGCACACTGTGCTCTGTGAACCACTCAGGTGTCAATATAAAGTTAATGACACCCCCAAATAGATTTGCAGAACAGAGTGCAAACCAAAAAAAAAAAGGGTCCTGTGTGTTTTTTGTGTGGGGTCAGTGTTAATTGAGCCATACATAATGTAAGGCTCAATTCACACTGCACTGAATTTGCATGTTATTCGTATAGGAATCCGGTGCGATTCCTGTTCAAATGACATGTGATGTGGTAGAACGCATTAGTGTGAACCCAGCCTCAGGCTTGCTTTACACTTCTGCGTATCTGGATGCGTGAACAAAATGGTGCGCATTCAAATGTGCTGCTCTTTAGCAGATGCATATGGGCATTGTTATTTCTTAATGGTACCCCCACGCATTGGCAATTTTGGTGCGGCGCAATTTTAAAAAAATGGGTTGGGGACTTCGTTCCATGCGTTTCTACAGGTGGGACAGCACATTGAAATGAATGGGCTGCCATACATGCAGCATGCTGATGCACAGATGTGAACCAAGTTCTTTTTCACGTTGGAGGTTGGGGGAAGGTAAAACTACACAGTTGAGCTGCATTTTTACCGCCCAAACTGCTCTCCCTTTAAAGGCAGCAGCCAGGGTTGTACACATGCTGTGGCCATGGAAGTATACCTTTAGGTGAATAGGGCTGTGCTGCAACCACCCCGCATGGGTTTGCAGCATAGTGATGCTGCATTTAGGAGGTTAAAACAGGCAATGAGGAGGAGATATATTGCCTCTTCACCACCTTTCAAATGCCTCTGAAAAGCGATTCATGCTCAGATCACTTTTCAGAAGTGCTTGTCACTATAATGATCATTCATTAAAAAAAAAATAGAAAAAAAAAACATAAAAAAAAAAACCCATAAAAAAACAGTTCTGTACATACTGGATTAGGGGTCAAGATTAAAGGGTACATACATACACACACACTCACATAATACATATATAGACACACTTATACTGTGTGTAGTGTGTGTGTGTGTATATATATATATATATATATATATATACACACATACACACACTCACATACATGCATACGCATAACACATACATACATACACACACAGCACCAACAAATTTCTTAACTTTTATGTGCTGATGCGAACTGTCCAAGACCGGCTACTTTTCAAGAATGACAAGAATGACTTGGCTGGCACTGGGGAGGTACAGTTCATTGAGGGAATTATGAATGTCAACATGTACTGTGACATACTGTAGAAGAACATGATCCCCCACCTTTGGAGACTGGGCCGCAGGGCAGTATTCCAACATGATAATCACACCTTAGAGACGAACACTGCCTTGCTAAAGAAGCTGAGGGTAAAGGTTATGGACTATCCAAGCATATCACCAGACCTAAACCCTATTAAGCATCTGAACAGTTTTCCACTTGCCACAGTCCATTTTAAATGAGCCTTGGCCCAGAGAAAACGCCTGGGCTTCTGGATCATGTTTAGATATGGCTTCTTTTTTGGCCTATAGAGTTTTAGCTGGCAACGGCGAATGACACAGTGGATTGTGTTCACCGACAATGTTTTCTGGAAGTATTCCTGAGCCAATGTTGTGATTTCCATTACAGTAGCATTCCTGTATGTGATGCAGTCCCGTCTAAGGGCCCGAAGATCCTAGGCATCCAATATGGTTTTTTGGCTTTGACCCTTACGCACAGAGATTGTTCCAGATTCTCTGAATCTTTGGATGATATTATGCACTGTAGATGATGATAACTTCAAACTCTTTGCAATTTTTCTCTGAAAAACTCCTTTCTGATATTGCTCCACTATTATTCACCGCAGCATTAGGGGAATTGGTGACCCTCTGCCCATCTTGACTTCTGAGAGACACTGCCACTCTGAGAGGCTCTTTTTATACCCAATCATGTTGCCAATTGACCTAATCCGTTACAAATTGGTCCTCCAGCTGTTCCTTATATGTACATTTAACTTTTCCGGCCTCTTATTGCTACCTGTCCCAACTTTTTTGCAATATGTAGCTCTCATGAAATCCAAAATGAGCCAGTATTTGGCATGACATTTAAAAATGTCTCACTTTCAACATTTGATATGTTATCTATATTATATTGTGAATAAAATATAAGTTTATGAGATTTGTAAATTAGTCCATTCCTTTTTTACTCACAATTTGTACAGTGTCCCAACTTTTTTGGAATTGGGTTGTATATAAGCTAAGCCTGAGTCATGGAATCTGGGTCTGGGTTATTGGAGGTTGGGTTAGCATGACTCGTGCAGACGGCCCTCTGGTACCTCCCCCTGGCTCTGGAGGGTTGGAGTGCATCCAGGAGCTAGCGAGCGGATGTGAAGAGGAGATTTTTGCATGTTTGGGGGCCCTTGGCCAATCCCCAGGAAGTGGGCCTGGCAGGGGACTAAGGAGCCTTTAAATAGACATGGATCATGCTGGGAAGAGAGTCGGGTGGAAGATGGAGAAGCAGTGCTGGGGGAGTTAGTCGGTGACCCTTGAGGCCTGGACCCCATGCGGAAGAGGGTTTTTACCTCAGGCTGGAGCTTGAGTGACTGGCCTGGAAAGATCCTACTACAGGATACAGTTGGACGGAGAGGCAGCAGGAGCAAAGAGATCAGCATGGTGCAGGGACTGACAAGGGAAGAGACTGCCACATGCAGCAGGTCTCTCCTGAAGACAGCAGTGTTCTTAGGTCTTCAGCCTTGCTCTGGGAGGTCTCCAGTTTGTCAGTCAGGAAGACTGGGAAGAAGAAACAGCCAGGTGGGCTAGCATTTCTGCGAAGAGTAGAGCTGGGATCAGTATCTACAGGGAAGCAGATGGTGGCAGGAAGCAGTTCACTCCACATGTGCTACTTTTCCAAGGGACTGAAAGCTCCTAGCCTGTAAGGGGCTGTTGCTAAGCTAACAAAAAGACTGTTAGTTCTCAACCCCCTCCTGCCTGCGCTATAGCCGAAAGACGGCTACAGTGCAGGCCTAATTTGCCGGGAGGGCATACATTGACGTCCTACCGTGATCGCACTGCCCATGCACCCTGTGACCGCTGAGTCCTTGGAACTCAGCTGATCACAGATCAGGGTGAAGGGCCAATCACAGTGGCCTACCTATTAGTGCTGCCTATCAGTACCCATCAATGCCTCCTATCAGTGCTGCCTATTTCTGACACCTATCAGTGGCACTTATCAGAGCCTATCAGTGCCCATCAGTGATGCCTATCAGTGCAGCCTCATCAATGCCTCCTCATCAGTGGCACCTCATAAGTGCCACCTCATTAGTGCAGCCTCATCAATGCCCATCAGTGCAGCCTATCAGTGCCCATCAGTGCCGCTTTTTCAGGGCACACCAGTGAAGGAGAAAAAATACCTGTTTGCAAAAGAAAGCTCTATTTGTGTGAAAAAAGTGATAAAAATGTCATATGAGTACAGTGTTGCATGACCGCGCAATTGTCATTCAATGTGCGACAGCGCTGAAAGCTGAAAATTGGCCTGGTCAGGAAGGGGGTTAAAGTGGAGTTCCACCCTAAATTTATACTTACCTCCATCTTCTCGCACCTGAAAAACAAATGGATAATCGCAATTTTTTTTTTTTTTACTTACCTTGTAGAGAAAATATACTTACCTTACTTCCTTCTTCCTCCCCTCGGCGGCCACGGCGATTCGTCACTTCGTGGCTTTTGCAATGATTCCTGGGAGCTGAACGTTGTCGCTCCCAGGAATCAATGCGCCTGCACCGACCCGACTTCAGTTCCGGTGCGCGCGCGTCATTCCCTTCTAAACAGCTTCTGGGCATGCCCAGAAGCTGTGGAGGGATGACGCGCGCGCACCAGAAGTGACGGCGAGGCCGGTGCAGTGCATCGTGGGACCGAGGAAGAAGGAAGAGGACACAGAAGAGGATCGCGCTGGCTTCAAGCTGCCCACACCTGAGATGGCAGCGCTGGACAATACTTTTTCAAGGTAAGTATTTCTCCTAAAAGGTAAGTGCAACCCAGGACAGATTAGAGGCTAGCCATTGTGGAATGTACTAGCCCTGACTGTCCCGGGGGTATTTTTATTAAAAAAAGTATAACCAGGGTGGAACTCCGCTTTAAAAGGAGTGAAAGTGGGCAAAGGATCAAGATATTGTGCAGGAGGATCAAGAGGAGCTGTAAATAGGGAGGAAGTTGTCCCTAGTTCTGTTATTGTCAAGTTGGGCATCCCATAATCCCTAACCCCATCCAAGTTCTCATCCCCCAATAAAACATAAAAAACAAGCCCAAAGTTTTCTGCGTCTGGATGCAACAAGGAAATGCTATGTGACTGTGCAGCAGTGGGGGACCCCTGACATTTGCAACTCCTACAGGGGTAGTGCTACATACTGTATACTGTATATATAAACTTAGGTCAGGTCTCATATTAATTTATAACCATTCCATAGGCCATTCAATTTTTTAGACAGCCTATGAGAACTACCCATTGCCCGTCCCATATTTTTTGGTGTACAAGAGCCATTCCTTCAACAATCACCAACCTGCTCTTGCATAGCAAGTGGTGCACAATGGAATGCTCTTGTCTTGGGTTATGGCCATCCTAATCATTTTCCATGGTTGGCCGCAATAGTACCTGGGGCACCCAATCATCCGAAAAGTGTACAGAATATGACCTAGAAAAATGATGCCTTAGGTAAAAACCAGCAGTGTTGGTTATGGAAACTTTAATATTGTACATACCTTCCAGACTTGACTATTTTACAGTCAACTGTGGTGCTACTTCATAACTATTATTACCCTTCTGGATTCAGCATACTGGGCTTACCTGTTATCTCCAGCAGAGATGAGGTCTAAATTGGCAAAATGGAAAAATTGTAGAAAAAAAAATTCACCCTTTGCTTAATAATGACAGTTCTGCAATATTCCTATTTTCTAAAAAGTGCTTTACATTTACAGTGGCGTTTGGGTATTTTTCTGTCATGTCCATATAACTTACAAAACCATATGCATATCATTAGGTAAATGGTATCTAGTTTGCCTGGGAAGTCCCTTCACAACCCTTTATGATTCTCACGCCGTTTGTCACTAAGAATCTCTATCTCTAAGAATCATTTATATTGGAGAATGCCGCATTTGTAGCTGCTTGTGACTCTCTGACTTAATGCAAAAGAAGGACCGCAGCAAGTGCATTTTAATAGAAAACTGCGGAATGTGTTTATCTTAGTGTCCCCGCAGAAGAGCTTATTATTCATAGCCGTGTACATCACATGGGCCTAGGGAGACAGCACAGGTCAGAGGAAAGCCAGAAAATAATCCAAGGCTAATTACTTACATTACTTTCTATATTCAACATGAATATTATGAGGCAGTACAGCAGAGGAACTACAATTCTCCAGAATATATTACTGTATATCCAGGGGTGAGTTTCCGAAATGAAAGGAACTGGGTCACTTCATAAATAATTACATGTAAATCCTGACTTGGAATAGTCTTTTGGGCATTTTCTGACAACTCGTGACTGGTTGTCAACCCTATACAACCTCTCAGGAAATCAATCTTGAATGTATTATAGATATCTCCACGTTTTATTATACCCAGGCATGGTGGGCAGGTGATTTCAAGCACATTCTACTGTGTGAAAATCTGGCCAGGCAGCCAAGATGGACTGTAATGCCCAGCACACCTTGACACCACTAGCAGAGTATGTGAAATTTAGATTTTCTGGTTGGCCTTGCCTTGTCTAGTTATACTTTTGTGCTCTATAAACCTCCTACTGGCACAGTAGAAACAAAAATACTTTATTTTGTTTTCCTTACCTTGTGCTTCAGCGTGCTGTGACGCATTGCACTGCATTGCAGCTCATTGTGCTGCATTTAAATGCAGCATGTTCGATTTTCACCCAACTCCCATAAACACAGGATGTAGGTGTGAACTGGAGCTATTGGAAACAATGGATTTAAATTTGTCATTGCATTTGGACTCTGTCAAGCAATAATGCCCAATGCATCCGTTGTGAATGTGCCCTTAATTTTGAACAAGTTTTATATCAAAACCTTGGTATAACAGATTTAGGAAAAAAGCGATTTTTCATATGCCTGTGGTTTTAACAGAGTGGCAGAATTAAAAGGAAAACAAAAATAAGTAAAGACCTGTAGCTGTATGTCACTACATTATTTTAATAATATTAAAATTAATACCATAAGATTGTTATTTTGTTCATTGTAAGCTAGGCTCTCATGGTGATTAGGGTGGAGGTGTACAACATGATATTTTTCAGGGTCCCTACGTTGTCATGGGTGTTGCCTAGCTGCAAGGAAAATAGATATGATTTTTACAGATCATATTTAGAAATATAAACTGATATGCGTATTGAATCAGTGTCATGCTTTTTCATAATGGCCTGGAGTTCTGTTTTAATGCAACTTGCAACAGTGTTTAAAAGCCAGAGATGTATAGTAACTAAGTAGAACTACTTCACTACTGTACTTAAGTACCGAAAGGAGGTATCTGTACTTTCCTGGAGTAGAATTTTTTTCTCCTACTTCCACTTTTACTTCACTACATTTTTTCGATGATTTCAATACTTCTACTCCGATATTTTTTTTTGTGCTGCATAGTTACTCGTTACAATTATAAAAATTACCACTGCCAGAACAGTATATGGCAGGTTTCATGAAGCTCAAAACATGGGTATTATCAGCGCATACGAAAATAAATGCTACTGTATGTATAAATAAAAGCTGCATTTGAAATAATAAAAAACAATATGATGTTCAAACTTTTGACTTCTTTCTTTAATAACTACATAACACAGTACTTGTACTTTTACTTTCAGTACTTGATTAGCATTTTTTTTTTCAAAACTACTGGTACTTTTACTTTCAGTACTTGAGTAGCAAAAATTTTAAAAAACTACTTGCAATACTTAAGTACAAAAAATGTTGAATACTTTAGTACTTCTACTCAAATCATTTTTTGATCGAGCACTTCCACTTCTACTCAAGTCACTTTTTGATCGAGCACTTGTACTTTTACTCAAGTATGGGTTTCGAGTACTTTATACAACTCTGTTAAAAGCTGCATTCCTGATACCTAATGGCCACAACCCAAGCTAGAAAAATGCAGGGAAAAAATATAAGAAAGCAAAAAAAGTTGGCATTAAAATAGAAGAAAAACGTGTTTTTTTGTATCACTGTATTGGTATGCGAGTACTAAAACTATGGGCTCTTTCATACAATGTCTGTATGGCTGTACAGCAATGACACTGTAGACTTAAACTATATAAATATATATATATATATATACTGTATATATACACACACACACACTATATTACAAAAAGTATTAGGACGCCTGCCTTTTCACACACATGAACTTCCCATCCCAGTCTTAGTCCATAGGGTTCAACATTGAGTTGGCCCACCCTTTGCAGCTATAACAGCTTCAACTCTTGTGGGAAGGCTGCCCACAAGGTTTAGGAGTGTGTCTATAGGAATGTTTGACCATTCTTCCAGAAGTGCATATGTGAGGTCAGGCAATGATGTTGAACAAAAAGGCCTGCCTCGCAGTCTCTGCTCTAATTCATCCTATGGCTCCTTTCACACGGCCGCTCCGTGTGTCCGCAAATCATCCCATCCGTTTGCGGATGATTTGTGGACATAATGTAAGTCAATGGCACTGCGGGTGTCAGCGGAATACCATCCGTTGACACCCGATTTTCCTCCTTTCAGTTCTGTTCCGTTTTTACTAATGGAACAGAACCCCTATCTATCTATCTATCTATCTATCTATCTATCTATCTATCTATCTATCTATCTATCTATCTATCTATCTATCTATCTATCTATCTATCTATCTATCTATCTATCTATCTATCTATCTATCTATCTCTCTCTCTCTCTCTCTATATATATATATATATATATATATATATATATATATATATATATATAATAAACAAGCAAAAAAATTGGGGGAGCAAACCCTGAACATGTATATCTAAAGCCAGTACAGCTATGGACCAAGCAACATGTATATTAAAAAAGAATAGCGCACACATGCAAAAGAAATGACTATCAAATATGGAGACAATCCATAAATAAAAATGTGGATTTAGTCCCACCATATGGCCATATCGTGCTCAAGCCCACCACTGCGTCAAAGTACCCCATTATCAGTGGGTCCTACACTATCCATAAAAAAGGGGTGAATCCAGCCTCTCTTACCCTTGGAGACAACACTCCTTGCTGGGAAAGATGTGCTAATGCACTACAGGGGACTCCTCCTATATCTACTTGATAGTGGACACCAATAGAGTACAGGTGTGAGTGGGGGATGGGATGCTCAACGTCAAAAGTCTGGTCAGACCGAATACATAATAAACAAGCAAAAAAATTGGAGGAGCAAACCCTGAACATGTATATCTAAAGCCAGTGCAGCTATGGACCAAGCAACATGTATATTAAAAAAGAATAGCGCACACATGCAAAAGAAATGACTATCAAATATGGAGACAATCCATAAATAAAAATGGGGATTTAGTCCCACCATATTTTTCTTCTTTTTTAATATACATGTTGCTTATAGATAGATATAGGAGGAGTCCCCTGTAGTGCATTAGCACATCTTTCCCAGCAAGGAGTGTTGTCTCCAAGGGTTAGAAAGGCTGGATTCACCCCTTTTTTATGGATAGTGTAGGACCCACTGATAATGGGGTACTTTGACGCAGTGGTGGGCTTGAGCACGATATGGCCATATGGTGGGACTAAATCCCCATTTTTATTTATGGATTGTCTCCATATTTGATAGTCATTTCTTTTTTAATATATATATATATATATATATATATATATATATATATATACACAGTATCTCACAAAAGTGAGTACACCCCTCACATTTTTGTAAATATTTTATTATATCTTTTCGTTGGACAACACTGAAGAAATTACACTTTGCTACAATGTAAAGTAGTGAGTGTACAGCTTTTATAACAGTGTAATTTTGCTGTCCCCTCAAAATAACTCAACACACAGCCATTAATGTCTAAACAGCAGGCAACAAAAGAGAGTACGTTAGGATGTTGGAGACCTTGCGCTTCTTCACCTTCCGTTTGAGGATGCCCCTCAGATGCTTAATAGGGTTTAGGTCTGGAGCTGTGCTTGACCAGACCATCACCTTTACCCTCAGCTTCTTTAGCAAGGCAGTGGTCGTCTTGGAGGTGTGTTGTATTTGGGATCGTTATCATGTTGGAATACTGCCCTTGCCCTGCGGCCCAGTCCCTGAAGGGAGGGGATCATGCTCTACTTCAGTATGTCACAGTTCATTCATGGTTCCCTCAATTAACTGTAGCTCCCCAGTGGAGGCAGCACTCATGCAGCCCCAGACCATGACACTCCCACCACCATGCTTGACTGTAGGCAAGACACACTTGTCTTTGTACTCCTCACCTGGTTGCCGCCACACACGCTTGACACCATCTGAACCAAATAAGTTTATCTTGGTCTCATCAGACCACAGGACATGGTTCCAGTAATCCATGTCTTTAATCTGCTTGTCTTCAGCACACTGTTTGCAGGCTTTCTTGTGCTTCATCTTTAGAAGAGGTTTCCTTCTGGGACGACAGCCATGCAGACCACTTTGATGCAGAGTGCAGCGTATGGTCTGAGCACTGACAGGCTGACCCCCCACCCCTTCAACCTCTGCAGCAATGCTGGCAGCACTCATACATCTATTTCTCAAAAACAACCTCTGGATATGACACTGAGCACGTGCACTCAACATCTTTGGTTGACCGTGGCGAGGCCTGTTCTGAGTTGAACCTGTCCTGGTAAACCGCTGTATGGTCTTGGCCACTGTGCTGTAGCTCAATTTCAGGGTCTTGGCAGTCTTCTTATAGCCTAGGCCATCTTTATGTAGAGCAACAATTTTTTTTTCAGATCCTCAGAGTTCTTTGCCATGAGGTGCCATGTTGAAATTCCAGTGACCGGTATGAGAGAGTGAGAGTGATAACACCAAATTTAACACACCTGCTTCCCATTCACACCTGAGACACTGGGGAGGGAAAATGGCTAATTGGGCCCAACTTGTACATTTTCACTTAGGGGTGTACTCACTTTTGTTGCCAGCGGTTTAGACATGAATGTCTGCGTGTTGAGTTTTTTTTAGGGGACAGCAAATTGACACTGTTATACAAGCTGTACACTCACTACTTTACATTGTAGCAACGTGCAATTTCTTCAGTGTTGTCACATGAAAAAATATAATAAAGTATTTACAAAATGTGAGGGGTGTACTAACTTTTCTTTTGTGAGATACTGTATATTCATATATATATATATATATATATATATATATATATATATATATATATACAAATTATAAATACCTTATTTGCTCTTTTTTCTGTAAGTGATCACATAACTTCTTATCTCAGCTACATAAAGGGCCTAGAGAGGTGGGAGTCGAGAAGCTGCAGTAAACTGGTTTTCTCAGTGAATGGCTGGGCAGGGGGAGGGGGGCTTGTCAGCAGAATTCTGATCATTGGAGGACAGACAGGCTGTTCTCCCAGCACAGCCAGAAAACTGACCACCCTAGGAGGAATGTGCTCTCATGCCTAGTGTGGTCAGTTTTAAATAGGAAAGCCAGGGAACTGGCAGGATCACCAGATATTTCATAAAAAGGAAGCAATGCAAAGAGACCAGGACACTTTTAAACACAAGTACATGGTACAACGGGCACATATCAGTAATATGAAATGTTGGGGTAACATATTCTTTAGGTATGTGAATACCCAAGATGAATACCCAAGATGATATGTGTTAAGCTAATAAATAGTTAATAAATTGTGTCTCTTGCTGAGACGCCACCTCTCGTATCCCCAGATGGACGGCGAGCTCCATAATAGTAGGCTGGGAGTGACTAGTTTGAAATACATACAGGACACCCTGGTCCGACTGACTTCCCACAGTCACACCGGCATATACCAGCCTAGTAGGAGGACACCACCAGGGATCGTTTTTACATTCCCTGAGTACAACGGCCCAGGATTGCAGTGGCGCTCCATGAAGGACTGATTACACCTGGGAGGGTAAAATACCATTGGACTTCTAGTGTCTGTTCAGCACCCGCTAGATGCAGCAGTGCCACACATGTGCCGATCTGCATTACACATCGTACCATTTCCGTGGTAGCCAAATTTTACTTATGGTGTCATCTCTATCAGAATTATCTAGTGAATACTGTATACTCACACCTGTGCACAACTTCACTATTGTTGCCTGAACCGTAGATGATGTGAAACATACCTATAGTACTTTAGTAATCCCATAATGTGCTCAGAGCGATCTCACTGCCTAACAATGAGCAGAGAATCGCTATGGAAGTGTACTCAGAATCCCACAGTGTAATCCAAGTGTTCCTGCTAATAGCATGTAATCCTGGATGTGATCCGTTCAATCATTAAAATCCCATATAGACTCTCCAGTTGTGGTTCCCGTGAATCAAACTCCAGTCACCTTGTTAAACCACCACCAACATGCACAACAACTCCCAATAGATTTTTCCTTACCAGAAATAGTAGCCCCCCATTCACATGGTGTGGGCAAAAGCGTTTTGGGATAGTCGTATCAGTATTCTTCTCAGGGTTTAAAATGCACTCAGAGGGTCCTCTTGCACACGATTCCCAAAGGGTTGTATGGAAAAGAGAAAATTCTCTACTTGTGTCATACTGTTTTAAATTAAGATTTTTTATTAAAATAATCCTTCTCCCATTACACTTACACTAATAAAAAATAAACAGCACATTGGTGTAGCCACAATAGGAAATGGAGCGCCCCATTGGTCCTTTCCACCTCCACAGCAGACCACGGACGATATCCTCAACTCCTTCCTAGAACACTTTCGGTTTGCCGTATAGCCAACGCGTTTTGTCACTTCCGACTTTGTTACTTTAGTAATACCCAAGATTCCAAGATATCTCCATCCTTACATGGAAAATCAGTTTATTAGAGTGAACTTTTCATTGGATATATTTGTAGACCTGTTGACCACTGGGATTATAATATAGCGATAAACATTCCTTGACATTATGCCATTGCCGTAGTGAAACACCAGGGGGTTCTTGACAATTTTCATGGTCCACATAGCACCCTCCTTTTTTTCAGTCACCAGCTTCCCCAGCTCGAGTTCCCAGGGGTCCACACAGGGGAATTCCCCATTTACCTTATATTTGATAGGATACACATACAGCGGTTGCCAGTGGAATCCCTCCTGTTGAGTAAGGCTACTAGCATTTTTTTGTGGGTCTGGTTATTTTCCTGTCCGGGATATTTTTGATGTTAGTATATTCTATTTAGAAATGTTCCCGTTGTGAACAAAAGTAACATTAAAGATAACTTTTTATAAATAGTACCCCTCCGCCACTTTTTGTCAACAAAATAGCCTCTTTTTTCCTGTCTATACAGGATACATTTCTTGTGATATGCTTTATAGGCTATGTTGGCAGACACCACACAGGTGAAGGCAGGATTGGGTAGACTTTATATACTATCAGGGCCAGTTCACACTATAGCGAGTGCGCCGACCGCATGTAATGAAGGAGCGCACTGCTCCTTCATTACATGCGATCGGAGGTGCGGATGCGAATTCAGCCATACACTTTGTATGGCTGAATTCGCACTGTATCCGCACCAAACATGCACATGACCCTTTTTGTCCAGCCGCATCAGGATTGGATCGCACAGTGGTTCACACTTGTGCGATCCCATCCTGTGCGAACTGTCAGATCGCACTGCGATATGCGATCAAACTGGGGGTGTCGTTAACATTTCATTGACACCCCCTGCGTATCGCATATGGCAGTGTGAACTGCCAGATGTGCGTTTGCGATGCGGGAACAGAATGCAAATTTGCAGCCTTCCCGCATCGCACAAGTGTGACCCGGCACTTAGCCTTTATCCAAATTTGTTGTAACAAATTGTGTGCAGCAACCTACAGCAGCCGATAAGATTTTAACTTCCACTAAACAATTAAAGATGCTGGCTGATTGGGTGCCATAGGATAATGCACTTTGCTAATTGTTTCAATAAATGATGTACATTCCTTTTCATTCTAAATTGTTTGCTTTGATAAATGCTTCATGTAGTGAGGGCCCTGTATATTATGAATGTGCAAGGTCAGCATTACACTTAAATTCAGTACAAATAAAACGATTTGTAATTAAGGTAATTACTTTTCTTTGAAAATAATCATTAAACAACAATTTCTATTAGTATATATCATTGTATAGTTTTGAATAGGCTCAATTACCTCGCACAGAAGTTTTTTTTTACCTCATAGGTATTCATAATAAGTTACATTTAAATATTATAAACAAAAAGCATATTTGCAGTTTACAGTTTATGTATCATGAATGTCAGATGAGGGTTCCCGGAGTTCTACGCAAGTTCAGCTGTTAAAAAAAAAAAATATGCGTCGGCATTAGCTACTAGCTAGATTTTCATTTGATTTACCAGCTATAGTTATATTGGTGAATAATTAATGTAGCTAAATGATATACAGATACTTCAGGTTATTTAAGGTCTGACTTTCACAATTCTTAAAGAGGAACTTCAGTTAAGACGTAAAAATTAAAAAAAAAAAACCTGTAGCAGTCAACTATATTGTTTTTTTTTTTTAATACATTTTATTAAATTTTCAATATACAAACAAAGGAGGAGGCGTCAGGAAAAAGGGCCCGATCCGCCCGTACAGAAAATAGAGCGGAGTGATACTGAGCATCAACTTTTACAGTATAACAATAACACAATACCGATCAATGTAGAAAGCGCTACAGTGGGGATCGAAAGTTTGGGCACTCCAGGTAAAAATTTGTATTAATGTGCATAAAGAAGCCAAGGAAAGATGGAAACATCTCCAAAAGGCATCAAATTACAGATTAGACATTCTTATAATATGACAACATAAGTTAGATTTTATTTCCATCATTGACACTTTCAAAATTACAGAAAACAAAAAAAATGGCATCTGCAAAATTTTGGGCCCCCTGCAGAATTTTTTAGCATGCACTGCCCCCTTTGCAAGGCTGAGACCTGCCAGTGTCATGGATTGTTCTCAATCATTGTCTGGGAAGACCGGGTGATGTCAATCTTAAAGGTTTTAAATGTCCAGACTCATCTGACCTTGCCCCAACAATCAGCACCATGGGATCTTCTAAGCAGTTGTCTAGAAAACTGAAACTGAAAATAGTTGACGCTCACAAAGCTGGAGAAGGCTAGAAGAAGATAGCAAAGTGTTTTCAGATGTCAATATCCTCTGTTTGGAATGTAATTAAGAAATGGCAGTCATCAGGAACAGTGGAAGTTAAAGCAACATCTGGAAGACCAAGAAAAATATCTGACAGAACAGCTCGCAGGATTGTGAGAAAAACAATTCAAAGCCCACGTTTGACTGCACGATCCCTCCAGAAAGCAGACACTGGAATATTCTACCATGTCAAAAGCCTTCTGTAGGTCTATTGAAAGTAAAAATCCTTCCTGATGACTACCCCCAACCTCAATTCGCTCTCAAAAGTGAAATAACATCCACCGCTCCACTGGATATTTGATCCAGTCCCTGCTTTCTGGGAATGAAGCCCATCTGGTCTTTATGAATGTATGCTCCAATAAACGCAGACAATCTATTGGCCTTAATTTTAGTTAAAATTTTAAGGTCATTTTTGATCAGGGAACTAGGTCTGTGGTTGCTAATTTCCAAGTTATTTTTTCTTGGTTCGGGGATGACTGAAATGTAGGCCATATTAGCTGCACTATCAAGGGTAGATCCCTTCCGAAGAGAGTTAAAGAAGCGGGTCAAATACGGTGAGAGCGAAGATCCAAAAAGTTTTGTAGTAGCAAGAGGAGAACCCATCAGGGCCCGGAGCTGATCCCTCCTTAAGGTTTTTAATGACCTCCAGGACTTCCTTAAAGGTTACTGGTTTCTCCAGATTCAACCTGTGATTCCTATTTAATTTGGGGATGGGGATGCCATCCAGGAATTCAGATATGTGGGAAAGATGGGCTCCCTTGTTTTCCTTATAAAGCTTGGAATAAAAATCATAGAACTCAGCCATAATCTGTTTTTGGATTCTGCGTAAGTGTCCCAGTGGAAGAATGTATTTTTGGGAAGAAGAAGGAACAGGATTGGGGAGTCAGTCTGGCAGCCAGTCTGGGACCTGGTTTATCTTAATGAAGATAGAAATGATTACCAGACCACTGAAGGTTTTTCAGACTGAGTGGTAGGGGCCAGGTTTAGGGATAAGTGGCTAGATTATAAAAACACTTGAGATTTAGGAGTGGGATTGCGTCTGTGGTCCTTAGATATTTTTTGAAACTCTTGTTCCAACTTTTCAATGTCAGCTGTCTTTCACGTTTAAGTTTGGTGGCTAAGTGGATGATTTTACCTTGTATGACAGCCTTATGGGCTGCCCAAAGTGTTTCAGAAGAGACTGCCCCATCATCGTTAACTCGAATGTACTCCAATTTCTTTTTCCAGCATGGTACAGTGAACCGGGTTACTTAGGATTGATTCATTCAGATGCCAACAGAATATGCTGCCCTGACCCTGAGGTTTTGTGATTAGCATTACCACCATCAAGTGATCTGATATCAGGGAGTCTCCAAAAAACGATCTGGTAACTGATGGGATGGCCGAGGCAGCAATAAAAATATGATCTATTCTCGGGTTTGGTATGGCGCTGAGAAGTGAGTATAATCCTTTGAATTCACATTAAGGTCCCTCCAAATGTCCACTAACCCGTGGGAGTGGATAAGCTTAGCTATCTTCAAGCTCTGTCTAGAGGGGTACAAAAGTCATGGTGACTATGCCCCGATTTGTCCAGTATCTTATCCAGAGCCACATTAGAGTCCCCCCCATAATCACGTACCTACCAAATGGGGAGCTAGGATGGTCAGCATAGAAGTGAAGAATTGGGATTGGCCTAGATTAGGGGCATAAGAATAATGGGTACCTTCCAGAGACTCCGACATGAGTAAAAATCTGCCCTCCGGATCTTTATTTTCCTGCGAAGAGGAGAAGCAAGACTTTTTGGAGAAAAAATTCCCATCCCATTAGTCTTGTCCTCTGCATTGGCCAAAAAAACTGGGGATACCAAGGGTGGATAAATTTAGGGGTAAATTGCCTGGAGAAATGTGTCTCTTGAAGAAGAAGTAAATCAAGCTGTTGGGAGTGGGCATATTGAAAGTACTTGACATTATGAGAAGCTACTCTGATTGGCTTCGAGCTTTCTTCACCTGGAGCCATGGGCCCAGAAGGACAGTATAATCGCTAGCAGGCAAAGACCTACCTTCATCCTGAGAATTTTCCCCAAGAGCGGGCCAATTCTGAAGTAAAGTCAGCACTCCTAAGCCATTTGATCCTGGAGTCCCCCTGATGCCTGGAAAGAAAAGAGAGTAAGGAAAAGCAAAAAAAGACTAGAGAAAAAGTTGGAGAGAAATGGGACCTGTGTTCCATCTGTACGAAAATGCAGGAAACAAACTACAAAATCAAACAAGTTGGTACTGCACCCCCCAAACACTGCATACATTTTATCCCGACACGTCAGACCAGTGCTGGAGATGCCAGGAGGATACGGGTATTATCCTACATATATTCTGTTCGTGCCCTAAACTTACTCAATTTTGGGGGGAGGTTGGGGAAACTCTTAAGGAATTCACTGATCACGAAATCCCATTTGACCCAGCCTTCTTTCTTCTACAAACAAACAAATATTCAGACAAGACACTAAGAGATCCATTATTTGCCACCTTCTAAATGCAGCTATGTCCTGTATTCGGTTATACTGGAAAAAACAACTCCCGACAATTAAAGACTGGATACATAGAGAAGAAGGCTCCAACAACATGGAAGACCTCATGTTAATTAAGGATGATCGAACTTTTGAAAAGTTCGGTTCGGCCAGAACATCCAAACTTCCCGAAGTTCGGCCCGGATTTCAGAACCCCATTGAAATCAATGGGACCCGAACTTCGGTAATCAAAAAACACAATTTTTAAGCCCTAAAACCCAATAAACGCCCCTAAAAAGTGCCCAGGGTTCTGGGTCATGCCCCATTAACTATTAATCACACAAAAAAAGTTCTTAAAAATTGTCATTTTTGATAAAAAAGACAATTATTGAAAAAATAAAAAAAAAGAGATTTTTTTGATTTTGGATTTAGTATCTGGGGGGTCTAAAAGGTGTGCATGTGAAGTTTCAGCTCTGTAGCATGTCCAGAACCAGAAAAAAAAAGATTGTTTGTATTAGAACACTTTCTTTCAGGACAGGTAGTTAGCTTCTCTCCCGGTTTAATAGGAGGCATTTTTTGGGGTTCTTTGGAGTCAGGAAAAACATCTGAACTTGTGTATAGTGGTACTGTGCACAAGTTCTGATGTTTTGCCTGCCTCCAAAAACCCCCAAAAAATGGCAGCAAAAACACACCTGGGCATTTTTTTTGGACGCTATCGGTTTTTTTTTGGCATTTTTTGGGTTCTTTGCAGTCAGGAAAAACATCTGAACTTGTGGTATATATACACACATACTTATATGTTTATACACACCTAGACATATATAGGTGTGATAGTAGCAGAAATATATTAGTGTAAATTATTTCATTAGCGCAAGCATATATTTCTGCTACTATCACACCTATATATGTCTAGGTGTGTATATAAATATATGTATGTGTGTATATACACCACTATAGACAATTTCAGATGTTTTGCCTGCCTCAAAAGAACCCAAAAAAATGCCAAAAAAAACGCTAGCGTCAAAAAAAAATGCCCAGGTGTGTTTTTGCTGGCATTTTTTGGGAGTTTTTGGAGGCAGGCAAAACATCAGAACTTGTGCACAGTACCACTATACACAAGTTCAGATGTTTTTCCTGACTACAAAGAACCCAAACAAATTCCAAAAAAAACGCTAGCGTCCAAAAAAAAATGCCCAGGTGTGTTTTTGCTGCCATTTTTTGGGGGTTTTTGGAGGCAGGCAAAACATCTGAACTTGTGCACAGTACCACTATACACAAGTTCAGATGTTTTTCCTGACTGCAAAGAACCCAAAAAAATGCCAAAAAAACGCTAGCGTCCAAAAAAAAATGCCCAGTTGTGTTTTTGCTGCCATTTTTTGGGGGTTTTTGGAGGCAGGCAAAACATCTGAACTTGTGCACAGTACCACTATACACAAGTTCAGATGTTTTTCCTGACTGCAAAGAACCCAAAAAAATGCCAAAAAAAACGCTAGCGTCCAAAAAAAAAATGCCCAGGTGTGTTTTTGCTGCCATTTTTTGGGGGTTTTTGGAGGCAGGCAAAACATCAGAACTTGTGCACAATACCACTATACACAAGTTCAGATGTTTTTCCTGACTGCAAAGAACCCCAAAAAATGCCTGCTATTAAACCGGGAGAGAAGCTAACTACCTGTACTGAAAGAAAGTGTTCTAATACAAACAATCTTTTTTTTTTCTGGTTCTGGACATGCTACAGAGCTGAAACTTCACATGCACACCTTTTAGACCCCCCAGATACGAAATCCAAAGTAAAAATCAAAAAATCTCTTTTTTTTTTTCAATAATTGGCTAAAATGACAATTTTTAAGAACTTTTTTTGTGTGATATTGGGCCTAATTCATAGTACGGCGAATTGGCGTTTCGGCGGGATTTTGCGAACCGGCGATTATTTAAGTCTGAAATTGGCATTCAAAGAACGGCGGGCGGAAAATAGCGCCTAGTGTGAGATTCATTAAGATGCAATATGGTCAGAGCGCGACTTAAAACCACACCAGCTAAAAGCTCGACTAAAGTTTAGCCAAATTTTCCCCTGTACCCCCAAAAATCCCAAATCACTGTGGAAGGTGTGGAAGTCAATTTGGAGATGACTTGCGTTTAAAAAATGTCAAAAACTGACTTAGAAAGAGAGATATCTGCGAAAGTGTAGAAAGGTTAAACAGCTCCTCCAGCCTCGAGCTGCGAACGCGCGAATGTGCGCATGCGTAACGCCAAATAGGCTCCAAAAATTTCGCCAGCGCGATTTTGGGTCAAATTTTTTTTGAATACCGCTTGGAAATCCGCTGTCTCGCCCATAGAAAATGGCAAAAACCGGCGGAATTGGAAAAACATGCACACTTCCAACAAGGGATCCCTTAGTAAACACCATCACATTCCATACACCTTTCCTGCTAACTCAGAAATCATAGCAGTCAAATCTACAGTGTTTATATAGAACCTTCACATTATCGGAAAAAACCCACAAAATATTACATTGGGGAATTGGTCGTCAGATATAAAAAAAATAGATGTAAAACATATTTCAAAGAAAGATTATTAGCATTTCACACATATCAAGGAAATGTCACAATTTTGACAATATTTTATGTGTTTCCAAAGAATTTTTTTAGAAATATATTGCAAATACTACATTTTCTTCCATATGGGTATGGCCAAGTGTTACCATTTTAATACACATTTAACTGAAGGTATATATATATATATCTCATACTTGGCTAATTAGCAAAGTATGCCCAACAAACAAATAGAGCTTTAGCTCACGATATTGCTACATATTGACTGGCATCTTTTGTATTTTGTTCATGTCTTTAGATTAAAAGTTTGCTGATACACATGCCTTTTTCAAACATGAACAAAATTGTTGATGTCAACATTTGGAGAATTGGAGATATCCAAGTGTTGCCCATACAGAGGGCTCCTTCCGGATTCGAACTTACAAACCTACAGCAGGAAGGCAGACTCCCTAATCATTGTGCTATTTCTCAGTGAGCGTTGGGTGTTTTCCTCATGCCGGCAAAATGCTCACATGGGAAAAGGGGCCATTGAACTGAATAGGATTGGATTTTTTGCCTGTTTTGGGAGTTGATCCTTGAGCTGGACAAATCCCCCTCAAACGCCCCCAAACGGGCTACGTTCACATGTAGGTGTTTGTGGTCTGTTTTTGGGGCTTTTTTAGGTGATTTCATATAACAATGCCTGCCCAAAAAATGCATGTCAAAACGCCTGTGAAAACGCCAGCCAAAACGCACATAAGAACGCCTGATATAATTGCCACGCCAAATTTAGGGATGTTCATGAGTGATGAGTCAGATTGTTGGCTTACATATCTGTTCAATCGTCACAATCTCACTTCCCAAATCCCAAAAGGTGTGTTTCAATTGTTTCCCTAAATATATATTTCTCTCTCTCTCTCGCTCTCTCATGTAATTGTATATATATGTATGTATTCCTGTATCTAAACATTCTAAATAATGACTAGCAAACTTGAAGAGAGAATTTTATCAATTCACATATACTATACACACCTACATACATACATACATGGATTTGGGCAGTTTAGGTCTCTCTCCTCCTCCTCATTTCTATTTCCCTTGTTTTGGCAACTGAGCATGCTCCAAAACACACACAGTTAATTTTTGGACTGGGCGTTACCATTCTGGGTGTGTGTTTGCTTGGATTATATATAGCTCACTCAGACATCAGGAAAGATTTGACCTACAAAGAGGTCCAAAATATTTGTGTGTCACATGCTTTATGGTTCACATTTGTGGCCCTTTGTTATTTATGGAGGTGAGATTTGGCTGTGTTGTGTGTTGACTCTCTGTAAGTATTTATTGCTGTTAACATAATTCTGTCAATCTGCACATGCATCTGTTGATTATGGGCTCTTTGTCGATGTATATGGTCTAAATGTTGTACAAAGGTTGTTTTTGTTTGAAAAATACAAATCTGTGGCTTCAATGGGATACTGTGGAGACTGTGCCAAAAATATGTCATGTGAAATGTTTGAGCTGTGTATTTGTGTATTAAACAGCATGTTTACAATCTTTTTTACAAATGTCTTCATGTGTCTAAATAAAGTTTTCTGGTGTCCACAAATGTATGTATTTGTATTTCTTTTTCTAAGTTAAATATGCTTAATGGTTGTGTATGGTGACTATTCGCGAATTCGCGAATATACAAACCCACATTCTCACATTTATACATGAAACCGGAAACGAAACTTTTGGTGCGTGCACACGTTTCCGGAAATTGTCCCGGCCCTTATCGCAATCATGGCTCCTGCGCTCTACACGTCCGAAATTGTGGCATTTGTGTGTAAGGTAAGGAGGGGGTGTGAATGTGCGGGATGGGGGATGGTGGGTGGGTCGCTTATCTAGCGGGTGTGCAAGAAACTTTTGGTCTGCTGATCTGCGCATGCACTTTCTGCCTATTAGACGTGATCTAGAAGCTTCCTGTTATAGAAACTTCCTAGATGTGAACCTGTTCCCTATATATATATATATATATATATATATATATATATATATATATATATATATATATATATATATATATATATAATGTATATATAATGTATGTATGTGTGTATATATATATATATATATATATATATAATGTATGTATGTGTGTGTATATATATATATATATATATATATATATATATAATGTATGTATGTGTGTGTGCATATATATATATATATATATATATATATATATATATATATATATATATATATATTATGTATGTGTGTGTATATATATATATATATATATATATATATATATATATAGTATGTATGTGTGTATATATGTATATATATATATATATATTATAGAAAATATATATATTCGAGACAATATATATACTATGTATATATTATATACAATATATACATTATATACATTATAGAATATGTTATATACCATATATTAGTGTATATAATAGGGAACAGGTTCACATCTCTGATCTTTCTATATAGATATAGATAGGCATACCCTGCTTTAAGTACACTCACTTTATATACAATCGTGAGTAAGGACACAGCTTGTTCAGCTTGCCATGACACTGCTCACAAACCATAAGTGACAGGGATAACAAACTTAGGGAGCAACGAGAGGGTACCCAGGACTACACCATATCCATTTTGTGGCTGGGCAGCTTGCCTAGGTAATCTATCATGTCATAGTCCTGGATCCCCTTAACATGCTCCCACATGGTTTCGGAGTAAGGCTATGTCAATGTGGCCAAAATTTACAATGGAGCTGGTGTATTTTCATGCATTGAGAAAAGAAAAAAGGGATTGCTTCACTTTAAGTACATTTTCAGTTTACATACATGCCCTGGTCCCATTGTGTACTTAAAGTGGGCTATGCCTGTATATAGATAGATTTGATTAGTTTCAACGTTTACACAAAATGAAACACAATTATCTGTGACAGATTGCTCTGACGCTTTGGAATCTGTCTAGATAAAGACAAATGTATTGACCCTTTTCATATATGCAAGATTAGAAACATTATTATATTCCCTAAATGCATAATGCCAAAAATTATTGCCTTACATACATCCATACACACTGCAAGCTCGGCCCCGTTTGTCTTGTCTGACACTCTTACCATCATAAGCTGGATCTGCACACAGCAGCTAATTGGTTCACCTGAGATGGAATCAGTGATCCCAAAAATCTGGAATGGTCATGTCTTCAAAGGATTGCCTTGAACAAATCACCTCTAAAGGCCCGTACACACGTACCGATCGTCGGCATACAAACGTCGGTGGACGAAGGATCTGCCGATTGTACGCGTGTTAGTATGGTGCCTCCGACAGATGTCTGCGCACAATCCGCGGACAAAAGTCTTTCTTGCAAACATGAAAATTTTTGTATGCCGACACCAGAACGGACGATTGTTCGCCTGTCAGTACACAATTCGGCCGACAGACCGCAGATTTGCAAGACTGGGCATGCTCAGAAAATAGAAAACACAGGGAAAGTTAACCATTACATGACATCACTTCTGCAGTCGGCGGACAAAATTCTTGTGCTGTCCTTGTGCTGTCTTTGCACTTTTCAGCAGACACCGACATCCCGGGGAGAAAAGAGGAACATTTGTATGCCGACCATCGGTACGTGTGTACGGGGCTTAAAAGAAACACATGAGTGTATAATCACTTTTCTTAATGGATCACATTCCCAACACACCCATCTCACACTGCCATATGATAATGAATGGGGGTGTCCATTGCAAGTTAAATACACCCCCAGATCACATTGCTTTGTTAATTTACAGATCTAACTGGAATTTGATGGCACTGCTGTGAACCACTATGCCATCAAATTCTGCTGGGGACCTTTAAAAAGGATTATGTGTGATTGTGTGGATAATTATGCCACCTTAAATTTGCATCTCCCACATACCATGTGCAACTCTTGCAGGAATTGCGAATCAAGGATAATTCAGCACAGCATAATGAACAGACACATTGAGGAGTGTAGGAGCACAGCGTCAGATTCCCCAATCACACTATGGGGTTTTAACTCCTCCATAATTTTGCCACTTTGGAAACCAAGTGCTTACTTTATGTATACTTTTTAGACGGAACTCCAATTTCTAATAGGGTGATATCATTGCATGAGATTTCCCCTCACTTCCTGTCTTAGTGTCACCAAGACAGGAAGTGAGGGGAATATCACTGTGGGGAAATAGCTTGCAATTGTTGCCTTATAATGTCCATAGTATATATAAAAGGAAAGAATTGCTGGCTATATCCCCACGGGAGATTCCCTCATTTCCTGTCGTGGTGACACCAAGACAGGAAGTGAGGGGAAATCTCATGCAATGATATAACACTGTTACATGTTCTAGTTATGTAGCAAACTTAAGAATATACAAAGCAAACCTCTTTTTTTTCCATTTTGGCAAAATCATGGATTAATTACAAAACTATCTTTGTTTGTCCCGTGGCTTGCAGGAAAAACATTTTGCCTTGATTCCACCATCAACACAGACAGGGGAAACCCTCCTGCGGAGCCATTGTGTTCACCCGGTGCTGCCCCTGCCAGGAAAACACAGTGATTATTGCTAGTGGCTACAAGAGATGCTAGCGATAAGTGTGTGTAAAATCTGACAGACTGGATGTACGTTGTCCTCCAGGTGATCGAGCAATCCACTTGGGTACCTTCAGCCTGGCCATACATAGTTTAAATCTGCATCTCAAATGAAGCAATCCCATTTACATATAACACTCCATAAAGGAGAATTGAGGGGCTTATCAGGTCTGCGTCAAAAATTAACAGCCACACCCAATCAGACAGCTCATGTTAAAAGGGACCTGAAAAGCAATCTGCATGGCTTGCTTTTCCAAGCATTGGCTAGTTTAGTGAGCCTGGACTAATAACAGTCACTGTAATGCTACCCATACTGCTGTCCTTTTAACATGGTGACAAAAGTTGATACCTATGCTACATGTGTGTAAAGTTACTTTCACCCTGCTAAATGGACAGCAATAAGGTTGTAAATACAGTGACTGCCTGTCCCCCCCTGATGGCGGCCCTGGGTGTGTCATGAAAGGCCAATTGAGAAAATGGCTATATCATGTAGAGGAAATCACCAGTGTGGGGCAACCTATGTCATGGAGGTAGATTTGGACATCGATGTATATGTATCACCAGAAATGGAATTCTTTGTTCTACAATATCTCAAAGACGACCTAGCATGTTATTTGAAGACTGTACTATTTTGGACATACTTGGACTCAAACATACACTGCTCTTTCCACAGCTCCTCCTCCTCTGGGGGTATGATAAGGTGAACATGCATCTTCACCAAAAGCACAAGATGATGTGTCGTGTCCGGATGAGGCTGCAGCGGAGATTTCAGTTCCAGGCTGATCTGGTGGATCTGCAGCGGGCCTGGAGTGATGCCAAAAGGCGCTCACCCAGGCTCCTGATAAAGGCTGTGGAGCAAATCTCCGGTAAGTAAAAATATACATTACATGTGACCAGATAGGTTACAATTTTTTGGGTAGGTGGACATGTGTTTAGCTATGCAACAACACTAATACCAACACACCCCCCCCCCTCCCTCTCGCTCCTACCTTTCCTACCTCCATCAAGTGTCTCTTCACAACCTTTAATACTACTATGTACATTCGTATTTTTTATGTTTCTTTTTTTTCTTCTGCTTCTAGCCAAAGCGGACGGCCGGCACCCTCTTGTGCTTTTGGTGAAGAAGGGGAGGAGGAGGACGGCCACACTCCAATATGCCTTCAGAGACAGCGAGCCATTTGAGCAGCTGAAAATTGTGGATCGTAAGTAGAAAATAAAAATGGTAGAAATTTCAAATCTCTAATCACATTTTACAGAGCCCCCTTTACATCGGAGTCTCCAGACTTACTACACTGTAAGAGGGAAGTGTGAAGACTCTGATGTAAGGAGAGTTCTGGGAACCATTATTTGAGGGGGGAAGCTGTGGACTCTGGTGTAAAAGGGAACTCTGTGGTCCCCAAAACTCCCCCATAAATCTGAGCTTACAGAGACCCTCTTACACTTCCCTTCCTCAGTCCACCACAGTCAAGGGCACAACAAGTCCCACTGCAGAAGGCTACCTGCTTGGACTTGTAATGCTCTCTGTAGGGGAATGAGGAACTACTGCCTGCTATGCTAAGACTTGTAGTGCCCTCTGTTAGTGACTAAGGATTCCTCAGTCCTCAACATTCTAGGGCACTATAAGTCTCAGCATAGTGGGCTGTCATACCTCAGTCCCTCACAGCTCGGGTCAAAAACAACACAGTTAAACATCTAAAGGACAACTCCAAACAAAACTACCAATAATGGACAGAGTCCATATGCTCTATAATGTCAAATACCCGCTACCACTCACCTTCCACCTCCGGTGCTGTCATTGTGTAGGGCAAAGGGCTCCATCTACACCATGTTTGGCTTTCATGTCAGATAGGCAGGACTTGCTCAGCTCCACTCTCTTCCTTGGCAATTGACTCTGGCATCATTGTGGATCTTTCCTCCTCTAGAAAACCCCCAGGGGCCCTCTCCTTGTCCCCCAGCCACCCAGGGCCTTCTTCTCCTCCTCCTCCTCCACCAACCATTTTCAGACTCTTCCAACTTCCCTTGGGCTACTCAACCACTTTGCATAGTGGACACAACAAATCTATGACCAGCCTGCAAAATATCAAGTCTGGGCCTGGTTACCTGTATGTTCCGGGTCCAGGGCGGAGCTCTCCTCCCAGAGCAACAACTGATGATAGCAGAGTGAGTTGACCGGCCAGTCACTTCCTACTGGTGCAGGTACACACCTACCGATTCCTCCACATCTTAGGATAACATGATCAGACGGCCAATCCCCAGGCAGAGAAGGAGGAGTAAGTGTCAGCGGACAACAGACACCTGGCAGACGCAGTGAAGGGACTGCAGCACACTGCTGCAACTTTTTGATCCGAGGATTGAAAGCAATCTTTTACTTGGGAGATTTCCCTGACTGCGCCCTTCGAAATGTTGGTGCTCCGCCACTGGCCGCAAGGCCCCTGTAGGTGCGAGGCCTTAGGCGCCCGCTTAATTTGCATGGTGCCCTCCTGTTTTAAAACATGGTCAATGCATCTCATTGGTGTAAGTGCACTTCTATGTTCTGAATTGTAGGGGCATTGAGTATGGTGCTAGCATGATGAGAGGTTACTGCCTATTTGTGTCCATAAATAATATATAATGTTTTTCTTTTATTTTAGAAACCAGTGATCAGGATGTGGAGGCTCAGCCTTCTCAGGCCCCCTGTAAGTAATGTGGATGTGCTGGTGTGTTGTGTATTAGGTCGAACTTGGAGGAATGATTGTTTGTTTTGTTTTCTTTTGTGGTTGATGTAACTTCAGCAAGAGAGGAGCCTCAGGCAGGGCCAAGTCGCCTGGATCCGGGCCAGGAACACATTGGTGCCCAAGAAGAGGCCAATTGGTCTGAACCGGATGAGGACCTGGGCTCTCCTCAAATGGGAAGTAAGTATTCTACATGTGTTTGTGTGTTCAATGTGTCCTGGGAAATCTAAGGGCTGTAATATCTATATTTTGCCATTGGGGTTATGTAGCAGCTGACATTGAGGATGTTAGTTGTGGAGGACTGGTGAAGAGGGGCTGCTGCTTACCCAGTCCAAAGTAACTACTACCTTCAATGTTTCCCAACTACTTTCTGTGTGCCTTTATCAAATAGCTTTGGTTCAAGGATTGTATTTGTGTCTTTGTGTTTCTAGGAGATACGACGCCATCCCCCCATGAAGGGACACCATCCCCCCATGTAGGGTCTCCCCCATCCTCCCCCACTCCAGGCTCCCCTGAACTAGTCTGTAAGTACCTAAAATTAGATTCTCACATGAATTGTGTGTGCTAGGATGATGTGTATCTAGGATAATCTAAGTTGGAGTCTAAGCAAGTGTAGTTTTGCTATATGTGACAGGAAGGTTGGTCATGAAACACTCTTGCTTAACCTTCATGTTTGAAAGGTGGTTTTGGGGAGCTTTACAGGACATGTTATCTTTTGTAAGTTATCTCAAGCCACCCTATTCTAAATTGGTGTTAGTTTCTCTACATTGGAAATGGTGTGCTTTGTACTTGTAAATTTTTTGTGGACATTGTAATTTAATCATGTCCTGATTTAGTCAACACTGAAAATGTGTGTTTGTCAATCTTTCATAAATACTCTTCCTCGGTAATGTAACACATTCCAGTTCACAATTTGTGTTCTTTTTGTGCAGTTTCTCCAGAGCCAGCCACGCCAGCCACGCCATCCACTTCAGGGGCCCCAAAAAAACCTGATGATGGTAAGTTGTGTGCTTTTCCAGTAATGTGTCTACTTAGTAAGTGGAGAAATGCTAACTGTGTATGTCCCCGCTCAGGCTTCAAGTTGTTCTAAAGGCAGCAGGTTCTTTATGTGAATGCATTCTATGCATTAGTATTCCAAGTGATAGGTGTGCATATTCCCCCTAAGACTTACTGGGACCATTTTTTACGGTCCAAATTTTTGCACTAATACTTGTCTGGAACAGACTCCCCCTCCTCCTTAACTGAGGTGACAGCATGCCAATATTGCCTCCTGATGCTGTCACTCCTAATCATTGAGACCATTGGAAGGGAGGGGGGCAAGGCTGGCTCACAGCCTAGTGCCTGAACAGGCACAGGGTGCTTGGCTTCATCTCATGTGCCTCCATAGCAAGCTGCCTGCTGTGGGGTCAAACAACAGGAGGGAGGTGCCTAGAGGTGTGTACAGGGGCCATGTAAAAAGGAGGATTGTTATTTCTCTTGTCCCCAAAAACCTAGAGAGTGTAAGTCTAACCTGATTAGTTTTCCGCAGCCCTCCCAAAATGATATGTTTCCAACACTTAGAACAGGCAGGGCTGAGGCACAAAAAACATCCGAAAAACACAATCAGCACCAAAGCAGGGAGTACGTATCCTTAACGCTACAAGCTTCACCCAGTAGAATGACGCTTGCACTGTACAAATCTGCATCACCACCATATCAAAGTCTAAATCTAACTGTCAGGGAAATGTGGAGGGGTAATGAGTGGGTGTTAGAGCGTTTTCATGACTGCGTAACCTACAGTTAGCGTGATTCGATTTTTAGATACATTTTTTATTTTCTCTTAACACAGCTGGGATGGCGGAAAAACATAAAGGGGAGCAGACATATCTCCTCCGGCCAGAACTGGCCCTCCGAATTCCAAAGGGTAAGTCTCTACTATGTGTCAGGTTCAATCTATAGACAGTAAGAGGGAGAGAGAACGCTACACAAACTCCAATGGTGATAGAGATAAATGTGTGCACATGTATCGTGTTGACCAATTGAACCCAAAACACCTTACATTCTTCTAAATGATTGCTTGTGTTGACATGAAGAAAAGCCTTTTACTTAGCTTTGGTGGAACTGCTACTAACATTCCAAGCCATCTTATGTAACCTTTTGACCAATTTGCTGTGAAAGTTTGAGTTCAAGGTTTACAACAGCAATTTAGCATATTTGCTTCAGAGTGTTGATAAAAGCCAAACAATAGACTCCTAAGCATATTTGTTGAGGCACATTAATTACAATCGTTGTTTGGATCATTTTGGCTAAAACTAATTGTTATGTCTTTTTCTACCCAGGGCACACCCACCTCACATATGAGGATCTTTTGGAGTATGTGACATGGTGTATTGACCGAATTCTAGTTTTAGAAAACATTTCGGGGGTTGCTCCAGACCCAAAGGAGCCATTTGTGCGGAATGTCACCCCGTTAAAAAGATCATAGTTTTTTTTCATTGGTTTTGTTATTGTACCCAGCAATGTGACATTTCTCCCTTAAAAAAAAAATTATAATTAAAAAAAAAAAAATTAAAAACCCCTTTTTTTGGGACCCAAAAAAACCAAAAAAAAAAAAAAAGCCTTGTTTTTGGCAACCAAAAAAAATATAAAAATTTTAAAAAACCCCTTTTTTTGGGACCCAAAAAAACAAAAAAAAAAAAAAAGCCTTGTTTTTGGCAACCAAAAAAAATATAAAAATTTTAAAAAACCCCTTTTTTTGGGACCCAAAAAAACAAAAAAAAAAAAAAGCCTTGTTTTTGGCAACCAAAAAAAATATAAAAATTTTAAAAAACCCCTTTTTTTGGGACCCAAAAAAACAAAAACAAAAAAAAAGCCTTGTTTTTGGCAACCAAAAAAAATATAAAAATTTTAAAAAACCCCTTTTTTTGGGACCCAAAAAAACAAAAAAAAAACAAAAAAAGCCTTGTTTTTGGCAACCAAAAAAAATATAAAAATTTAAAAAAACCCCTTTTTTTGGGACCCAAAAAACAAAAAAAAAAAAAAAGCCTTGTTTTTGGCAACCAAAAAAAATATAAAAATTTTAAAAAACCCCTTTTTTTGGGACCCAAAAAAACAAAAAAAAAAAACAAAAAAAAGCCTTGTTTTTGGCAACCAAAAAAAATATAAAAATTTTAAAAAACCCCTTTTTTTGGGACCCAAAAAAACAAAAAAAACCCAAAAAAAAGCCTTGTTTTTGGCAACCAAAAAAAATATAAAAATTTTAAAAAACCCCTTTTTTTGGGACCCAAAAAAACAAAAAAAAAAAAAAGCCTTGTTTTTGGCAACCAAAAAAAATATAAAAATTTTAAAAAAACCCTTTTTTTGGGACCCAAAAAAACAAAAAAAAAAAAAAAGCCTTGTTTTTGGCAACCAAAAAAAATATAAAAATTTTAAAAAACCCCTTTTTTTGGGACCCAAAAAAACAAAAAAAAAAAAAAAAAAAAGCCTTGTTTTTGGCAACCAAAAAAAATATAAAAATTTTAAAAAACCCCTTTTTTTGGGACCCAAAAAAACAAAAAAAAACCAAAAAAAGCCTTGTTTTTGGCAACCAAAAAAAAAAATGTTTACAAAAAAGCCTTGTTGTTTTTGGTAACAAACTAAACCAAAAATGTTTACAAAAAAGCCTTGTTGTTTTTGGTAACAAACTAAACCAAAAATGTTTACAAAAAAGCCTTGTTGTTTTTGGTAACAAACTAAACCAAAAGTGTTTACAAAAAAGCCTTGTTGTTTTTGGTAACAAACTAAACCAAAAATGTTTACAAAAAAGCCTTGTTGTTTTTGGTAACAAACTAAACCAAAAATGTTTACAAAAAAGCCTTGTTGTTTTTGGTAACAAACTAAACCAAAAATGTTTACAAAAAAGCCTTGTTGTTTTTGGTAACAAACTAAACCAAAAATGTTTACAAAAAAGCCTTGTTGTTTTTGGTAACAAACTAAACCAAAAATGTTTACAAAAAAGCCTTGTTGTTTTTGGTAACAAACTAAACCAAAAATGTTTACAAAAAAGCCTTGTTGTTTTTGGTAACAAACTAAACCAAAAATGTTTACAAAAAAGCCTTGTTGTTTTTGGTAACAAACTAAACCAAAAATGTTTACAAAAAAGACTTGTTTTAGTGAAAACCTCAAAAAAAATTTTGGAACACAAAATATGTTTATCTAAATAAAATTAAAGTATGTTGCTCTTTGCAACACAAATGTTACATTGGCAATTTAGTTCATTCTATTATATATTGTAATATATTTTTTGTACGCTACAGTTGGTAGACACCCACATGTGTTATTAAAAAAATTATTTTATTACCCAAGTTTTCTTTTTGGTGTACACATCGAATGTCTTTTGTGTTGTATTTGTTTAGTCGAGTGGTGTGGTCTGTAATTGTTAGTATGTTGGCTTTGGTTTATGTTAGCCTTGAGACTTGTTTTGAAGCTACATTTGAAGGGAGACCTTTTCTTGGGTCGTTATGTGAACATTGAGTTATCTAAATTTACATGAAATCATATGTTTGGAGATCGAGAAACACGTGTGTATAAATGCCTACATTAACCAGGGCCATTACTTGGCCACCAACACTCCTAAAAAACCAAAGAGCAAACACAAACTAATCATTTTGCATAAAATTTTATTTCATCCCCAAAAGAAGCACTATAATAAATCATATTGTGCCACCCTCAAATTAAAAAAAAAAATGGCCCAACAAATTGGCCAATGTTACAATCATTAACAAAACTAAACCAAATTAAACAAAAAAACAAAAAATTAAGTTGGTGGTGGTGCCTGAAGCAGTGTGGTGAGCACTGTTAAGGTTCCTGCCATCAAATGGTGGGCCAATAGTTCCATCTGGTCTGGGGTTAGCTGTAGAGTTGTGGTCAAGTGGCCCATTAGGATCAGATCTTGTGTCTGAGGCTGCTGATGATGCAGGGTGTTGAACCTTGGAAATGTCCCAGACAGAAGATGTTGTGCCAATAGTCTCATCTGCTCTGGGGTCAGCCTAAGAATTTGGGCAACGTGTGCCATTAACATGAGATGGGATCGTTGCTGCTCCAAGGCTATTTGATGCTGCTGGTGGTGCAAGGGTTGTGAAGATGTGTGGGGAGTGGTGGTTGATTGGTTGTTGTGGTCCACGGTGCGGGGGCAAACGACATGTCGCATTGGTGACAAAAAAGAAGAACGGCCTGGGGAGGAGTGAAGTGATAAAGGTGTGGAGGGAATGTAGTCAGGTGGAAGGGGTACTGTGGAACCAGTGCGCATTGAGGTTGTGCAGGAGGATTGCTCATTGAGGGGTGTGGGAGTCCGAACGGAGTGTGAAGTGCTAGGAGTGGCTACAGGAGGAATTGTCCCATCCCCAGCTGCCTGACAAGTGGCCAACACTGGCATTACCCTCCCACTACCACAACCTGCAGTGGCAGGTGAGTGAGATGTTTGGGAGGGCTCTGCCAATGGGGCATCTTCAGATCCAAACAGGCATTGGCGTGTGGCCAGCACCTGAGTGTCAACACTTTGCCGATCCCGTTGATGCTGGTCTGCTAAACTTACCAAGCTGTTACGCATATCCTGTTGAACCTGTAACATATCCTGGTGAACCTGTACCATTGTTGCTACAGATTCCTGTATGAGCCCGAGCAGACGTACTGCCTCAGTAGATTGCTGAGTACGCCTCCTTAACTCATTTTGGACCTGATACTCATCAAGCAGCCTCTCGGCTACATCCAGCATAGATGGACGAAGTTGGGTAGGTGACAATCCCTCTGCATCTAAGGCTACCTGAAAGCAGAAGAAATAGACCAAATCATTATCAAACATCATGACTAAATATTTCAGATTAGTTTGACAACTTAACACCCCAAGCAGAACGTTGAAAAGTTTGATGTGCTTCTAATGAGTACTTGTTCATTGTAAGATTATCCAAGCTAGCAACACTTCTGATAATGGGTACATATTATATTGGTATGACTAATATGACAAAGGCAAAAAAGATTCAACATGAAGGTGTTCCCAATTAACCCTGGTGTGGTAGGTTGTTTATGCTTTTGGTAAATCTGTTACTACACCAATGACTTTATACATCTACGTATGTTGTCTAAAATCTTGCCATCAATCGGCTAGAGGACAACCCAAACAAACGATACCCATGAATTTGGACCTGGAAAATCAAAGACGGGCCGGACTTTAAAGATCCTGGATGTTTTTGGAACATTAGTGGCACACCAAATTATAACATAATTCCCTGATGTTCAAGATAGAACTCTTGTTGTGCTGGTGCATCGTCAGAATGTCATAGCACTAATTTAACACACACAATGTAAGCCACATCTAGTCCAAAATCAATGCTACCATTGAAATGTTACATGTGCACCTTGTTCCCTTATATCACATACCACAGCACTGGATGCAGAATCGTCGCCAGCTCCTGATCCAACTCCAGCTGCAACGTCAAGAGGGGCCTGATGTTCTTTTAAAAACAAAAAAAAAAAACATGTTTAGTACATAACCTTAGTCAGTAATGATTATGGCCAGATTGCCCTCCTAGCTTCATGAATGAAGCATTGAGGCCAAACATTCAAAAGTGCTTTCCTGGGCTCATAGGACACTTGCTAAACCCTCCCAAAGGTTAAGAAGGCTTGGTCTGCCTACTAATGACGGCACCCATTAATGCTGTCAACTGTGTTTTGCAGGGTAAACATCTAAAAGGCAACACTCTTTCATAAGAAAAAACATGTGTGTTAATGGGGTTAATAAGATTCCAAAAAACATTATTTGGCTAGACATACCAACACCTTCCTCCAGGCCTAGCTGCACTGGGTGTGTTCCCTGCTGCGGATCTTCTGTAAAGGACATAGCAATATGAGCTATCTTGGAAAAAAAAAACATCTACATTGTTTGGCACAGTATGATATTGGACCTACCAGGAGGAGGGTCAGCACTGATGTCAACACCTGTGAGTCCGTCTGGTTCGCCAAGCTGCATGGGCTGTGGAGGGGCTGAGATCCGTGCTACAGATGAACAAATTGCAGGTTGGGGAAAACAAAAAAAGGACAATTGGAAGGGCAAGTATCACATTCTATTAATGTCACACATAGGATAGTAGTTAATCTTTTCCAAACAACTCACACAATTGACATCCAAGATAATATCCTACCTCGGTGCAAAGCATCCGAATCTAAGTCCTCTCTGGTAAAGATGGTATCAGGTCCTATGATGTTCAAGAAAGGTAATTGATAATCCCAGAGAGAACTTCGTGCACGTTCATCCAGCCGACCTTGTCGGTCATAAAGACCCTCCGCAGCCCATGCAATTAGCTTCTTCCGAACGGACCCACAGATGTCGTTGACCTTCTTCCGCACACTGTCACGGTGGCGAGGTGCTTCACCCAGTGCATTTACAGCATCCCGGATTTCATCCCACAATCTGTTCTTCTCTGTTACTGAGTAAGACGCGGCCCAGCACTGATTGTGGGTGAAACGGGGAAGCCGGGATAATGTGGACAAGCTGACTCTGGTGGACGGACCCGCACCAGGACTACTGTCAGAAGAGCCAGCTTGTCCACTTGGTGTGTTACCACCTCCCCCGGCTTCCTCCTCCGGGATGGGGATGGTGGACTCCCTCATGGATACAGCTGGAGCCTCCCTCACACCAGAGCCAGACGATCTGCCCACCCTGCCCCCCCTGCCCCCCCTGGCCACCCTGGCCACCCTGGCCACCCTGGCCACCCTGCCCCTTCTCATCCTTCCAGTGGGTGGGGCCATGGGAGCACGAGGTGGGCAGAGAATCTGGCTGTCCAGCAGCAGCAAAGAGCCCCAAACTCCTAAATCTGAAATGACAAAAGAGAAAACAGAAAAAACAGGATTTGCAGATTGCTCTTCATATACAGTATAATTAGTGAACAGTTACAGAACACACTTACCTAATGGCACAAACAGACTTGGTGGTGGTGGTGGTGGTGGTAGTAGTGGGCAAAGAGCAGAAGAGGCTGCAAAGAAAAGGAAAAAAAAAACACATAAGAAAACGCATATGGGTACAAATCACACGAGGCCCTCCAAACACTTACCTAATGGCACAAACACGGTGGTGGTGGTGGTGGTGGCAAAAAAAGCAGAAGAGGTTGCAAAGAAATGTAAAACAAAAAATAAGAAAACGCATATGGGTACAAATCACACGAGGCCCTCCAAACACTTACCTAATGGCACAAACACAGTGGTGGTGGTGGTGGTGGCAAAAAGCAGAAGAGGTTGCAAAGAAATGTAAAACAAAAAACACATAAGAAAACGCATATGGGTACAAATCACACGAGGCCCTCCAAACACTTACCTAATGGCACAAACACAGTGGTGGTGGTGGTGGTGGCAAAGAGCAGAAGAGGCTGCAAAGAAATGGAAAAAATACACATAAGAAAACGCATATGGGTACAAATCACACGAGGCCCTCCAAACACTTACCTAATGGCACAAACACGGTGGTGGTGGTGGTGGTGGCAAAAAAAGCAGAAGAGGCTGCAAAGAAATGGAAAAAAAAAACACATAAGAAAACGCATATGGGTACAAATCACACGAGGCCCTCCAAACACTTACCTAATGGCACAAACACGGTGGTGGTGGTGGTGGTGGTGGCAAAAAAAGCAGAAGAGGCTGCAAAGAAATGGAAAAAAAAAACACATAAGAAAACGCATATGGGTACAAATCACACGAGGCCCTCCAAACACTTACCTAATGGCACAAACACGGTGGTGGTGGTGGTGGCAAAAAAAGCAGAAGAGGTTGCAAAGAAATGTAAAACAAAAAACACATAAGAAAACGCATATGGGTACAAATCACACAAGGCCCTCCAAACACTTACCTAATGGCACAAACAGACTTGGTGGAGGGGGGGTGGTGTAATCCTTTATAGGCAAAAGGAGGCTGCAAACATTAAACATACATGAGAAATCGCATGACCTACATACGTGCACATAATAAATTACAGTTATCAGGAAAGCAAAAATGGTGTCTTTGGAAGCTGGGAAGGTAAGGGGGCAGGTTTAGATGCCAAATCTAGACTGCACACCTTTAACAAACATGAGAAAACACATGTCCAAACCACATGCACATGGGGCCAACTGCCAATGATTAAAAGACACTTGAGGGGTTCCCAAGCTATTGTGGGTTGGAGGGGATTCACCATAGACAACTTAAGCACACCCAAGATAAGTACAAATTCTCTCCTTCCTTTTTTTTGGGAGAGAGAGATACAATTGTCTTACCTCCAGATAATGTAGGTTGTGGGTCACAGGGTCTTGCTAGCACATAAGAAACATCGATCTATAACATCCAGCAGCCATATTGGCCATGTGCTCCTTTTATAGCTGGCTCACAGGTGTGATAATTAGCGGCCGTTTCTATATATATCTGCGCATTCGCGAATTTGCGCGTTCAAAATGGAGGACGATATCCCAGACGCATTAGATGGTGCAATGCTGGCATTTATCGGTGCCTTGTTTGAGGAGGCCCTGGCACAGGAGGCAGCAGAAGGTGGGGAAGCTGCAGCAGAAGGTGGGGAAGCTGCAGCAGCAGCAGCAGCACCTCCAGCAGCAGCACCTCCAGTCCGTGTGCCCTTACCTCGCCAGCCACGCATTTTTGCTCCAAGGATCTATTTGGACAAGCTGCGGGATTCTGATGTCAGGAGGAAGTTCCGGCTCGAGTGAGGAACTATTCTACACCTCTACCAGCTCATAGCAGACAAAATTGACCCGGACACACAGCGCGGCCATGCGGTGCCCGGCATGGCCAGATTGCTGGCCACTTTGTATATTTTAGGGCGTGGCAGCTTCCAAGCCACTTCGGGAAGTATCATGGGCATTAGCCAGCCCACAGTTTCAAGGGTGTTCATGTTGGTCATTAATGCCATAGTGGATATAGTGCCCAATTTTATCCACTGGCCACAGAATGAAAATGAGTGGAATGAAGTCAAGTTGGGTTTCTACCTGCGGGCACACATGCCGCAAATCCTAGGGGCAATCGATGGCACCCACATAGCCATTAGGCCACCAAGGAGCCACGAAAGTGAGTACCGGAACCGCAAGCAGTACCACTCCGTGAACGTCCAATTAGTGTGTGACGCCAAACAGCGCATCATGAGTGTCAACACTGGTCACCCAGGGTCGTGCCATGATTCCAGTATGTTAAGAACCAGTACTCTGTACGAGGTGTTTGAAAGTGGACAAATGCCCGAAGGGTGGCTTATTGGTAAAGTATTTTGTCTTAACAACATAAACTGTAAGATTACATAGACATAGGAATAAGCTACATCGGTGTACACCCTGATTTAAGCAAAGCCTACCTAAAATGGATGTGTTAGGAGTTGTCAGGCTGTTCACACACAACCAGATCAGCAGCTTAGCAGCTCACAAAAGAAAGATTTGCAAAGTTGTCTTTGAGTCCAATGAAGGTGGTTAACCAATGTGTAAATGGTGTCCTCTAGCCACCCAAAGAAAACCTACAAATGATTCCAATGGTATTGCCATATCCCCAAAGTACTTTGCATAAGTGAGTCAATATTGGTTTCCTCACTCTAGTTGCAGATATATTCCAGAAGTAAGACCTAGGCTAATGTAATAGGAACAAAATAGGGGCCAAGTTGGAACTTGCAAGAGAAACCCACCACTTTGTGTGTCCTTTTTCCCATTTGTATTAGTGATTTAGGCAGTTAGACAGAGTTGAGATGTTTCATATGATTTTTTGCAAACAGACGAGCAGGTTGTTTAGTAAAATGCCTAATTGTCTCCCATTTTGAGGAGTCATCTAAAGTCACATGATAGGAAGAACTAATGTATATTTTTCTTATTTTTCAGGGGATGCTGGTTACCCGCAGCTGACGTGGCTGATGGCTCCAATCAGGTACCCCCAGGGCCCAGCAGAGAGGAATTACAACAGGGCCTTGCGGAGAAGCCGGAGTATCATTGAGTTGACCATAGGTCTTCTCAAATCCCGGTTTCTCTGCTTGGCCCGGCCTGGGGGTGAACTCCTGTACTCTCCTACAAAGGCTTCCAAGATCATCCTGGCGTGCTGCGTGTTGCACAACATGTGCGTTGCCCGGGATGAATCTTGGGAGCTGACGGAGGAGAGGGAGCCAGAGGTCCGTCAGCCGGCGGCCCCCAGGCGGCGGAGCACCGCTGCCGGTATGGCCACCCGGAATACCCTGGTTGCTAGCCACTTTACATGTAAGTACTGTAACCGGTCAAGATAGGGCATGTGTATTAATTAGCTAGTTAGCAGAGGTGCCACTCACAGGGAGACAGAGGGTCATTATCATCTGCCAATGACACTTGCCATTGTAGATAAAGTGTAGTCAACATTGGTAAAATTGTGTTACTTGAGCAAAAACATGCACCTCTAACCATAAACATGTTGGTATTGTGAATAGTGTAAAGGGCTGAGAAGAGCTGGCAGGTGTTTATTTGTGTCTATGCCACCTGTGTAGTTATTGATAACATGAACGGCTGCTTGGTATCTTATGGTGTTTTAATTTTCCAGAACATCAACATCTTGGAATCATGGCACGTACCATGGGAAGCCTGTGGTGATGGGCTGTCTGGCGTCACAGGTGTGTATTCAAATGTTTACATTAATGATTTCTGGTTTGTGTAAGTTGGCATAAAATGTGTTATTTCACTCGTGATGTCGAAATTAAATGAAGTTCAGAATGAAGCAAACAGGCATTAAGATGTGATTTTCATAATGAAATGTCTTATCCTTTGTTTTATTTTTCCAGGAGTGGTACTGCTTGCGGGTGTAGGTGGTAGAAACCCACCTTGATGGACTCCACTCATCTTCTTTTGTGGTCAGTGGATATTTGGTAAGGCACATGGCCAATGACCAACATGAACACCCTGGAACTTCGAAAGTGGCTTGGAAGCTGACCAGCAACCTTGCCATGCCTGTCCCCTATGAGCTGGTAGAGGTGCAGAATGGATTCTGAACTCTGCCGGAAGTTGTGGAAGACATCAGAATCCCGTAGCCATGGAGCAAAGATCGTGGTCTGGCGCTGTAAAGGCACACGGACTGGAGAGTGACAATATTATTTTGCTGCATCCCTCCTTCTGCTGTCATTCTCAAATAAATAAAGACATTAGAATTGAACATGTGTTTTTTTGTTTTGTGTGGGTGCCTACAGACAAAAGGGCCATCCACACTGTAAGATTTAGAGAAGACTTTATCCTTCAGATTGACATTTTCTATGTAGTGCAAGGGCCTGCCTGATTGCATCCAAATTGAAAGTGTTGAGGTTTGAGCTTATATTATATGGTTTGGTTAAGTCTACAGGAAAAAGTCTAGACAAATTGTTAGTGTATGGCCCATTAAGCTGCCAAGGCCGGAGTTTTGCACTTTGCATGCTGCTTGTACTGGTGATGTGAGGGGTTGTAATGTAGAGTAGGGATGTGACAGTGTTGTGTTGAGGTGTGAGGCAAATGTAGTGTTGGACTATGAGGGTCTGTGTTGTTGAAATATGGAGAGAGTCCAATATCAGACACCTATGTTTATTGGTCAAGAAATTGTAAGAACCATGGTAAATATGTAAAGAATTGCATCTCGATAAAACTAGGACCACACTCATAAAATCAAAATTGTGTTGTTTCCATTGATGTGCTTGAAATTTGGGTAGGACACCCCCCCCCCCCAAATTCAAGATAGTTAAAAAAAACTGTTAAAAAAAATGAGAGTGAAAAGAGATCCCAAGTGTAGTGATGTGATTTGAACCCATGACGTTGTTAACTGCAGTGAAGTTACAAAGCACTTAGCTATTGTGCAGAATAAAGCTGTATGGTGGAAAAAAAGGAGTGTGTTAAGGCTAAAAAGCACATATAGCTAAAGAACTAAACATTGTATGGAATGTGGGAAGAAGACCATGGTAAAATTGTGAGGTTTCATCTTGCCCTGAAGTAGGGTAGGGGTTTGGTCACTTGCCTTTGGTACTTTCAATCATAAGATCGATTTGACACACAGACAAGATCAAAAAAACACTTAAAATGGTGTAAGCTTGCAAGCGCTTCTGAGTGTAACATTATTTAGCAATATATATGATGTAATCCGTTACATTTTAGCAATATAAACAAAAAAAGAAAATAAAAAAAGTAGGTGGAGATGGTAAGCCTCGAACCTACAGCAGAGGGAGATGAATTACAGACGTGTGATGTGTGCACTAATCCACTAGCCCACATCGCTATGTGAAACTGCTATAAGCACGAAGACATAAGTTTGCGAATTGGCGAAGCCGCGATCGTAAGTGAATCCCGCTGACGGCGGAATTCATTATTGCTGTTTCACTAGCCAATTCGCCGCAGCGCCAGTTAATTGATTTGAACGCGGCGAAACTGAAACACGTCATAGATGTTTGAAGCTGCAGTTTCTTTAAATCCGGCCCTTTGTGTCTGGGAGGTCTAAAAGGTGTACCTGTGAAGTTTCAGCTCTGTAGCATGTCCAGAACTAGAAAAAAAAAAGGATTGTTTGTATTAGAACACTTTAAACACAGGTAGTTAGCTTCTCTCCCGGTTTAATAGCAGGCATTTTTTGGGGTTCTTTGCAGTCAGGAAAAACATCTGAACATGTGTATAGTGGTACTGTGCACAAGTTCTGATGTTTTGCCTGCCTCCAAAACCCCCCCCCAAAAAATGCCAGCAAAAACACACCTGGGCATTTTTTTTTTTTTGACGCTAGCGTTTTTTTGGCATTTTTTTGGGTTCTTTTGAGGCAGGCAAAACATCTGAACATGTGTATAGGGGGTATATATAGACATATATGTCTGAATATATACCCCTAGACATATATAGGTGTGATAGTAGCAGAAATATATTCCTGTAAATGATTTCATTAGCAAAAGCATTTATTTCTGCTACTATCACACCTATATATGTCTAGGGGTATATATTCAGACATATATGTCTATATATACCCCCTATACACATGTTCAGATGTCATGTCTGACATCAAACATGTCCTCAAAAAAGCACTGGCATTGGCAGCCCCTGCAGCATAAAAAAAGCTTGGCTGGTGAGAAGCCATATTCCAGTTACGAAGCTATTCAGAGAAATGATCATTTCTCTATAGCGGTCACCCTGCTATGGAAGGGTTTTGTCACCCTGCCATAGCAGTCACTGCCAGTTAACCCTACACTACACTACGGTCCCCTTACACTTAACACTTTCCCTACAGAAACTCAATTTTTGAAGCTAACTTAAGTGTAAAGGAGCACTCTAACTACACTAGATATCCCTTTCCTCACACTAAAAATAGCTAAATGACACTTTTAAAGTAAAATTAACAGAACTGCTTCCATTCTCTTCCATGTCCAGTATAACAATGCTAGGAATATGGCGGGGGCGATCTTATATACTGGGGGGCGTATTCACTAATGATTGGTCTAGGGACCCCCTAGTCACTCCAATCACATTCCTAGCATTCTCCTGCCCCCTCAATTGGCTTTTGCTAATGGTTCTGGTCCAATCACGGGCTTTTAAAGCCCATTTCCTGAAGCATTGCATTTTGGGCGGTTCTGGTTGCCGAATTCCAAACTTTTTGGGCAAAAAGTTCTAAATTCGGCCGAACCTCGTACACCCAATGTTCGGGTCAAACCGATGGTGGACCCGAACCATTCGATCATCCCTAATGTTAATGGCCCAACACAAGTGAGAAAACTTCAACAAGACCTGGGGGACCTGGAACGTGTTTGTCCTCTCGGCAAGGGGGATAAACTTTGTTGGCCCACTGACATAAGGAACCATAACAATATACTAAGGTGCCCCTGGCAAGCCCTGTTGAGCAATGTTGCGACCATTCCGGCCTACCGTCCTACCCCCCTTTTTTTTTCCCCCCCCCCCTGTCCCCCCCTTCCCTCTCTAGCCTTCATCTCTATACTCTCCCCACATTCCGATTCCCTTTTCTTGTAATTCATAACACTTAGAACTATGAAAAAGAGGGGGAATGGGTAATGTTGCTTCACATGCAGGTACCTAAATTTGTCTCTTAAACTACTGTATAAACAGTACCATTAAGACAACACTATATGTTACAATATACTGGATACTGTGCAAAATATGTAAAACTGCCTGTGCATATTTTTTTTTCTTCTCCTCATTGCGGTATGATCATTCTTGTATTGTTGTTGTATTGCCTGCCTCAAAAAAAATAAATAAATAATACTTGAAAAAAAAAAGAAAGACCTGTGAAGTCCACAGAAGGAATGTTCCGTGAACTTTCCCGGTTCCCTATATATACGAGAGTAGACCTGCCCACTCCCATATGAGAAAGTGACTTAAACATCTGCCTAAAAGGCAGACTTACTTCTGCCGCCATGTGTACATCAACCATAGGGAGGCAGAGGGGGGAGAATTACTTCCGCCCCAGCCCACACCAGCATCCAATTTAGCACAATATAACAGAAATCCCCCCCCCCCACCCTTCGAGGGTAATAGAGGGAGAGGGGATGCCCCCCTGTCTGAAGACCCTTCCCCTGAGCCCAGAAGAAAGTGAGGACCCCCCTTGAAAGGGGAATTCCCCCACCCCCCCCACACCCCCGAAGAAGAGCCCCCACACTGGTAAAAAAAAGAACTGGCAGACTAAAATGAAGTCCAGTATATGTCCCCAAGCACAGAAGGGGAAGGGAGATAACATTTATAATGAACATTAAATAATTTCAGGGAGGATCTTGGGTATCAAAAATTATTTTCCCGACCCAATACCAGGCCTCCCTGGAATGAGCTTAACCAAACTAGCAAGCAAACAGCAAAAAATATGAAAACTATTAAAGTCCACTTGCGGGACACAAAATGTATTTATTTTTTTAAAAAAACAATAATGGTTGCAGTGGTCCTAAAGAAAAAGAGGGACCATGGGAGAAAATGGAGCTTAATGGATCACCCATATCGACAATCAACGGGTTAGGATACCCAGACATAAAGTCTGAAAAAGAGAAAACCAACGGGAGAGTCTAAACCCCCTTCCCTATAAAGAGAGATCAGGGAGGTGGGAGTCCTTGGATCTCTTTGACTGCTTCTTCTGCCAGACCGGATTGAGTGGACTTGGAGGCAAAAGAACACTTGGCAGTTCCTGAATTCTTGTGATTAGAAGCTGGAGAATTAGCTAGGGAAATCAAAACCATCTGGAGCAGGAGTTGCTCTCCCTCATGGAACAAAGAAAAGCCATATGTTTTATTCTTGAAGATAAAATGTAAATGGAATGGAAATGACTACCAGTATTTGATTGCCTTCTGAGAGAGGATGTGGAGAAGGGGTTTAAGTGATCTCCTCTTCTGGATAGTGAGCGGGGAGCGGTCGGCAAAAATTTGGACTTGGATGGCCCTGAATAGACAGTTGGTCTGCATCTCTGGTTAAACCCATAAGATCTTTCTTCACCCGATAAAAGTGCAGTTTAACCATTATGTCCCTGGGGAGGCCAGCCAACCAAGGAGGTTGAAGTGCTCTATGAGCTCTATCCAGCTCCAGACGGTGCTCTGGAATATTTGGGATGAGTCCCAATATGAAGCTGCGGACCGCCGCATTAACATCTTCGATGGACTCAGGGAGTACTCTAATGCAAAAATTGTATCGCCCGGAGCGATTCTCTAAGTCATCAATTTTAGACATGGCTGTGTCCTAACGTTCTTGTAAGTCCAGAATGCGGTTGGTGTTTTGGTTCTGGATATTTTCTGATCCATTTTAGTCTCTATAACCTCGATCCTAGAGCCTAGGTTCTGGAGATCTGCTTGTATAGCTGAGGTAATTTGGGAAGCTGTTTGTGCTAGCCCTTTAGAGAGCATCTTTGAGAATGTGTTTATCATAACAGGAAAGTCCATAGGGGTTGCTGGAGGGTCTGCCCCCAGATAAGCTGGTACACCAGGGTTTGCATCCATGTCCCTTAATGGAGTGAGCAACAGTTCATCTAATGTTCTCTCTAAGAGAGATTCAGTAAAGGCTGGGGATACTATATTGGGGAGAGATGTACTCACAGGAGTGGCATTGCATTGCGATGCTGCCCGTGGAGCTGTATCTGTACCTTCCTCCATTTCCTCTCCCCTGTCCTCTTTAGCATGCTGTGGATCAGGCGCCATCTTTGTTTCCCCCGTTAACTGTGGATCCAAAGACGGGTTGATAAGAGAGGTCCCTCCAGATCAACCCCAATGACATGGGGGTGTTCCCTGATGACCCTAGTAGCAATATAGACTGGGGGGTGGGCTCATATACGCTGAGGCTGCTGGCAGAGGTGGGTCTGGAAGGGCCAGAGCTGAACGGAGCTCCGCGCTTAAGCTGCCATACTTGGGAGCACCTCACATGTGCCTGACATGTCCCTGTTTGTGTGACGCTTTACTCTCTACCTTAGTGCCCAGAAACTCCTGGGATTTGTGTCGATGATATCCCAGGAATCAACTGGACAAGAGACTACGTTGTTCATCAAGCAAAAAATGGTGGAGGTAGAGAAGGACTATCAAAAATGAAGGTACTCGGAGCTCAAGAAATTTGTTATTCTATCCAATTATGTTAGAGGAGATGGAGATCATTACAATTAGAGGAGCTTTAAAAACAGGATTAAGGGCGACATTATTTTAGTGAACAGTTGACCAAAATTAATAAACCAGTGTGTGGGCCTTTATACTTTCTCCTATATACTGTAGAAGGCGACAATAGGTAGAAATTAGGCTGTACTGTGTGTACCGATATTTAACGCTAGTGCCCTAAAGTGATTGTAACCTTTAAGCTTAAAAAAAAAAAAAAAAAAAAAAAAAAGAGTCCTGTTCCCTCATAGCAGGTTAAACAGCACAGTTCTAGTGCTGTCTGACCTGTTCCTCTGTAAGCTGTAGAGAACCTTGCTGTTCCTGCCTAGTTCTGCCCTCTCCTCTGTAAACTGACCACATTTATTATGGCTGCTGATCCCCTGATACTGTGGTCAGTTTACATGCCTCCATCATCCTCTGTGTCTCCTCTCTCCGGCTCTCCCCTCCCTCCCTGCCTGTCAGTTCCTGTATCTGTGTGAGCCGTCTCTGCCCCTTACCCCCCTCCCCCCTCCGGCCACTATTGGAATTAAAACATATTTTAAAAAAATTCACTGCCAGCCCTTCTCTTTTATCCAGCCGTAATGCACAGTATAAGTGTTTTTTTGAAGCATCTAAACACCTTTTTTAGAGATCTTCAGGCCGGTCATGTGATTTATGGCAGTTCCCCTACTTTGATCCCCAGGCTACAGCTGGTGGGACAGAGCGGCCAGCATGGCAGTCGAGTGACCCCCCCCAGCTTATGTCAGAGGGAGATCTCGGCCCCTCCAGCTGTAGCCTGTGGATCGAAGTAGAAAAGCGTCCGGGAGTCACGTGACTGGCCTGAAGATCTCTGAAAAAAAGGATTTAGAAGCTTAATTTTAAAAAACACACTGTGTGTTATCACTGGAAAAAAGAGAGGGTCTGGCAGTGAATTTAAAATTTAAGGTTACAACCACTTAAAAGGGCAACTGCACTTTCATGGAAAAATAATAGCAAATAAGAAAGCAACTAAGAAAAAAATTAGCATACATAATTGCTACACAAACCATGCTGCAATTTAATGTTATTAAACATTATCTTTCTTTTTTAATCTGTAGCTTTCTGTAAAATTCAATACAATATGGCAGCCTGGAGGTGTTCTGTAAACTGTGTACTTCCCATTTCCAGCTTTCTGGCTTACCAGTTTTTCCAGAAGTCTGCATGAAGGTACAAGTCAGATTTAGGCACCCCCTAAAATAGGAATCTCTGTTTTGGTGAAATGCAACCCAAGGGTTAAATGCTTCATAGGGGATGCAGACCCTGCAGTTTTTCCCATTAGAATGCTGAAGAGCACAACTGGTTATAATAAACCTGCCCATCAACTCACAATTAGTCTGCAAAGAACACGGTGAAACATGGAGCTATTTCTTCAGCGCATTAAAAGGCAGGAATCTTTACAAAGTTGTTAACATCCTTAAGGTATACATTGATCACCTAGAGAGGTTGTTTTTTTCTCTTTAAATTGGACTTTAGACATTGGATTGGGGAAAGGCCAATGCGGTGTCTATATTTAAAAAGGGATAAAAAGTATTTACCGAGTATTTATATATCTGTTAGTTTAACTTCTATAGCTGGGAAGATACTGGAGAGTTTCAAAAAGAGTTCTTGCTGAAAAAAAATATTTTAAACAACAGACAGCATGGATTCATGAAAGACAGAAGTTGTCAGACAAATCTAAATTTCTTTTTCTGAGAAAATAGGAAAAACCTTGGACAGTGGTGTGGCTGTGGACATAGTTTACTTGGATTTTGCAAAATTGTTTGACACAGTTCCCCACACACGACTAATGTGTAAGGTAAAGTCTACAGGCTTGGAAAGATCAGTTTGTAAATGGATAGAAAACTGGCTAAAAGTCAGAATTCCGAGAGTAGTGGTTAATGATTCATACTCTGAATGGCCTAAGGTTATCAGTGGTGTACCCCAAGGGATAGTGTTGGGATCCTTACTTTTATATATCTTTATAAAGGATATATGGTCTGGGATTAAAAGTACAATTTCAGTCTTTGCAGATGACACTAAACTATGCAGTGGAATAACTTCCTTAAAAGATTTCTCTAACTTACAAACCAACCTCAATGCACTATTTATTTGGGCAACTAGGTAGCAAATGAGGTTTATAGTTGATAAATGTTAAGTTATGCACTTGAGGGCTAGGAATATGCATGTATCTTACATACCAGGGGGAGCAAAACTGGGGGAATCCATAGTGGAGAAGGATCTGGGTGCCAAGCTACAGTTTCCAAAGTGAGCAAAATCCTTTCTTGTATTAAAAGAGGCATGGACTCCAGAGAGAGAGATGTAATTTTGCCCCTGTACAAATCATTAGTAAGACCTCATCTGGAATATGCAGTTCCATTTTGGGCACCAGTTCTCAAAAAAGGTATTAAGGAATTGTAGAAAGAGTGCAGAGAAGGGCAACCAAACTGATAAGAAGCATGGAGGAGCTCAGCTTTGAGGAGAGATTAGAGGAGCTGAATATATCTCTTGAGAAGAGCAAATTAAGGGGGGGGGTATGATCAACCTGTATAAATATATAAGTGGTCCATATAGTGAACTTGGTGTTGTTATTCACTATAGGGTCAAGTGGACAATTTTATGGCTGGAGGAAAAGAGATTTAATCTCCAAATACAGAAAAGTTTATTTACAGTAAGAGCTGTGAAAATGTGAGCTCCCTCAAGAGCTGTTTCTTTCCAGCTCAGAATTTTTTTTTTTTAAAAATGGCCTTGATTTATAACTAAATGTACATAATATGACTGGATACTAACATTTTTAGTTAAAGTTGATCTAGGGAATATCTTATTGCCTCTTGTTTAAAAGAGATTTTTTTTTCTCCTGCTGGAGCAAAGTGGATCATGCTTTGCTGGTTTTTTTTTGCCTTCCTCTGGATCAACTGTGGGTTTAGAATAGTGTATATAGGTTTGTATATTTTTTCCCCCTTTTATTGGTGGAAATAGATGGTCGGTGTCTTTTTTCAACCAGACTAACTGTGTAACTATGCTACAAAAAGCTCTTCTGCAGGTGACATGGAATAATTGGAAAATTTCTACCTTGAAACCTTGAAAAAGTCACGTGCATAGTGACGCAACGCGTCGGGAGGAGCCGGGTGACGTCACTTCTGGTTTATGGCCATAACCGTAACAACTGAAATTTAATGTGGATAAGTGCAAGATAATGCACCTGGGGCGTAAAAACCCAAGGGCAGAATATAGAATATTTGACACAGTCCTGACCTCAGTATCTGAGGAAAGGGATTTAGGAGTAATTATTTCAGAAGACTTAAAGGTGGGAAGACAATGTAATAGAGCAGCACGAAATGCCAGCAGAATGCTTGGATGTATAGGGAGAGGTATAAGCAGTAGAAAGAGAGAAGTGCTTATGCCGCTGTACAGAACACTGGTGAGACCTCACTTGGAGTATTGTGCGCAGTACTGGAGGCCATATCTCCAGAAGGATATAGATACTCTAGAGAGAGTTCAGAGAAGAGCTACTAAACTAGTACATGGATTGCAGGAAAAAACTTACCAGGAAAGGTTAAAGGACCTTAACATGTAGAAGAAAGAAGAGACAGAGGGGATATGATAGAAACTTTTAAATACATAAAGGGAATCAACTCGGTAAAGGAGGAGAGCATATTTAAAAGAAGAAAAACTACCACAAGAGGACACAGCTTTAAATTAGAGGGGCAAAGGTTTAAAAGTTATATGAGGAAGTATTACTTTACTGAGAGAGTAGTGGATGCATGGAATAACCTTCCTGCAGAAGTGGTAGCTGCAAATACAGTGAAGGAGTTTAAGCATGCATGGGATAGGCATAAGGCTATCCTTCATATAAGATAGGGCCAGGGACTATTCATAGGATTCAGATATATTGGGCAGACTAGATGGGCCAAATGGTTCTTATCTGCCGACACATTCTATGTTTCTATGTTTCTAACCAGAAGTCGCTGTTTGTACCGCATCTGGGGATTTTATTCACTGCTCGCATTGTCTGCTATGATGTAAGTGCAATTTTTCTTTATTGAAGTGATTATTTTAAACGTACTACACCATGATGGTATTCATTTAAATCCCCCTATCTGTGAGATATTTATGAGATGAGAGGCAATTGACCACCACCAGCGGGGTGTTTGCTTTGGAGCGATCCATAAGGAAGGGAGAAAGACAGCTTGCTCATATCTCACCACCTATCCTTGAATTCTTAAAAGGGTATCAAGAAGATAGAGGGGCTGTGGAAAGTTGATGTTCATCTACCCATCCATCCATCCTATAAGGAAAAGGTTATCATCGGTTCAAGTGATATTATGACAGACACACTCTTTTGAGTGTGCATGGAGGTGAGCGGCCATGGCACATAGTTTTTATTTAGTTCACTGGAGTGACACATCACGGTCATCAGACAACACTTTTTGCACATATTTGGTTGTATTCACAAGGTTATATTTGATGTTCACCTGCTCAAGTCACTTTATCGTTTGGAGTCACCACCTGTTCACATCATTCACTTTATGGACTGTTTTAGTTTTTAATTTTATGTTAGTTCATTTTGTTGATCCTGCCACCTTTATTGCTGCACTTTATCACCTATTTTGGTATACCACGTGCACTATTATGTAGCATTTTTTACCCATCATCTTGGATTTTCATAGAAGAAGACAATTTTATCACATTATTTATCCATCTGTACCATTTATTATTCATCTTATCATTTAATCGATTTACAAACATTTATCTCTATGCTGTTTTAGCATTTGGATCATCTTTTACTGATACACACTTTTTGTAATTTTATACATTTATTCATCTGTACAGATTTTGTGCACAATTATCCATCTGTACCGTACACCTACATTATTATATTAGTGAAGACACCTTTTTTATATACACCTCTTCTATATCGGATCCACATATTGGAGTACATATCCTGTTCACCATCTACAAATCATCCATCTGTACGGATGTGTGTATTTATCCATCTGTACCCTATATCTTCTTCTTTTCCCACATTGTTTTGAAGAATATACATTATCAATTAGACACTTTATTATTATCCAAGATTCTGTATTTATAGTGCACCAGTTTTATATTTGGATTATGTGGATATTCTTTGGATTATAAATCATCCATGAATTAGCGCCGATTTTTGATTATTTTGCACATATGCCACAAAAAGCTCTTCTGCAGGTGACATGGAATAATTGGCAAATTTCTACCTCACATTCCAATGGCTGTTGAGGGTGTGGGAACAGCTGACTCTGGCTCTCAGCCACAAGTTGAAAGGCAGAGTCAGCTGCCAGTCAGGCAGTTGGGTGGACCTGACAATTTTGCCCTGGTCCTTTCTAGAACCTGGTAAGACTCTTGCCCATCAGGTAATAGCGGAGTATAGCCAGAGATGTATAGTAACTAAGTAGAACTACTTCACTACTGTACTCAAGTACCGAAAGGCGGTATCTGTACTTTCCTAGAGTAGAATTTTTTTCTCCTACTTCCACTTTTACTTCACTACATTTTTTCAATGATTTCAATACTTCTACTCCGATAAATTTTTTTTTGTGCTGCATAGTTACTCGTTACAATTATAAAAATTACCACTGCCAGAACAGTAGATGGCAGGTTTCAAGAAGCTCAAAACATGTGTATTATCAGCGCATACGAAAATAAAAGCTAATGTATGTATAAATAAATGCTGCATTTAAAATAATAAAAAACAATATTATGTTCAAACTTTTGACTTCTTTCTTTAATAACTACATAACACAGTACTTGTACTTTTACTTTTAGTACTTGAGTAGCAATTTTTTTTTAAAAAACTACTGGTACTTTTACTTTCAGTACTTGAGAAGCAAATTTTTTTAAAAAAACTACTTGCAATACTTAAGTACAAAAAATGTTGAATACTTTTGTACTTCTACTCAAGTCACTTTTTGATCAAGCACTTCCACTTCTACTCAAGTCACTTTTTGATTGAGCACTTGTACTTTTACTCAAGTATGGGTTTCGAGTACTTTATACAACTCTGGGTATAGCCCACTATCACCTGACTCTGGAGAACAAAAATAAGAGTACTCCTGGGACCCACAAGAGAAGTATGGCCAAAAAAAACAATGACCATGCTTCTCTTTTAAAGTGGAACTCATTTCTTCTTTGATGCTGGCTACTACTAGCAGCTCTCCTCCTCCTTCTCCTCATCTCCCCTCATTCATTCACAAAAGCCCTTCAGAATTAAAGGCATTTTGCAAATGGAAAAGGGGACGTCCTGTATTTTGCCACCCCATTTTTGCTAATGCAGGGCACCACTGTGCATTCACATCTGTGGGCTGTAGTCCACTGAAGAGTATAAGTGTATTTGTTTGCACTGTATATGTGCATTAGAGTGCCATTTAGAAGAAATAGCAATAAAAAAAAAAAGCAGTCAATAATGAGCATTACTGCATATGCAAAGGTTTAAATCCAGCCTTAATGAATTTAAAAAGTGTTTTGATATAGTTCATCTAAGCTTTGAGGCGTTTTCTCTCATCATTATAATTGCCAAACAAGTTCAATCCATGGTTCCCCTTTATTAATTCCATCTTTTGATTTGACCGTTTAAATGCACAACATGTTGTCCATTCAGAGTCCTGCCAATTGGAAGCTCTTCTTGGAAAGAAATATGTACCAACTGTCTGTCTATTATCTAGTGAGGCACTTGTAATTTGCTATGGAAATGGGATTCTTGGCCTGCCAGCTACATCTTTGTTTTCATTTTTCGTGGACATATAGTATAATTAACACTTTGTTGCATGATGACTGAGAAGTGATGGTACAATATTAATAAATGTGCAAATTAGAGGCCGCTAATGGAATGGACGTGCAACTGTAGGTCATATAATGAAATTACCTGAATAATCTTTATTCCGTATTGTACTGATAAGCGTGCATCTGCAGTCTGATCTTTGTACAGCTCAGTTTTTGATGGTTAACGTGCAGCCTAAGCCAGAGCCAGATAATTCTTGTTTGTACAGTCTGCGGAATAGTTTATTCGAGAAATAAAATGCTACAGAGCAGAGATGATCTATAATTTACAAAAAGGAAAATGTCATGTACTTTTTCAGTAAGTGCCTATTCTAAGTTGTTATTGTAAAGTTTACCTGAAAGCAAAGTGTGTATTGGTCCATAATGTCATGATTATTATTTCAAACACCGCTTCAGTCACCAGTTTGTCAGTAAAATCAACATCCCTGCTGAACAACTTCCATTTTTGAATACAATAACCCAGGACTTGACACATGTGAATCTAGGAGCCAGCTAAAAAAAAGTCATGAGCTAGTTTTTTTGTAACCACTTGCCTACTGGGCAGTTTAACTCTCTTTCCTGCCCAGGCCAATTTTCAGCCTTCAGCGCTGTCACACTTTGAATGACAATTGCGCGGTCATGGAACACTGTACAAATATGAAATTGTTACTACTTTTTTCACATAAATAGCTTTCTTTTGTGCTATTTATTCACCACTGGGTGTTTTATTTGTTTTGCTAAACAAATGAAAAAAGACAGAAGATTTTGAAAATAAAAAATAAACCTTTTTTGCAAATAAGTATTTTTTTTTTCACTGATGTGCGTTTATGAGGCTGTATAGGTGGTCACTAATGAGGCTGCACTGATGAGGCTACACTGATAAGGCGGCATTGATGGGCACTGATAGGCGGCATTGATGGGAAATGATATGCTGCACTGATGATCACTGATATGCTGCACTGATGGGCACTGATATGCTGCACTGCTGATCACTAATATGCGGCACTGATTGGCACTGATGAGATTGCACTAATTATAAGTGCCCTGATCATCGATGTAAATGTTCCCTGTCGCAGGCTAGCCGATTACCGGCTTTCCTTTCCTCACGCTGTGACAGCACTGAGGAAAGGAAATGCCGATAACCGGCATTGATGTGGATGATCAGTGGATGATCATTGATGTGCATAATTGGACACAGCTGATCGCATGGTAAAGGGTCACTGTGATTGACCCTTTATCTCGATCTGGGATGAGCTGATCACAGAGCGCAGCCATTAATGCGCTGGAAGGGGGGGGGGGCTGAGCAGACGTCAATAGACACCCTCCCAGAACTGGACAACCAGGTTGTAGTTGTCTTATGGCTACAACGCAATTGGAAATTGGGAGGCGGATGCCGATCGCTGACAAAAAGTCCAGGTGCCAGGACACAATTTCCAGTCGCCATGGTGACCTGGAGCTTGGAATTTGTCAAGCCCTGCAGTAACCTTGTTAACTACATGGAGTGTTCATTGTTTTCTAGACTCTGCAGCTTGAGCTGAGGCTTTTGCTAAGTGACGCACTCTCTTTTCGTGACGCACTCTCTTTTCAAGTAGTTTAAACATTCAAATTAAGGTTCTCATTTATTCGTATATATAAGAGCCACCAAAAGGAGCACCATAAGTAATTTTTTGGCATCCCCTGTCCTGGAAGAATTTAACTCTAATAAAATGTGTAGGGCAGAGCTACATTCGGGGATATTATCACCAGAAGTCTCCCCAGAAGTTTACTTTGCTTTCTAAAAATTATTTAATGGGTTTTATACTTTGTGGAGCAAATAGTCTCCTATCTGCCTATATTTCTCAGAATTGAGGACACCATTGATCAGGCAACATTGAGGACTGTAGATGTAGTGGTCAGCAAAGGAAACTTAATGCAGTGGATGAAAGACATATCATTCTTATTTCCCTTCAACATTGAAAGATGTCCAGTAGTGACATTAGCACAGAACTGGGGAAAACCAGTGTGGCCCAGGTACACCTATCTACAGACAAAGAAGTCGGGCCAGAATTGGTCTTCATGGAAGAATTGCATTCAAAAAGCCATATCTCCAACATGGAGATAAGGCTGAGTGACTCAACTATGCATGAAAACATGGGAACAGAGGTAAAGAAAAATGGCAGCAGGTGCTATGGGCTGATGAATCAAAATTAGAAATATTTGGCTGTAGCAGGAGGCAGTTTTTTCACTAAAGGGCTGTAGAGTGGTACAATAATGAATGTCTGCAGGCAAAAGTGAAGCATGGGGGAGGTTCCTTGCAAGTGCGTGGATCCATTTCAGTTAAAGATTTGGTCAGTATCGATCGTGTCCTTAATGCTGAGAAATACTGGCAGATACTTGTTAATCATACCATACCATCAGGGAGACATATGATTGACCCCAAATTCATTGAGCAGCAGGACAACAACCCCCAACATACAGCCAATGTCATTAAGAACTATCTTCAGCATAAAGAATAACAAGGAGTCCTGGAAGTGATGTTTTGCCCCCCTGATCTCAACATCATCAAGTCTGTCTGGCATTGCATGAAGAGACAGAAGGATTTGACACAGCCTACATCCACAGAAGATATGTGGTTAGTTCAAAAGAATGTTTGGAACAACCTTCCAGCCGAGTTTCTTCAAAAACTCGTGTGCAAGTGTACCTAGAAGAATTGATGCTGTTTTGAAGGCAAAGGGTGGTCACACCAAATATTGATTTGCTTTGGATGTGTCTTCTGTTCACTTACTTTCCATTTTGGTAATTGATAAAAATAAACTATTAACACTTCTGTTTCTGAAAGCATTCTCGATTTACAGCATTTTTCTCTCACCTGCCTAAAACTTTTGCACAAAACTGTATGTATAAACCCACTCATAATAAACATATTGAGTATAATCAGCAAGGATGTAATGTTCACATAACAATAGTCCCTTGAATGCTTATTAACTAGGAATGATAGATTCTAGAGCAAATAAAATAGCTCTAAAATGATGAATAACTGATATACTTGGTCATCCACTTCATCCATGAATATATAATGATTATAGATCCTCCAGATCACATTTAGGGAGGACTCTTCAGTGGCTAAATGTACAGTTGGAAAGCCAGAACAATTCAAAGTAAACATATGGTATCACAGAAAGGGCTCGTATCTGGTAGAATCTTCCAAGCAAAGTACAGTAGTTGCATCCATAAACTCAAGTCCGCAAGTTGGTGTAATATTGCCAATCTGTAGGCAGTGTATGGATGTTATCCAAGGAATTTGAGCACTTCAAAATGGAAGAAGTCTCAAGGTGAATTCAGCCTGTAGAGAAAGGAATGTCCATGCATAGACTTCTACAGGGACCGTCAAGACAGCAAATTAATGATTTACGCAGTATCCTCAGGTCCCCAGGTGGATTTGGCCTTTAATAAATGGTACAGGAATGTCCGCACACAAATTTCTACAGGGACCAAGGAGACAGCATACAGTATAAATAATGTGCACAGAATCCCCAGGTCTCAAGGTGGATTTAGCCTCTTAATTATGGTACAGGAATGTCAAAACATTGTATTTCTACAGGTACCACTAAGACTAAGACCACATGTATGCAGGACTTAGATGTTACCCATATTCCTTGGAGCCCATTAAGAAGATAACCATAAAAAGGAGAAACAGTTAAAAGTCCACTAACTCTAATAAAGCTTTAAATTGTAAAGACTTAATTCCCGGTATAAAAGCAAATGTCCATCCATCATAAAGAAATACCACCACAGGATCAAATGGGAGAAAAGCTGACGTCTGACTAGTTTTGTTGGTATCCCAGCTTCCTCTGAGACTACCCAGACTGCCAAAATTAAAACCTATGTGGCAAAATTTTAGTGTAATAAACACATTAATAAGAAAAAACAGCCCTTTAAAAAGTACAGAGTAGAAGAGATAACCTTAGAATACAAGAAGAAATGCAAGAGAGCAACCAGGGCAGCTAAAATAGACACACATTGCTACAGCACGAAAAACAAACTTTATTTAGGTATATCAATATTAGAATGAACAGATAGGCCCAGTAACTGATGAATGTGGAAAGCTGGTCACAGGGGAAAAGAAATAGGTATAAAATATTTTATTTGTCAGCAGTTTTTACAGATGAAAAGATAGGTTTAATAGTTTTAATATTAATGCTAATGATGTTTCACAGAAGGTTCCTCTGTGGCTTACAGAAAACCAGGTACAAAAGCGGTTAGAGAGACTTAATCTGAACAAATCACCAGATCCGGATGACTTACACCTGCGCGTCGTTAGGGAACTTGGCTCAATTATAGCTAAGCCGCTGTTTGTAATTTTTAAAGACATCTCACTGACTGGAATGGTACCAACCTATTGGCGAAGAATTTACACTAAAGGATCAAGATGAAATTGGTCTGCGATAATAGTATCATATGTGGCAACCAGCAGGGAAAGACCATTCTTATCAGACCAACCTGTTATTGATCTTTGAGGGGAGTAGGTGAGAAACTGGAAGGTGGAAGTCCAGTGGATGTAGTTTATATAGCTTTTGAAATGTATTTGATACTGTTCCTCATAAACATTTAACCCTTTTGCTGCTAGGTACGTATGGCATATGGACCTAGAACACTACTTCTAGCTGGCCAGGTCTGTACGCCATACAGACCTGCATTCCTCTGCTGCTTTAAGCTCATGGTAACTTCAGTGACCACGATCTTATAGCAGAATTGTTAAGCAGATGTTGCTAAACAAACTGATCGCTCTGATTAGTGACTGACAAGCCACTGATTAGAGCTATTTACCTAAAATGTGACCCTCCCCCCCTCCACCGCTTTTCTGTTGCTATGTCTCCCACCCCTCCACCAGCATATGCGATCATGTAAAATGCCCCCCACTCCAACTCTCTCTTACCCTGCCTTCACCTCCACTGCTCTGATCCCCCAACCCTCGCAAACCTTGATCCCCTTGTGGCTGCCCTCCAGCTGTCAGCTTCAAATGCACTGGTGTTCCCTGCATTCTTGTGCAGGCAGTCTCATTCATATCAATTGGGAATGTGAATGTTTCTCAACTCAAACTGTCTGCATTTGGGGCCATGCACCTACACCCGCACGGATCTCAGACTGGTCCTTGCAGCTGCTGTGTCCCAGTTGACATGAATAGGACTGCCTGCACAGGAATGCACGCAACACCTGTGCATCACCATGCGGGTAAACACGGCCCTCCATAAGCATACCCTTTAGCACACCCAATTGAATGGGGCCTTAGTAGGTATTTAGCCAGAGTTTTGTAAGTTATGTTGTGGCTTTGTGTGCAAAAAAAGATTTTAGTGTTTTTTTAGTGAAAATAGCAATTTGCTAAACATTTGTGCAACTATTGTGGGGCTTAAAAAAATCAGTAGCACCTTCTTTTTATTCTACTGGTCGTGTGCTTTTAGAACATATATGGTTTATAGGGTCTTTTACAAACTCTGAAAGCTGTAAAGGGAAAGGGAAAATTAAAAAAACAATGCAAAAATTGCAAAATGGTCTGACCACCTGAGTTTAAAAGTGGAGTGCAGGGCCTGGCAGCGAAAGGGTTAATCTATAAAATAATGTCTGTAGGAGTTGATGAAATTCTATGTACTTTGATATGAAAAGGAGAATAGTGATTATTTAGTAGTTCGCTGAATGGTCTAAAGTTGTGAGTGGTGTGCCCCAGGGTTCTCTCTTGGGGTCAACACTGTTCAAGTTGTTTATTAATGATAAAGAGGTTGGAATTAAAACCCTCATTTTAGGGTTTGCTGATGATACCAAATTTTGCATGGAAATAAATTTGGCACAAGATGTAGCATCACTACACAATGTCTGACAAAATAGGGGAATAGGCAGCTACATGGCAGATAAGGTTAAATATTGAGAAATGTAAAGGTTTGGACTTGGTTGCCAAAAATGCACATGCAAATTACAAATTATTAGGGGGTTCTCAGGGTGAATCATGGATGGAATAAGATCTAGGGGTGCTTGTGTGCAAGCCACAGCTAACAAATCAAGCAAAATAGTCTTTTGTAATAAAAAGGGGAATATATTCAAGAGATAAATCAATTTTTCTACTCCTTTTCAAAACACTGGTACGACCCCATCTTGAATATGCAATTCAGTTTTTTTCACCAATCCTCAGGAAGGACATTCTTGAATTAGAAAGAGTTTGGCAAAGGGAAAGGGGGTGGAGGACCTCAGATTTTGTATAAGGATTGATTGCCTAAATTACAGTTATACACTCTGAAGAGGAGGCACTTGAGAGGGGATATGATTATAATTTACAAATACTGTAAATTAAAGGTGACTTCAGAAGCTTTAAAAAACTGATTGTTCCAAGGTCACTAGAGAGGACACAAGCCCACGATTTGAGGTTAGAAGAAAGGGGATTTAACCTTAGATTGTGGAAAGGGTTCCTCTACTGTTAGAGCAGTAAAAATGTGGAGCTCCCTCCCCCCATAGCTCAGAGTGTTGACAACTTCAAAAAAACCTTTGGATGTCTTCCTCAGGAAGCAGAATATACAGGGCTATGGGAATTGTTCGAGAATAAAAATCACACACACACTAAACTGGATGGACCATAATTTATAAATTATGTAACTTTAGAGATAGAGAGATGCTTTCTAACATATTTCAATCCTTCTGTCTTATCAATGCTATCTGTGCTTTGCTGTGGACAATCAACATTACCAATTTTTGCCCTTCCCCTTGGCTTGTCTACAGCCCCCCAGGTTTTCACCAAGGTGCTTGCCCTGGTATTGGCTCTGCTCCATGCTCATGAGGTTCATGTTGTGGGTTACCTGAACAATCTCATGTTAAAGGACTGGTCCTTTCTGTCCCTTTTAGCCAACATCGAACAGATTCTGCACAGCTTTGCTTGAATCCTGAGTTTCTGGACCCAGTGCTTCTTTTCAACTGGAAACTTGGCAGAACGGCCCTTCCTCAGCTCTCACATGTCTATTGACAGATCATGAGTAGAAGCCTAGAAGAAGAAAGAACATCTTCCCCCGTGCATCGAGCCGCGCTGTATCAGAGCTCTGTGTTGGGAGATGGAAGGGGAGATCTGAGGGGCAGAAATACAAACCCAATTCCAAAAAAGTTGGGACACTGTACAATTTGTGAGTAAAACAGGAATGGACTAATTTACAAATCTCATAAACTTATATTTTATTCACAATATAATATAGATAACATATCAAATGTTGAAAGTGAGACATTTTGAAATGTCATGCCAAATATTGGCTCATTTTGGATTTCATGAGAGCTACACATTCCAAAAAAGTTGGGACAGGTAGCAATAAGAGGCCGGAAAAGTTAAATATACATATTAAGAACAGCTGGAGGACCAATTTGCAACTTATTAGGTCAATTGGCAACATGATTGGGTATAAAAAGAGCCTCTCAGAGTGGAAGTGTCTCTCAGAAGTCAAGATGGGCAGAGGATCACCAATTCCCCCAAAGCTGTGGCAAAAAATAGTGAAACAATATCAGAAAGGAGTTTCTCAGAGAAAAATTGCAAAGAGTTTGAAGTTATCATCATCTACAGTGCATAATATCATCCAAAGATTCAGAGAATCTGGAACAATCTCTGTGCGTAAGGGTCAAGGCCAGAAAACCATACTGGATGCTCGTGATCTTCGGGCCCTTAGACGGCACTGCATCACATACAGGAATGCTACTGTAATGGAAATCACAACATGGGCTCAGGAATACTTCCAGAAAACATTGTCAGTGAACACAATCCACCGTGACATTCTCCAAGGCCGGCTAAAACTCTATAGGCCAAAAAAGATGTCATATCTAAACATGATCCAGAAGCACAGGTATTTTCTCTGGGCCAAGGACTTTTTTAAAATGGACTGTGGCAAAGTGGAAAACTGTTCTGTGGTCAGACGAATCAAAATTTGAAGTTCCTTTTGGAAAACTGGGACGCCATGTTATCTGGACTAGAGAGGACAAGGACAACCCAAATTGTTGTTCAGCGCTCAGTTCAGAAGCCTGCATCTCTGATGGTATGGGGCTGCATGAGTGCATGTGGCATGGGCAGCTTACACATCTGGAAAGGCACCATAAATGCTGAAAGGTATATCCAAGTTCTAAAACAACATATGCTCCCACCCAGATGTAATTTCTTTCAGGGAAGACCTTGCATTTTCCAACATGACAATGCCAGACCACATACTGCATCAATTACAACATCATGGCTGCATAGAAGAAGGATCCAGGTACTGAAATGGCCAGCCTGCAGTCCAGATCTTTCACCCATAGAAAACATTTGTTGCATCATAAAGAGGAAAATGCGACAAAGAAGACCTAAGACAGTTGAGCAACTAGAAGCCTGTATTAGACAAGAAAGGGACAACATTCCTATTCCTAAACTTGAGCAACTTGTCTCCTCAGTCCCCAGACATTTGCAGACTGCTATAAAAAGAAGAGGGGATGCCACACAGTGGTAAACATGGCCTTGTCCCACCTTTTTTGAGATGTGTTGATGCCATGAAATTTAAAATCAACTTCTTTTTCCCTTAAAATGTTTTTCTCAGTTTAGACATTTGATATGTCATCTATGTTGTATTCTGAATAAAATGTTGAAATTTGAAACTTCCACATCATTGCATTCTGTTTTTATTAACAATTTGTACAATGTCTGAACTTTTTTGGAATCGGGTTTGTAAAAGCATTTATGGTGGCATTTGTGCAGGAAGGCAGATGGGGGCCTATATACCCAGATAAAAATCAGCGCAATTAGGTGAACAACCAAGTGATTAAAAAATAAAGTGCACAAGTGCAGATGCAAATAATTATATAAATGAATATAAATGTATATATGTAAATCTAAAATAAGCAGCAGCTATCACCAAGTATGTTTTCACTGAATACAATAATTAAATGTGTAATCAAATGGTGCAGCGCCACTAAAACACTGATGTGTATTGATTAATTATAATAAAATAAGACATGAAATATATAAATATAGTGAAAATGCATTAATAAAATAATAAATAAATAAAATAATGCAATCAATAAAGTGCTAACAAAGTCGTGTAAAACTGCAAATCCAATCCAAACTAGAAAAAGTGCCAGTGCTTTCAAGATCAGTCCAGTATCTGTGCACACCTTCACCCACTATTGGATGGCTGCTCACCTCAGATTCTGACCCATGTGTTACCAATGAGTCAGAACTATCAGTTCCCTTAACGGGATGTAATCCTATGGATAATGGTCAATGTGTTCTCCAATGGCTGACGATCTCTCAGTCCTATTTGAGCTCAGGTAAATCCTACAGCAATTAGGACTGTGTAACATACAGTAGGGATCAAAAGTTTGGGCAGCCCATGTAAAAATTTGTATTAATGTGCATAAAGAAGCCAAGGAAAGATGGAAAAATCTCCAAAAGGCATCAAATTACAGATTAGACATTTTTATAATATGTCAACAAAAGTTAGATTTTATTTCCATCATTTACACTTTCAAAATTACAGAAAACAAAAAAATGGCGTCTGCAAAAGTATGGGCACCCTGCAGAGTTAATATCTTGTACTTCCCCCTTTGCAAGGCTGAGACCTGCCATTGTCATGGATTGTTCTCAATCATCATCTGGGAAGACCAGGTGATGTCAATCTCAGCACAGCACACAGAATTTTCCATTCATTCACTGTCCCGTGCAACTGAGGCTGCAGAGAAAAGCATGTATGTTTGAGCTTTGGGGTGCACACCCTAATGCAATAGGCTGCCCATACACATGGTAACATACAAATAATAGAGTCTAGCGATCAGTACTGTGTAGTCGGTACACCTCCTTTATTGTTTAACATACAATGTAGCATATAGAGTTCAGTGGACAGGACTGTATAACTTACAACATAGTTTACAGAGTTCATAGGTCAGAACTGTGTAAATTAGAACATAGGAAGTTATATGCAGAGGTTAGGACTATGTAGTGTATACAGTTCAGTGGTCAGGGCTATGTAACATGCAACATAGAGTATGGAGTAAAGCATAGCATAAAGAGCTCAGTGGGCAGGACTAGGTAGCATATAACAGGAGGGGCGGAAAGAGCCAGATAGACAAAGGAGAGGAGGGGATGCAGCCAGGTGGAGGGGAGGATGGGGCCAGGTGGACAGAGGAGAGGAAGGGATGCAGCCAGGTAAAGGGAAGGACGGAGCCAGATCAACATAGGAGAGGAGGGCAATGCAGCCAGGTGGAGGGGAGGAGAGGAAGGGATGCAGCAAGGTGGAGGGGAGGAAGGAGCCAGATTGACAGAGGAGAGGAGGGGATGCAGCCAGGTGGAGGGGAGGATGGAGCCAGGTGGACAGAGGAGAGGAGGGGATGCAGCCAGATGGAGGGAAAGGATGGAGCCAGATAGACAGAGGAGAGGAGGGGATGCAGCCAGGTGGAAGGGAGAATAGAGCCAGGTGGACAGAGGAGAGGAGGGGATGCAGCCAGGTGGAGGGAAAGATAAAGCCAGATGGACAAAGGAGGGGATACAGCCAGGTAGAGGGAAAGGACGGAGCCAGATGGACAGAGGAGAGGAGGGGATGCAGCCAAGTGGAGAGGAGGACAGAGCCAGATGAACAGAGGAGGGGATACAGCCAGGTGGAGGGGAGGATGGAGCCAGGTGGACAGAGGAGAGGAGGGTATGCAGCTGTGTTCCATGGCACCACTCACCTGGTAGGGCTCTTTTTGTCTCCCATGCTTTGCTGTGATGGACGAGGAGATCCAGAGTGGAGGCCCCATAAGCAAGGCATGAGCAAGTGACTGTGCCAACCACGATCACCCACAGGCCAGTCAACTGTCCGCAGGCATGCGTGACCAGTTTGGCTAATCACAGGGTGCCCATCGTTGAGCTCAGACAGCCAGGGAGACTTAGGCTGCTATTGGATGGAGAGCAGCGGTCAGAGCATTGTCAGTGCAAGGAGTGAAAGTTTGATGCTCAGAGTGAGCACACAGCACACTCGGGATTTAGGACAGTGGGTGTGGGACTTTTCTGCACCCCTCTAGAGGCTGTGCCCAGGATGACCGTCCTGGCTGGTCCCCCCCCCCACGCTATGCCACTGGTTCATTGTGGCCCCCTTAGCAAACTGCATTGTAGGTCTGTACTTGCTTCTGTTCTTTAAACGATGAGACGGGCCATACTGATGCATTTGCTTAAGCCCCGTACACACAATAAGAAATTCGGAAGGGGAATTTCATCCGACGACCGATCTGCCGATTTTCGGATTGTTAGTATGGTGCTTTCGACAGCTGACTCTGACTTTTCGGCTGACAAAATTCTGATGTGCTGGCTATAAAATTTTTGTCGTCTGTAATACAACGTCCGATTTTCGTCTCATTAGTACAGATTTTGACGGGGAAAAATCTTATGAGCAAGACTAGACATGCTAAGAGATGAAAGAACACATAGAAAGCAATCCAACACATGACATCACTTCTGAAGTAGAATTCTGTCGTGTGGGAAAATTCGTGTGCAGTCTAGAGCACATTCCAACCAACGGACACGCACTCTGGACAAAAGACAGATGACCGGTCGGCGGAAATTCGTAGCATGTGTACCGGGCTTTACTATAATCACATAGTAGTAATTAAAAAGCACTGCATCTTTTTAACAATTTACAGGTCCAGTATTCTTGCCAAGTTTCTCAGAAAAGATAAGTCTTTAAGTCTTTGCATAGGTAGCCTGTTTTGTGACCATACACTTTTACCAGCATTCCGGCAAAAGCACTGAACTATCTGCAAGAGTACTAATGTCATAGTTGCAAGAAAATGTGACCCTGTTTGGCAGCAGACTGAAATGGAAAGGTAATTTTAATAACATTTCGAAATGGAAAATGGGTTCCATTCTATTTCATATCTGTTTTTTAATTAAAGAAGTTTTTCTTTTAATGAAGAAAGAAAATAGGGGAGGAGATAGAACATATAATGTGATCTCTGTTAGGCTCTGTGTTTGAAATTGCTACAAGATCCACTATCCTGAAAATTGTAAGTCACAGGCAATCTGAATACTTTTTGTGGATTTTGAAGGTGGTCATTTGTTCTGATTTGTGATGAAATTTGTGATAAAAATTATAATCTGCGAGGATTCCTTGTTGCAGCTGAGGCCTGATGAGAATTTAATGAGGTGGAAAATACATGAACTAATATTAATTGATGCAAATGTGGAGAAGGAGCAGCGGGATAAAGATGGTATAGAATATATCTTCCTACACTGACTGCATTACAGCCGACTTGTTTCTTCTATATCTACCTTTCTATGACTTGACTACTAAATATTTTCTCAGCAGGAATAAAAATATTTGAGCTTTATGAAAGCTATGAAGGGTCCATTGACTGTCATTGATATGCATACTGTACCTTCTGTAACAACTTTCTGTAATGGCTGCATTGACTGTCATTGATATGCATACTGTACCTTCTGTAACAACTTTCTGTAATGGCTGCATTGACTGTCATTGATATGCATACTGTACCTTCTGTAACAACTTTCTGTAATGGCTGCATTTTCTTAGCAAACCCTAGGGATGCCTAACTGTTGGCATGACTAAATGGTATGCACATCTTCCCCACCATACCCAACATTTTTTGTTATAGGATATTTCATACTTTTACTATTTCATTTTTAGGCTAGCAAAAATTCTAAAAGTATTACTTTTTTTTTTTTCAAAAGGACAAAACAGACAAAAATAAATGTAAGCCATAGATAAAGCTACGATTAAGGTAAATGTATCATGAGACAAGGGGGGGGCTACCATTGCTGACCTCCTGAAAAGGCTAGTAGCCTGATTGCTATAGTGACATCAGTGGTTTCAGGAATTTGAGTCATAGATCTGGAAGAAGTATGCATATCAGTAAAGTCAGTAGTTATTTTTTTTTGGGGGGGGGGGGAATAAAGGAAATGTGTTTGGAAACATATTATTTTAAAGGAAAATATTAATTTTGTCCTAATTTTCTCAAACTCTGCCCCAAATTCCCTACATGCAGACTACTGACTACTTGCTTGAAAGAAATATCATGTGGCTTTTTTTTATAATGACCAATCTATGTGATAGTCATGGCAGTGCTGACCTGGTAATCGATCACTTAACATTTTTACAAACAGAGCTGCCCCTTAAGGCTAGTACACACTATAAGAAAATTGGACGAAAATTTTCGTCCAAAGAATTTTCGTACGATTTTCATATAGTGTGTACAGAACTTTCTACAGATAAATCAGAATGTTCGTACGAACATTCTCAAAGGGACAAACTCCAAAATTTTTCTTCTACGGGAAAAAAAACTAATGATTTTCGTTTAATGTGTACCGTTTTCATACGATTTTTGAACAAGAAAAATCAGAAAAGAAAGATTGTGCATGATCAAAAACAATAAACAACAAAAAAAAGCCTTTGTCGTACAAGAATTTTCATACTAATTTTCGTTCATCGGTTCAGATTTGCTGTGAAACAACAAGGAAAATCGGACGATCATTCGCTCGATTTTCTTATACTGTAGTGTGTATCCCACTTTACTCTTTGTTTATAAACAAACAAAAAAAACCTCTGAGCAACATCTAAGTTGAATGTCTTTCACACTTTTCCCCTAACAGGTTTTGAGTAGTAGTGAAATAAGATGATAATGATGATGATATAGGCTGCTATATAGAATAGAATATAAAACAATAGAACAGAATAAAATAAAAGATTAGCATAGAATAAAACAGAAAAGAAAAGAAAATAATTTAACAGAATACAATAGTAAATAAAATAATGGAATAGAATAAACAGAATAGAATAGAAAATAAAATAATAGAAGAAAAAATAAAAGCTGTAAGGAAAGACAACTCCTTGTGAACTCTAAGAAGGGTCATGGGGAGATGGGAATTTTTAATGTGCCCAAAATTAAACTAAAAAGAAAAAAAAAAATAGAGGAAAAAGTCCTACATTAAAATACATTTTTATTTTTACATTCATTAAAAAGTTCTTTCCTGCATAAAAACACAGGTTTACAGAATCACTTTCTAGCATTTAATGTATACAATAAGACCGGCATCAAAACATATTCGTGTATATTTGTTTTACCCAAGAGGGCTTCTTCAGGATCCAATTGATTGTTCAATTTTACAAACAATGCAGCTGATAGAGAACATAATACATATTCTTACATATAATATAACATTAAAAGTATATAGACACTTCAAATTTGTGCCACCACACATAATATTAAACACATTAGACAACATGGAATAATTTACCTAGATATCGGTCACCAAGTTGAGGAAATGGGGAAGGTGGGGAAGAAAAAAAAAAAAAGATTTTTATCCAGGCAGCTCAGGGTGAAAGGGTTATCCAGCCCAATGTCATTCCTACCCAAGGTCACTGTTCAAAGACCTGGGAGCCATACTATGGGGCCAGTGCAGAGTTTCTGAGCTAATACTGCTTTAACCGACTACCAGTAAACAGAGGCGTACCTAGGGTCTCCAGCGCCCTTGGCGAGGAACTGTATCGGTGCCCCCCCCCCCCCCGGGAGAGAGAGTTTGACAGAGATGGGGGGTTTACAGAGAGGGGGGGTGACAGAGAGAAGGGATGACAGAGAGAGAGGGGGGTGACAGAGAGAGGGCGGGTGACAGAGAGAAAGAGGGGGAAAGAGGGCAGGTGACATAGAGAGAGAGAGGGGAACGGCAGGGAGAGAGAGGGGTGACAGGTAGAGAGAGAGCGAGAGAAGGGTGACATGGAGAGAGGGGGGCAGGAAAGAGAGGGGGTGACAGGGAGAGAGAGGAAGTGACAGGGAGAGAGATGAGGTGACAGGGAGAGAGAGGAGGTGACAGGGAGAGAGAGGGGGTGAAAGGGAGAGAAAGGGGGGTGACAGGGAGAGAGAGGGGGTGACAGGGAGTGAGAGGGGATGGCAGGGAGTGAGAGGGGGTGACAGGGGGTGACAGGGAGTGAGAGGGGGGGTGGCAGGGAGAGAGAGAGAGGGGGGGTGACAGGGAGAGAGAGGTGGGTGACAGGGAGAGTGAGAGGGGGTGACAGGGACTGAGAGGGGGGTGACAGGGAGTGAGAGGGGGTGACAGGGAGTGAGAGAGGGATCACAGGGAGTGAGAGGGGGTGGCAGGGAGTGAGAGGGAGGTGACAGGGAGTGAGAGGGTGGTGACAGGGAGTAAGAGGGGGGGTGGCAGGGAGAGAGAGGGGGGGGCCAGGGAGAGAGAGGGGGGTGACAGGGAGAGAGAGGTGGGTGACAGGGAGAGTGAGAGGGGGTGACAGGAACTGAGAGGGGGTGAGGGGGGGTGACAGGGAGTGAGAGGGGGTGACAGGGAGTGAGGGGGTGACAGGGAGTGAGAGGGGGCTGAAAGGGAGTGAGAGGGGGTTACAGAGAGAGAGAGGGGGTGACAGGTAGTGAGAGGGGGTGACAGGGAGTGAGGGGGGGTGACAGGGAGTGAGAGGGGGGTAACGGGGAGTGAGGGGGGTGACAGGGAGTGAGGAGAGTGACAGGGAGTGAAGAGGGTGACAGGGAGTGAAGGGAGTGAAAGGGGGTGACAGGCAGTGAGGTGGGTGACATGGAGTGAGAGGGGGGTGACAGGGATTGAGAGGGGGGTGACAGGGAGTGAGGGGGTGACAGGGAGTGAGGGGGGTGACAGAGAGTGGGGGGTGACAGGGAGTGGGGGGGTGACAGGGAGTGAGGGGGGTGATAGGGAGTGAGGGGGGTGATAGGGAGTGAGAGGGTGTGAAAGGGCCCGATACACCGCCCCTGGTCCTTGTACCATCATGGTGCTCGGTGATGAAGTCTCCATCCTACCTCACCGCATCCCGGACCGGCTACCCGCAGACACAAATTCTCTCCCCCCGTGAACCTGTCACCGGGCGACGCTCCCCCTCACCTCCAATCAGCACAGCTGCAGCAGCTCATCTCAGCAGCTGCGAGCAGCCAGGTGGGCGGGGACAGTCACCTTCGAGCGAGTAGAAACAAAGAGCAGGGGGCGGGGTCGGATCACATCCAAAGCTGGAAATATGATGGGCGGAAGGCGAGGTGAAGAAAAGGGGGGGCGCCGGCCGCCGGGGGTGCAGGACGAACAGAGGAGCGGTAATTTACTGCTACAGTGCCAATGTTTTTGCGCCCCCCCCCTCGGCCTGCACCCCTGGTGGGCGCCGTTCTGGCCAACCCCACTGTGTGCCCCTGCCAGTAAAAAGGGTACAGAACCCACTGACTCCCCCAATTGTGTGGACACACCTACTCCAATTGTTGAGAAGGGCACATACTATTTGCTAAAATCTTTGCAGTGTATATAGTTGACCTGGAATGGATTTTTCTTCTCTGGTACACTAAAGTTTTGCTTTCAAGTAAACCTATAAAACCAATCAAACATTTAAAATTCATAAACCTGCATATGAGTACAGTAAACCCCCCTCCATTGCGGGGGTTACGTTCCGGACCCAGCCGCGAAAAGTGAAAATCCGCGAAATAGAAAAACCCTATTAAAATACATTGTAGGCATGTTTTAAAACAATAGAAACTCATTTAAACACATAAAAGATACTGAGAGACATAGCAAGAGCTATGGAAAACACAAAAATATTTCATTTTTAATGATTTATATAGTAAAATAACATTACAAAAAAAAACGCAATATACCGGGACCGCAAAAACTGAGCCGCGATGTAGCGGGGATTTACTGTAAATATACAAGATGCCTGCTATTACTGTTATTATATAGAAAACTGTGTATTTTATGTGCTGCTATGTGTAAATTTCAGGACTGGCTAAATATAAATACAAATCCTTTGACACTGACAGCAGTTCACATTTTTGTATTTACATATATGTATTCATGAATTTAGATGTACTGTGTATTTAGCTGTTTGTCTGGAGTTCTGCCTTAAAACTCTTCCATACGTTTCCGTTAAAGCTCATCATAATACACACCCCTCAAGTGCTTCATTGTTCCTGAATAACCTTTTCAAGTCCTTCTCTGTTATCACGTGGCTGGCTCCATTGGTATTACTTTTGGGTCCTTTTCTAAGTGTCAGGTTATTGTAAGGAGAAAATAGCTGTATCTGGTGGTTGGTGACATTTAAGTATAATTTTGATTTTGCCAAACATTTTTATAAAGTTGGAATGTAGTTTTTCTGCAATTTACATGTGATCTATTTATAGTGTAGTAGATAAATAGTAATTTTTCTGACACAACAAGTATTTATTGTGTTGTTGTACTGGTTGCTGACTTAACACTTCATGCATTAATTGCACTCATCTTTTACTTGAAAATTAAGGGGAAAACACAAATGAGTTTCTTTGTTCTCTGTGTAGCTCCACTGATTGGGGAAGTTGACTTTTTTTCTACAATAAACTATGTTCATAATGGAATCTAACAACTGTAATTTTTGCACAATTAACAATGTTGGTAGATGTTTCTCCTAAAGCCCAAGATTTCACTATTCACCTAAATGTAGTCATTTTCTATAGTGGGAAAGGTTAAAAAAAAAGTTAATGTTTTTAATTGTGTGTGATTTCAGTAAGAAGATTATCCTTTTATTTCCTGTACCAGGAACACGTGAGCAAGAAAGTGGGGAGGATGTCACCGGACAGAAAGGTACAGACAGCAATAACTAAATACATTTTTTGATAGTGGTTGAACTTTAAAGCGGTAATAAACCACTGCAAAAATAACAAAGACATTCCTTTGTGAGACAAATGCATAATGTGCTAGTATGCATCTCATACTAGCACATTATGCAAGGTTTACCCTAAAGCGAAGCCTTCCAGCAGCGTGCTGTTCCTGCTGACAAGGCTTCCATCTTCACCCGGTCTTCCTTCCGGATTTGCGTCCCCTGGCTACATGAGTGGCCGGAACAGCGATGGTGCCCTCGCTTAACCACTTGCCGCCCGCTCACCGTCAAATGACGGCAGAGCGGTGCGACTCTTGTTCTGGGACGACATCATATGACGGCACCCCAAAACGGCCTCTCTCGTGTACCCGCGCGGGGGGGGCGCGCAGTGCGGCGATTGTGGCCACGCCGTGTTGCTAGGACACGGCGTGACCCCGATCTTGGTAAAGAGCCAATGACATTGCTCTTTACCCATGTGATCGGCTGTGTCCAGTCACAGCCGGTCACATGTAAATGAGGAAGTGCCGTTTATTGGCTCTCCTCGCCTCACACTGTCAGAGTGTGTGGTGAAGAGAGCCGATCAGCGGCTCCTCCTCAAAGGGGAGCCTGGGAAAGGTAATTAGGGCACTGATCATCAGTGCCCTGATTACTGTAAAGTAAAAAAACAGTGCCCATAAGTCACCCCAACCAATGCCCATTAGTGCCCACAATCAGTGCCCACCAGCAGTGCCCACAGTACCCCCAATCAGTACCCATAGTGCAGCCAGCCAGTGCCCATCGGTACCTGCTCATCTGTGCTGTCCATCAGTGTCCATCAGTGCCACCTGTCAGTGCCCATCAGTGCGGCTCGTCAGTGCCCATCAGTGCCGCCCGTCAGTGCCGCCTATCAATGCCCATCAGTGCCGCCTTTCAGTGCTCATCAGTGCCGCCTATCAGTGCCCATCTGTGCCCATCTGAGTGGCATATTAGTACCCCCTTGTCAGTGCAACCTCATGAGTGCCCATAAGTGCCACCTCATCAGTGCCCATCAGTGCAGCCTATCAGTGCCCATCTGTGCTGCCTCATCAGTGCACATCAGTGAAGGAGAAAAATTACTTATTTTCAAAATTTACTGACAGAAAATAAGAAAAACATTTTCTTTTCAAAAGTATCTGTCTTTTTTCTTTGTGAGAAATAAAAAAACCCAGCTGTGATTAAATATCACCAAAAGAAAGCTCTATTTGTGTGAAAAAAATTATAAAAAATTTATATGGGTACAGTGTAGCATGACTGTGCAATTGTCATTCAAAGTTTGACAGCGCTGAAAGCAGAAAATTGGCCTGGGCAGGAAGAGGGTGAAAGGGCCCTGTATTAAAGTGGTTAAGGCACGAGCTCTGAAGGCACAGTATGCCAGACCTTCAGGCATGATCCTCTGTGGATTCCAACTAGCAGAGTTGTATCCCCTAAGCTTTGACCAGCTTCGATCAGCCACCTATAGACCACTGCACCTTCCCCAATTTCATCTAGGCTAACTCAGACTTTCCATCACTGGGGGAATCTTTCATTCGTCATACATTTATTATGGACTTTACCTTCTGACATCCAATAACTGCAGCTAAATAGTGCCAAAAACAACATCCATGTAAGGGATTACACCTGAGCATTCCTTTGGACTTTACCTGTTCAGGATCACTAGACAGTGTTATCCCCATCTACTGGCACTACCTAGTCAGGGGAAAAAAAAATATTGAGCTATTTTCAGTCACTGGTGTACAATAATAATGAGGTGGACATTTGTGCTTTTTACTAGTATGAGTGATTTTGTGAGATGTGGTACCATTTAATTAACTTGTTTCCTACATTCTTTTTGATACCAATAAAGTTCGCTCTAGTTGATCTAGTGAGCTGAAGTTATTTTTTATTTTGATAAAAGAGGTGGTTGAGCCAAATCAGGTTTTTATCCTCAGTTAATGTGTCATATTATTTTGCCGATAGCTCCCATCACTTTTACATTGGCTTTCCATTTAAAGGAAAAATTGTAGCATTACAAAGGACAGTATCTTGAGGGTCTACATCTTCTAATATGTGATTCAGCAGATATCTATCCACTGTACCTGCAGGTAGCCTTATTAAAGGCTTACCTGTAGGTACAAGTAAAAAAAATGTGAGATTACAACCACTTTAAAGAAAATAAATTGAATCTTGAGAAAGGCATTGTGTTAAGTTTACATGATTTTTTTTCTTATTTGAAATGGGGAAAAAAACAGCATTTAATTGTTCAAATCATTATTAAATGGTGTTGCCAGACAACCAAAACTTTGTATTGTTAAGCTTAGAATATTTCTACTTGAAAATTAGTGATTCAGTTCAACAATCATTTAATTAACATTCAGTTACCGATGACTAATTGATAAGGTTGCAACATTCTTAATAAATGTAGGATTCTACTCGTATGACATTTTCTATAACATGCCTCTAATGCCTCATCCCCCAGTACCTCCACTTACACTGAGCTTTAAGGATTTTGTGGAAGATTGTGGAAAAGAACACAAATAAAGCAATATTTGATGGGTCAGTTAACCCAAATATAATATTTAGTTATAGATGGAGCCTGGTGGGCTGTGTCAGTTCCTGGCTTGTTGTTCACCTCAAATACACAGCAATGAGATCCTCCTGCCATAATTCCCAATTGTGCTGTTGTCCATTTTTAAGTTTTAGTTGTATGTCTTTGTATATTTCAGTGTCTACTATTGCATTTGTCATGATATAAAATACAGTTCATTATTCCAAAAGTGACCAGGGGCCCCCTCCTATTGGTCACAGCAGGTGTGCAGACTTAGGGCTCATCCAGAGACCTCAATAAAACAGACCTTGAAATATATAATTAACTGTCAGGTGATTTAATGTGGAAAACTACAATTGGGAAGGTTCTTCATTGCAGAAGAGACATGCAATGTGCAGCAGGAGTGACATCAACCCATGCCTGCCAATGAAGATGGTCGCAGCCGCAGCAGAAGAAAGGTAAAATATGATGACAAGGGACATTGGACTTTTGAAGGATAAGTATATATTGTGAGTTTAGCTCTGCTCATGTCCGCTTATCTCTCTACCAAAACCAAAATATTAATATTGGGTTTGCTAACCCTTTTAAGCTAAGGCCCTGCTGTCTGTATGACAATACATATTTCAAGGTCAGTTTTTCAACTTTGGTTAGACACTTCTAGGTTGAATGAGATGCCAAATTCTTATACAGTATCTCACAAAAGTGAGTACAAAAGTGAGTACACCCACCCAGTTTGCTGAAAACAAGGACATGGATTACTGGAACCATGTTCCTGTGATCTGATGAGACCAAGATTAACTTATTTGGTTCAGATGGTTTCAAACGTGTGTGGCAGCAACCAGGTGAGGAGTAAAAAGACAAGTGTGTCTTGCCTACAGTCAAGCATGGTAATGGGAGTGTCATGGTCTGGGGCTGCATGAGTGCTGCTGGCACTAGGGAGCTACAGTTCATTGAGGGAACCATAAATGTCAACATGTGCTTTGACATACTGAAGCAGAGCATGATCCCCTCCCTTCGAAGACTGGACCGCAGGGCAATATTCCAACATAATAACGACCCCAAACACAACTCCAAGACGACCACTGCCTTGCTAAAGAAGCTGAGGGTAAAGGTGATGGACTGGCCAAGCATGTTTCCAGACCTAAACCCTATTGAGCATCTGTGGGGCATCCTCAAACGAAAGGTGGAGGAGCGCAAGTCTCTAACATCCACAAGCTCTGTGATGTCGTCATGGAGAAGTGGAAGAGGACTCCAGTGGCAACCTGTGAAGCTCTGGTGAACTCAATGCCCAAGAGGGTTAAGGCAGTGCTGGAAAATAATGGTGGCCACACAAAATATTGAAACTTTGGGCCCAATTTGGACATTTCTCTTAGGGGTGTACTCAATTTTGTTGCCAGGGGTTTAGACATTATGGGCTATGTGTTGAGTTATTTTGAGGGGACAGCAAATTTAAACTGTTATATATGCTGTACACTCACTACTTTACATTGTAGCAAAGTGTAATTTCTTCAGTGTTGTCATATGAAAAGATATAATAAAATATTTACAAAAATGTAAGGGGGTACTAACTTTTGTGAGATACTGTACCTCTTGGGCATGTCATACAGTATACCATTTCCGTTTCTGTGCACCTGTATCTACAAGCTTAAAATAAAGGTAAAACTGTCAGACTTGTGTTACCCGAAAGATATGAAATTTATTTTACCTCAGACAATATTTGGGTTAAAAAATGAGAGTTCTTTGACTATGAATGAGAGCTTTAAAACAGCAATTATTTTATTAGTATATAGTTTGAAAGCTTAAATTAATTTACAACAATCTATCTATGGTACATACAAACAAATGGAAAATATTCCTAGTTTAAATGAACAAATATAGAGTATGATACTCATATACGAACACAGACACAAAGAGGACAAGCCATGTATACCTTAAACGTTCATAGTTACCATTCCCTTGAGTGTTTCATCCTGGTCTGCCATGCAAAAACAGGAAGTCCCTCTATTTTCACCTTTGCTAATATAGAACCATATTGCATAGACTTGTATAGGGCTATTCTGATTGGTTCAGCTACCCTGCCCTGTTCCTCCCTCTGGGCGTATCTCGTTCAGGATTGGACAACTTCCTCCTCGCCTAGCTTAGCATAATTCAGCCCCTTGCTAACCACTCTTTTCTGTTGGGGGGAGAACCTGTTAATTTACTTTGAAAATGAAAATTAAGATGCAGGATTCATCTCCCGGGCCCATTGTCCAACCCTTCAACCGATAGTCAATCTTCATTGCATATCTTAATGAGAGTTCTTTGATATGGAGACTGAAATAAGGGTGGACGTGACGTGATCTATTCAGCTAGTTTCATTGGTCCCAGGAAGTCTGGCTCCCAGAAACTTAAGTACAGAATGATACTATTTAGCATATCAACAGACTACCTCCCAGCGAACAGACTTGTTGAATGGGATACATTTTATGTGTTTAAATGTGAATAGCCGACTGGCCTTTCAAATGGTCTTGTTAATCAAGTTACTATTGCCTGCAGACTGAAGTCACCCAACTTCATATAATTGATAATCATATATCAACTAAATGTAAAATCAAAACTCAATATCTCGTACATATATATATTTACATTAATATTTACAATTACTGATGGAGATTTATACATAACTCCTCATCATCACAACACGGTAAGGGAGATCACACATAAACTCATAAGGCAACACTTGCCAATTGTCTCCTCTATTTTACTGAAGGCTCCACATGCACATGTGTTAAATAATGGGTTACATTTTTGTCTGAGCTCAGTGCCTCTATAAAATATTGCAATGTCTATGTTTATCTCTTGCAATGGTTAATTTCATGATGCTTATTTCTGCTTTTAACATGCCCATCAGTTGAGGTTTGTGAAAATCTTTCATGTGGTGATCAGGAATAGTTCAAGAGTTCTAGGATAAATACAGCAAAGACTGATTTGTTGGCATTCTTAGCCTGAGATCTTTCTCACGATGCACCAGTAAGATTTGTCCCAAGTCTCATCTTCTGTCCATATCAACAGGAGCTAACTGTCATTGGTTGATTACTTGTCTATGGGATATCACAGAACCATGTTTAAAATTTACGGTCAGGGCCATGCTTAGGGATAAAGGCCACCTGAGGTGCGTTAGAACAACCAATGATGTTTTGCGGCCAAGGGGCTGAACATACACAGAGGTGAATATTCAGTTTAGCTGCCTCACTTTGCATCAATGACGGCATGACCCTGTTTACTATACATTTTCTTAGAAGCTTTAGAAGCGCTTGGCAAGCTGTGGAAGACAGATCTCTAAAGTATATTTGTAGACCATCCCTGAATAACAACGACAGTCTCAGGATTTGAAATCTCTCTTGAAGAAGAAAAGAGCAGGAGATATGCACAAAACATCCTTTTCACAGTAATGTCCCACATAGACAATATTTTATATCTACTAACCTGATAGGATCACTACATGTTACCCTATACTAAGTATAGCATTAATGCAGTGGATGACACTGGTTGTATTCCCGGAATAGGACTCTCAGGCTTCAAATAACATCAGTATGTTGAATACGAAATCTGTAATGCATCAGAGAAAGCCAGCAGGTGGAGTGTCCTCTCTACTTGCTTCCAATAAACTTTTCTTGGAGGAACTACAAAGGATCTGTGTGTGGCCTTACTGTTTTGTATTGCACGTGGATATAGGGGGAAACTCATGAACATTGACTCATTTGCAAAGCATCATTAGAAATTGTTATAGAATGTACTTGACTGTTGTGCTAAAGGCCCATATTATGTATAAAGTACAAAATTCAAGATATCCATTAAGCGGCAGTGCAATAACCACAAAGGAAAAGGGCCTCATTAAGGTGAGAATAGTATGAAAGTAAAAGTGGGAGTGGGTAGAACTATGGGCAGAAACCTGTTTAATTTACAAATGGCTTTTTTTCCCACAAATTTAGCAGCTTTATCATTAGCCAGAAATCTGTCTACTGCAGGAGAAGAAAACAAAGCTTAATAGCTGATAATTTTATCCTGAGCCTGAATAAAAAATCAGCCTTTCATGATGCACAAATTATACCGGGAATGAGAGTCCTCTTTGCAGAATAGAAACTGTGACAAATCCACTTCCTATCTCTATTTTTTCTGAGATAATGTTTACATTTATAAATGTACAGCTTTTACTTAAGCACCAATATATTGTCCTGTGTTGACAGCTCATCTGTGTAGACTGACCAGAAAATGTTGTTTATTTTGAGGTTGCCACTACTATTTTTGATGAAAAAGTGAAACTATAAAAATATAATAAATATAATATTCACAAATGTACATCAATCTTTCTTTTGTTTCTTAATAATATATTTTTAATAAACCCTTAGTAAACCCTCAGGCCTCATGCACACTGAGCGTTTGCTCAGCTCCCCTGAATGCCTTTTCTCCTGGCAGTAGAAAAGCTGCTTAAAAATGCGCGCATTTTGCACAGCTGTTTAGACGCATCAAGTGTTTGGGCATTCATTCCTTCCATTGGCCAGGAATAAATTGTACACCTTGGGATGACTGAACGCCCAAGCCCTAAACAAGCTTAACGTTTAGGAGTGTAAAGCGGTTTTATGCTTAAATGCTCATCTCCTGAACGGACTGTTGATGTTTTTTTTTCAGCCAGTAAAGGCTCCTCTTCTAAAACCAGTCAAAAAGAACAAAAAATATTTATAAAAGGTAAATGTTTACCGTACAAGTTCATAAAATGTACATAATAAAATACTCAGGTTACTATGGATGCACAATACTATACATTCTCTTCTTATATAAAGGTGAGAAGGACATGTAGATGCACGTTGATTGCTGAATGCATGATAATTCAACCACCAAGTGAAGGAGGGGAATTGGTGGTTGATTTTTTAGGCGATTGGACTTAGGTTTTTAAGATTGGTGGACTTCAGCGAGGGCTTTTTAAGTGTGTGGGTGACAGTGCATGTTTTACTGAGTTGGGGAAGATGCCAGAAGAGAGGGAGAGATTGTGGGTGACTGTAGTATTTGGGAGGGAAAAGGTTCCAGAGGGCAGGTGGTGGTTAGGTGGGCATAAGAATTTTTTTTTAGCAATCTGATCTATGGTAGCGGGCTTGAATGAGGAAATTATTGAGTGTACCTGTGGACATGGATTGTTAAGTTGGGGAGATCTCTGTACAGTCAAGAGCTCATCACAAATTATATCAATCTAATTTTTGAAGTGATTGGCAATCCTGTTATCTCTTGTGAGTGTTTTTATTCAAGTATATTTTTAATAAATGTGGGACTACAGAGAGCACTATGGTTTTTGTTTTATGATGTTTTATGCTAAGGACTAATGAATAAAGAGGAAAGGGGTCAGGTTCACCCTTACATGGGAAGTTAAGGAGACAATGAGATCTTGCTACATTCCCCATTAGAGGGACCTGTCAAAGGCATATCTGACTCTGTGGTTGGGTCAAATATCTGAGATGAGCGGGCACTTTACCTGTTGGTGGTGGGTCACCAGGAGCACCATGAGGATAGAAGTAGTGTCACAGTTGTTTTTTACATCATTGAAGGACTTTTGTCATATTTGTCACATTTTATTATAGGTGTTTTGTGAACACAAGTCCTACTGTGTGATACCAGATAGAAGGACATTTTATATATTTTCATTGGTATACGGTACACTTGATTGCAAAATTTCATATTTGCCGCGTTGCACGTATTTCTTCGTTTTTTAATTTTAAACCTTTTTGCATTGCACTTATCTGTTAGCTGCATGCCCTGCCTTTTCCTCTTTCTGGGAGCACCCTGTCTCTTCTCCACTGACATAGTATAGAAGTTTCATCACAATGCTTGGGTTCATAGCAGCCTCCAAGCCCACTGAGGCCTTCCACCCATCTCCACAGTGGTAAAAGTCATGAGTACCCACAAGCAATATTTCACAAGCATGGCAAAACACTAGCACATGGAAAATTGACAGATGGACCCACTAGTTCTGGCTCAGCACCAGTGCCGGCTGGTGCTCAAAATTTTTGGGGGGGCGCAAACAGAAAAATTAGTGACCAGCAAGCCCCCATCAATGCAGAGTGCCACAGCATGCCCCCAATCAATGCAGAGTGCCACAGCATGCCTCCAATCAATGCAGAGTGCCACAGTGTGCCCCCAATCAATGCAGAGTACCACAGCGTGCCCTCATCAATGCAGAGTGCCACAGCGTGCCCCCATCAATGCAGAGTGCCACAGCATGCCCCCCATCAATGCACAGTGCCACAGTATGCCCCCAATCAATGCACAGTGCCACAGTGTGCTCCCCATCAATGCACAGTGCCACAGTGTGCCCCCCATCAATACACAGTGCCACAGTGTACCCTCATCAATGCACAGTGCCACAGTATGCCCCCATCAATGCACAGTGCCACAGTGTGCCCCCATCAATGCACAGTGCTACAGTGTGCCCCCATCAATGCACAGTGCCACAGTGTGCCCCCATCAATTCACAGTGCCACAGTGTGCCCCCCATCAACGCACAGTGCCACAGTGTGCCCCCAATCACTGCACAGTGCCACAGTTTGCCCCCAATCAATGCACAATGCCACAGTGTGCAGAGAGACCAGCACTTACCTGATCCGGTGCAGCGGCTTCTCCTCAGTCCTGCGCATCTCCCGAGTCCTCCTCCTCCTTGGCCAATGGCAAACGTTCGCCTTTCAGCCAATCAGGAAATGTGTCTCAGACCCTTTTCTGAAGCCTATTAGAGCCTCTGGCTCTAATCATGTGCTTCAGGGAAAAAAAAACCCATTGAACTCCATGCGTCCGGCGCCCCTGCATGTAGATGCATGTAGGGGCCGGACGCATAGATAGGGGGGCGGTGCCCCTGCGCCCCTGCGCCCCTAACACACCGGCCGCCACTGCTCAGCACTTAGCTCCAACAGGGATGGTAGTTTATCCATTCAGGGCCTCAATAGCCTTTTCTGTAGTGGTTGCCTAAGTCTTTTGTTGACCTGTCTGCCACTTAAGCTTCCTCTATTCTGTCCAAGAGAGGAATTTTTGTCACAGTGAGATTTCATGGGCAGATTTGGAGGTCTTATTAAGGTCATAGATAGCAGAAGTCACATCCATGCACCTTTGTCCTCCCCTAATGAAATGTTCTTTGAATTTACCATTAAACCAGACATGACCTGAGAATGAAATGGTATATGTGGATGATCCTTCTCCCTCTGAGGAATCAGATCAGGATTGGACGCTTGTAGCAGAGATTTAATCCGAGCTTGCTTAGTATTAGAGCAGCCTGAGTCTGCTCACCCCAAGGTGTCCAGCTTGGGGTCCCTTATATCATCTAAACCAACTAAGGCTTTCCCTGTCCACTCACTTGTAGAGCCTATTATGTATAGGGGCTGGCCTCATCAGGAGAAATCTTTTATTAATCCAGCAGACTTTGCAGGGCTTTGGTTGAATGTTCAATCTGAGCAAGTCCTCGCTGGACCAGTCTCACAGATTGGATTACCTGAGCCTGATGTAAGACACAGCTTTGTCCAAAATCTTACTGCAGTGGGAGAGAAGTCTGTCTAAAGAGAAGCCCTCACTTTATGCCTGCATGAAGGTCTTTGAGGCTGTACCATATTCCCAGTTTAACTCCAGACTGTTGCAACTCATTCTGGCTATGTGGGACAAACAGTTTCAGTCCTTAGATCTATGCGCTTAATACCAATACCAGACTCTCGAATATTGATTAGCTCAATGGGAAAAAGTTATTAATAATAAAGGTACCACATCCCAAATAATTGTATGAAGAAGGGAATTGTTGTGGGTCATGGGGCGGGATTTTAACGGTACTGTCTATGACCAATAATGTTATTCGTAGTTAAAAATAACCATTAAGTTATAAAAACAAATAATTTTATTAAGAAATCCGACAAGGGATAACACACAACATACATTGAATAAGTAAGGACATAAATCAGGCAAAATATAAAATACACACAAATATACAAGTCAGCAAAGCTATATTCCTAGATATAGTGATTGTAGCAGACCGTAGAGGAATACCAGAGGGTCAAAAAATTGACATTGTAGATCTGAGAGACCTTCTTGAGAGTGGTTACCTACTACCCGACATGTTTCCCGGGATAGTCCGCTTCCTCAGGGGTGTGGGGGTGCACAATCACAGTCAATGCTATAGCTGTGGAATGATCAAAAAATAAATCCCATCCTTTATACAGGATTACACTCATTGCATTACATTATAATAGTCCATTCAAAATGAGAGGACAAATACATAGTATACATTGCAGTTTCATAATAAGCAAAAAATAAATAAATAAAGGAGTAGAGTGACATGGGTGAGCCCACCTGTACGGCTGCCTGCGAAAAAGTGGCTATTGAATCCAACCAAAGGCAAACCAAGACCCCCCCGGCGGGTATGGACAGCCTGTATATGCACGTGAAGATGGTTAGGGGATCCTGATAGCATAGACAAAAAGGAGAAAGGAACACTTTAAATGTAGCGTAGCGGGGGGGCGTGTCCGGCCGGCGAACGTGATGGCCGCATGAAGTGAGAGCTCCGGCATCCACCAGAATACAGCAACTCACAGCGGCTGACATCTCTGCACTACGGTCACAGCAAACGGCTGCGGAGGCTCCTTACATCACCCTGCAGCGATGTCCAAACGCAGGAAGGCGACGAAACCACCCCAGCGGCTGACCGACTTCTTCCCGGCAGCGCCGGCTCGAGCTACACAAAATGGCGCCGGACCCGGCGCGGCTCCCGGTCCTCAGCGCTATAGCGGTGGGGATGACCCTCACTTGGAGGACATGCCCGACATAGGGACGCTGGAGGAAAGCTCCCCACCCTCCTCTCCCACAACATCCAGCCCTGCTAAATCTAAGCAACGCCGCATTAGTGGAGACATCTCCCCCTTCACACAGCGCGCCTCAGACAAGGCCCAGAGGCCTAGCAGATCCTCGGACCTCTCCATTGATCTGTTCCCTGCCTCAGACCAGCCTATATCCGAAGCGACCATGAAGCGGATGCTCATATCCTTCAGAAGCACACTCCATGCTGACTTTGACGACATGTTTAATGAAATGAAAGGCAAAGTGCACACCAATGACCATAGGATTCATCATCTGGAGACTAAGATGGTGGATCTCTATAATGCACACAATGACCTCGTAGACGCTTATACTGACCAGGAGACTGAGCTGCAACGCATCCAAACTAAACTAGCCGACCTAGAAGATCGCTCACGTCGGAATAACATTAAGTTCAGGGGGATCCCTGAGACTGTCCCCCATAGCGAGCTGACCTGCTATGTGCAACGCCTGATGAAGGCCCTCCTCCCAGCCCTGAGCGACATTGAACTGTGCGTGGACAGGGCCCACCGTATTCCAAAACCCAAGTTCCTGCCCGACACAACACCTAGGGACACCCTAGCTCGCATTCACTATTATCATGTGAAGGAACGGGTTATGTTAGCGGCGAAGCAGAGTCCAGTGGTTCCTGAAGAATTCATGGGCATCTCCCTTTACACGGATATCTCGCAGCAAACTGCACTTAACCGTAAGAAGCTGGCGCCCCTCACTAAGATGCTCCGCAATAACAAAGTGATCTACAAGTGGGGTTTCCCCACGAAGCTGCTGGTCACCTGGAATGGCAAGACCTATCCTATCTATAGTGTGGAGAAGGGGATACAGCTTTTCAAGCAGTGGCATCTTATACCCGATGAGACCCCTTTACCCACTGTTCCCCCGTTGGAACGCCTGCATTCTGAATGGACATGACTCTCTACAAGCCTCTACTTTCTACATTAGTCAGATTCCTCTTCAAATCTCTGGAGGACTGCCGTGAGCTCCAATGTTTGCCGGTTTTGCTGCTTTACTTTTTTTTTTCTCTATTTTTCCTTTTTGAAGCTCTTTTTCTCCCATTGCGTTACACCAGGCCTTTTTGCACTGGTGCGCTCTACAAATTCTCTGTGACAGCTCAGCATGTTGCTAAACGTTTGTAGACCCCCCTTGACCGCAGTGGCCTTTTTGGCTGCCCATCGAGCCTGCTTTTCTAGTCAGGCCTTTCTTATCTTTGTGTTGTCTGTTTTGTCTGTCTTGTCGTCTCCCCCCTTTTCTTACAGCCTCTCCAGAACCACTCACCACCTACCTGAATCTGAATCATCCCTGTCGACATGTACAACTGTTTGGACTAATACCTCAGGTATCTGCTGGATCCGAATGTCCCTTCTGCACCTCATTCATCTTGCTGCAAGCCGTCCCGATGCCTTCCTGTCTACATAACTTTTCAGTAAGGTACTGTGCTCTACACACAGTGAGCCCTACCCTGAGTAGGACCCTCACCATTCGCACATATCCCACTGTGTCATCATGCCATTGAAAGTACTCTCGTTGAACACAAAAGGGCTCAATAGCCCTTATAAGAGATCGGCACTGCTTAGAGAAGCCAAACTTCACAAAGCTGACGTTCTTTTTGTCCAAGAATCCCATTTTGCTGCCCACAAGTGCCCCAAAGTGACTCTTCCTCACTTCCCCCATGTTTATATGGCCAACGCTCCGAAAAAGGCGTGTGGTGTTTTTATTGCTATCAGAGACTCAGTAACATTCCAGTATATTGACTCCATAGCCGACCCTGAAGGAAGGTTTATTGTGCTGATATGCCAACTGAACAACACTGTCTTTACCCTACTTAACCTCTATGCCCCGAACACACGACAAAGGAAGTTCTTGACCCCATTGCTATCTGTAACGATGAAAATGTTGCAAGGTACCCTCTTGATTGGAGGGGATTTCAATACTGTCCTGGACCCTGCCATGGACTCCACCTCACAATCCAGGAGGCCTACACAATCTATAGTGTCTTTACTGCAATCTCACGATTTATATGATATCTGGCGTTGTTTTAATGGTTCTGAAAGGGACTATACGTTCATGTCTGCTCCTCATTCCTCATACTCCCGCATAGACCTCTTTCTCACAACGAAGGGATCCTTGCAGAGTGTGACTAATGCTCGCATTGGCACGATTTCTTGGTCTGACCACGCACCGATAGTTCTGGAGTTTGACGACAAGCTGCGCAGCTCCCCTCCCCCAGTGTGGAGACTGAACTCTTCGCTGCTGGCGGATGAGAAGTTGCGCCAGGCAATATTGCAGGAACATAACAACTTTTTTGAATGGAATGATGGCCCTGATGTTAACAGATTCACCTTGTGGAGCACATATAAGGCATACATGCGAGGAGTGCTGATCAAAATGTCTTCATATTTACGGAAGCAGAGGAGGAAACAGGTTGAGGAAACAGGTTGAGGACCTGTTGACGTCCATTGATCTCAAGGAACAGGAAAACAAAATTAACCCCTCCCCCAGCCTCACACAACTTATTGTTTCTGAAAGACAGACCCTAAGGTCTCTCCTCTTATATAAATATGAAAATCACATTAAGTACATGAAGGCTCAATTCTATGCATTGAACAACAGGGCGGGCGCTTGGCTGGCTCGGAAGGTCAAATCTAAGCGACTAAAACAGAAAACTCTATCCTTGACCTATCCGACCGCAGCTGATCTCCTGACCAACCCCAAAAACATAGCGGATGCCTTCGCGTCTTATTATCAGAAACTCTATGACCTCCGCACTGACAGCTCTACACCTCAACCTACTCCTGAGGGTATTGCCAACCTTCTTTCTAAAACTAAATTGCCTGCTCTCTCTCCGGAGATGCTCCAATCTATCTCACAACCCATTACTCCAAACTAAATCTGCTCTGTTATTTCTAAACTACCTAACAATAAATCCCCCGGGGAAGATGGCTTCTCCAATGAGTATTATAAATGCTTTGCTCCAGAAATTGCCCCTCGATTGCAGGACGTCTTCTCTCTTGCTTCCTCCACTGCTTCCTTCCCTCCTGAAATGTTGCGTGCTGTTATAGTCACTATCCCGAAACCGAATAAGGACCCTTCCCTGCCTGCGAATTATAGACCTATATCACTGCTAAATGTTGATATTAAAATTTATGCCAAGATCTTAGCCCTAAGGTTGCAAAGGGTGCTTCCTCTCCTGATACACCCAGACCAGGTGGGATTTGTTCCGGGTCGTCAGGCCCCTGATGCCACCAGACGTCTTATTGGCCTAATCTCCCACCTTGGAGCCCCTCAAACGCCTTCTCTGCTCCTGTCCCTGGATGCGGAGAAGGCGTTTGACAGGGTACATTGGGGCTATCGGCAACAAGTCCTAGACAAGTTTGGTATTCAGAATTGGATGCAATCTGCCATTCTATCTCTATATTCCGCCCCATCTGCAGTAGTCCTTACCTCGGGAATCAAATCCAAACCCCTACACATTACCAATGGCACTAGGCAAGGATGCCCCCTTTCACCCATCATATTTACGTTGCTTATGGAACCCCTAGCTCAGAGAATCCGTGACTCCCCTCTTATCTCAGGCCCTAGGATCGCTCATTCTGAGCACAGGATCAGTCTGTTCGCGGACGATGTTTTGCTCATATTGACCAATCCAGCCAATTCTCTACCTGCAGTTTATGATCTATTACAAGAATTTAGTGCAGGCTCCTATTATAAATTAAATGCTAGCAAATCCCAAATACTTGCTCTCCACATACCCCCTGCCCTTCGTCAGTCACTTTCGCACAATCTCCCCTTCACCTGGGTCGCTGACTCTTTAGGTTTCCTGGGTATTCAACTCACCCCGAACCCCTCCGGATTTTTTGCCCATAATTTTAAACCCCTATTGGAATCTTTACCACGTACTTTGACTTCCCTTAAAACGCATGAACTACCTGTCATGGGTAGAATAGCCACATTTAAAATGATAGTCCTACCTAAGCTCCTTTACTTTCTCCGCACATTAATAATTCCCCTTCCACGCTCCTTCTTTACAGCCCTTCAGGGTGTAATTACCAAATTTATATGGGACCGAAAACCCTCGAGATGCTCGCTGACTATTATGTCCAGGCACAGGTCCCTAGGGGGGATGGGAGTCCCCAACCTTTACTCATACTACAAAGCCTGTGTGCTTGACCAGCTTAAATTCTGGTGGTCCCCTTCCTCCAATAAATCCTGGTCGCAGATGGAAGCGGCCTTAGTACCACACAAGAGCCTTCAACTGCTGCTACTTGCCACTCATATGGGGGCCAAACCCCCTCCATCCATGAGTCCCTCAGTCCTATGTTCGTATCACATATGGAAAGAACTTCCTCTCACTATACCACCTGCAGACTGCGGCCAGAATATTATGCTCCCGCTGCAAGTCCTCTCTTATTTTATTCCCAACCTTGATCTCACGTTGTGGCTGCCTAAGGACGCCCCACCGAGATACATCAAGGACCTTTACCAAGGCACCTCACTCTCCACATACACGAACTTAGTGAAAAAATGTAACCTCCCGCCGAAGGCCTTCCACACATATCTCCAAATACGGTCCTTCTTACGCTCCGAAGCCATTCCACACTTTATTACACTCCCTTCCCCTATCCACGAATATCTTCAGGATCTCCCTGGCTCCTCCAAGGGTATAACCCTCTTCTACAAAACACTTACCCAACTAGGTCACTTCTCTAAAACGCAGACCATGCTTAAATGGGAACAGACCCTACAAAAAACATTCCCTTCCTCTCACTGGTTGAAGGCCTTCTCGTCCACGTACTCGGCCACTAAATGCGTCACGCATTGGGAACAACACGTTAAACTGACCCACTATTGGTACCTAACGCCATATAGACTTTCCAAGATCTACCCTTCCCACCCGCCCTCCTGTTGGAGGGAATGTGGGGAGTGTGGCACCCTCTTCCACACTATGTGGGCCTGCCTATCTCTCAGGTCATTCTGGAATAAAATTTTCTCACTAATATCTGAATTGTGTAATCAACAGGTGTCCCCCGAACCTGACCTGGCCCTCTTACATATCCGTATCCAGGAATTTCGGCTAGCCGTTAGACCGGTGATACTTCACACTCTTTTAGCAGCCAAACTCACCATCACTAGACTGTGGAAGTCCACCACAGCCCCCTCGATAGGGGACACTATTGACACCCTGAACCAACAGTGTGATATGGAACGTATCCTTTCCCGCGTTTCCTTGAACACTAAGGCATTTCACAAGAAATGGGATGTTTGGCTCCAGCACTCTAAATGTACAGTTATCATTTGATGTAGTATTGATTACCTGCTTTCATGTGAGGTGGATCTAATGACATTGTCCTCTCCACTACCCTCCTAACTTCTTAACCGCTTTATGTTTACCCTACCCTCCTCATGTGTCCTCCCCTACCTCCCCCCACACTCACCAGTTTCTTTCCCTCTACAGTGGCAGTCTTGGTAACATGCTCATTGAAGCCCGCAAGTTGTTTACTATTTCATGTTCGTCAGGGTGGACATCCCCCCCTGTGTCACAGTTTGTTCCCATTGGGGTGCCTGGGGGGGGGAAGTCCGCCGTTATTCCAGGCTACTGTTACAATACCTTTCACATGAGTTTCGTGAGAACAACTATTGATGGCTATGTGTTATACCTTTTTGTCTGCATTTTTACAATTGTTCTGCACATCTTCTCTAGCATGAAGGTAATGTCTGTTAACTGCCTTTTATGAACGCTTATGTACCTGTTAAATCAATAAAAATCTATTGAAACTAAATGTAGCGTAGCTTGCCAGAGATAGAAAGCGTGGAAGTATAATTAATGGTGGGTAGTGAATTAGTTCAGAAGACCTACCAGCAGCAGTAGCAGTGTATATAGAAGGTCAGGCGGTGGGTTAGACTGGTAACATAGTCACAAAATGACTTTAGTTCGCCAACAAGTGGTGGGCATGTTTGATTAGTCCAGGTGGCTTAACTTATCAAGCACCCCAGGGTGACAGAATATAAGTAGAAATAAATCTGTATATATTAAAAAAGAAAAAAAAGAGAAAAAAAATATATATAAGATAGTCTTGGGGCACACATTAATTGGTAATAGAGGTTTGCATACACCTAAATTACAGGGGTCATGCTATATGAATGAGTATGGTATAAAATGCCCACTTGATATAAGGATATCCAGATAGTGTGCAGACCAAAATATATTTATTAGACAATGCAGTTCTACAAGTATTATAGTGGTGATGGTCACTTAGATAGATCTACATAAAAACCAAATTTGGAAATATAAGAGGGATTCTCTATATTTCTAAAATTCCCAATGGTTTAGCATTGGCGTCATAAAGAAAGATTACATAAATTGCCCTATATATAAATTGGTAGAAAGAAAATGAGATAAAGCAAATAGCCACTAGCCGTACCTTTATTATGTCCAGACTCTGCGTCCACCGTCTGCCCTCTGCCGCCATAGCACTCGTGCTATAAACGCCGTCTTGGTTTGCCTTTGGTTGGATTCAATAGCCATTTTTTCTCAGGCAGCCGTACAGGTGGGCTCACCCATGTCACTCTACTCCTTTATTTATTTATTTTTTGCTTATTATGAAACTGCAATGTATACTATGTATTTGTCCTCTCATTTTGACTGGACTATTATAATGTAATACAATGAGTGTAATCCTGTATAAAGGATGGGATTTATTTTTTGATCATTCCACAGCTATAGCATTGACTGTGATTGTGCACCCCCACACCCCTGAGGAAGCGGACTATCCCGGGAAACATGTCGGGTAGTAGGTAACCACTCTCAAGAAGGTCTCTCAGATCTACCATGTCAATTTTTTGACTCTCTGGTATTCCTCTACGGTCTGCTACAATCACTATATCTAGGAATATAGCTTTGCTGACTTGTATATTTGTGTGTATTTTATATTTTGCCTGATTTATGTCCTTACTTATTCAATGTATGTTGTGTGTTATCCCTTGTCTGATTTCTTAATAAAATTATTTGTTTTTATAACTTAATGGTTATTTTTAACTATGAATAACATTATTGGTCATAGACGGTACCGTTAAAATCCCGTCCCATGCCCCACAACACTTCCCTTCTTAATACCAGACTCTCCCTAGAAAAGTGGATTACCAACTCCTGAGTAAGGGAAGCCTTTTTCTCCAAAAACATGGAACACTCTCACAACAGATGTCAGGCTTGGTCACTGGAGGAGGCCTGCCTTTCCATCTGCATGCTGGATCTCAGAAAAATTGAGTTGTCCCTTCAATGGTGGACTACTCTACTGGCACTTGACAATAATCCAGTCACACTATGGCATGTCCGTAAAGGAGACACAAGAAAGCGGTTCTAAGTGCAGCAGATTAAATCATGTATTAATGAAAAATGCAAATTAGCCACTTACATGATAGTGGGAATAAATCAGGTTAAAAGCTATCATCCATGAGGACCTGGGTCATTCGAAGCAGATAGGAGCAACACCATCTGTGTTAGGAGATGCATGAGCTCACAACCAGACCATGAAGCCAGCCTGACACCATGGAACTTTACTGATGACATCAGATGCTAGAATGTGTAGAGAGGACTTGGCTACACATTTTGAGGCGGCAACACCTCTTTCTCAAGCCTGTGATACTAAGGAATACCTACGCTCCCTATGAATGCAAATAGGGGCTAGCAAACCCTGCCTACCAAACTCAGGAAGGTGAAATAAACACAGCCCAGAGGTTGCTTGCCAGGGATAAAAGGGGCCTGATAAATGCTGCATATACAAAGAGAACCAGAACATATAAACATAAACAAATGACTATGCATAAATAGAACCAAGGGATTAAAAATAATAATAGTAATGCTAATGGAGTGAATAATCATCTGACTGGAAATCCAAAGTCCCATACAATACTCCACAAAACAGATTTTATTGGTAGGTTAAAAATCCTATTTTGCGAAGAATACGTAATCATGTTCAAGAGAATTAAAAAAAAAAAACGACTTTTGCTTGAACATGATTGGATGATGGACATCTCCGTCTCATTCACTTATTGAACCTTGCAGAGCTTTACCTCACTAAGCTAAGGGAAATTTCCCTTGCAAAGGGAACAGCCTATCTGCCTTTAGAAAATCAACCTCATAGCATCCAATCAATTGCTGTTTTTGAATGCTCTGATGACTCTAAATTGAGGAAACATTAAATCTGGTTGCCTCAGTAAATGATCCCATTAATATAGTTTTCTTTCATTCAGATGGAAATTTAGTTTGGCAAAATATAACCTTACATCAAAAATATGAATTTAACTTGGTTAGTGTGTCAGCCTGTGTGTCACCCAATTTCAACTCCTTTATGATGGTAAGTAAACAGAATGTTGAGTTTCCCAGAATATATGTGTTTCTGTGTATGTGCTTTTCAGAAGTGATGATGTCTGCATATTCTGGCACACGCTGGTCAGTGCAAGTTTCCCACACATTGTGCTTGTTATGGAAGGGAACTCAGCTTTGTTTGTTGCCTTGGGGAAGATTCCCACTTTTGACACAGTCTGCTGGATAGTACAGTGAACTGTTCAGGGAGACACTTTCCTGTCTCGGGCAAGAAGCCTGCTCAGGCCTTAGGGAACTCTACTTTAGTGTTATTTCCAGCTATCATTTAATCCATTTCCTAGTTCCAACTGATGGCAGACACATTTGCAAACAAAGCAAATGTATTACATCGCACTGATACATTTTCTAAATTCAGATTCTGGTTAGAGTTTAGTGTGTAGTGGTAAAGAAAATTATGGGGGACATGGCTGTCCTGAGGGCTATGGCATACTCTGCCAACCTAAACCTCTGATGCATGTTTGGTACCAGTGATTTAAAATCAAGTAGCATGTAGGTATCCAAAGAGGTTTATAAACACTAATTTGTATTCTGAAAAATGGCACCTTGGAGAAGTGGGAATGTTGAAAAAAAAAAAAAGCAACAATCAAAACTAAAGCTGGCCACAAGTTACAATCCCCAGTGGTGGTTAATTTTAAAATGCTTCCCCCAACACTTCCAGAGGGCCACACAATAGCAGCGTATTTTCATGCATTGTGTCGTTAGGCAGCCCATTCAAAATGAATAGGCTATAACGCACCTCAACGCCCCATAATTTCAGCCCTTCTGTATTTTATGGAATGTATCACAGTGCACACTGAAAAAGTTATAGCACTATAACCAATGGCACCAGTGTCAATGGCAGTTATAGTAACTCCTAGCATTAGTGTCAGTGAGTGCAGTAATAACCACCAGCATTGGTATCAGTAAGTGCAGTAACAACTTACTGTGGTTGCAGTGGATGCAATAAGAGCCCCCAGCATTAGTGTCAATAATGGACGCAATAAGAACCTCCCATCATTGGTGGCAGTAGACATAACCTGAGCACAGGTGAAAGTTTATCCTTCTCCTGCCCGCATTGGTGGTCATCAGGGGAGGACTGGGCCAGGGGGCAGGGGGGCAATTGCCCCCTGGGCCGCTCTGATGCCCTGTAAAAAGGCTGCACCGCTTCTGCCACAGACATGCCTAAAGGATTCCTGGTGAAGAGAAGTAAAATGTCTCCACCGCTGACCTACTGAGTGCGAGTTGAAGAAAAGGACAGAGCTCAGGTCCCCCCCCCCCCCCAGTATAGATGGTGTAAACTGTGTCTGAGCAGAGGCCGGCTCCATGTCCCACTTGGAGACTCTCCTCCCCCTGCCAGCCCCAACAAAGCTTTCCCAGCTCCCCACAACTGCCCCCTGCCCACATTCAGCCAGAGAATACCTGGAGCAGGGATTCAGCCTGGAATGAGGGTCAAGGGGAGGATAGGAAGAGGGTGGTCAAGTCACTGCACCATTGGCCTCTAGTTTGTACTCGCTCCCTGGGCCAAAAGTCGCCAGTCTGTCCCTGGTTGTCATGGCAGTGGACGTTAACCCTGCTATCAGTGGTCGTAATAGTTAAAATTAAATTCCCCCCCCCCCCCCGTTGGTGTTCACTTGCCTGACACACTCTCACTTCTCTCTCTTCCCAGCTGGGACTTTACTTGTACTGTGGGTGGAGATTATCTCACAGTACAGACTTTTTTTAGTGCCCTGCCGCCACTCTTTTGCCTAACTGGTGGCTTGTGGGCCTCGCAAAATGGGACAGTGAACTATGTGTTAGCCACCAGGGAGCTCTATACAGTCTTTTTTGGATCTGCCATAAATATGTAACAGAAGCACCAGATAGCAATCAAATTGACTCTTGTCATACATAGTTTGGAGTTTTAAAAGAGACTGTACAATCAGGTTGTAACATGTTTGACCAGCATGGTACAAATAGTTATGTTACAGTGGAAGGAAAATCTCATTGCTGAAGTCCACACAACATATAAAAAGAAAATAGAATGATGCCATACACCAGATTTTACCTACAACTAAAAACGAATTTAGGTGGCCTGACGTTTTTCATAAAGAAAGTTCCAAAAGCTTCTAATTTTCAGGAGGGTGCTCTATCTAGAACTGGCCACAGAAGTAGTGACATTGTCATGCAAACAGGGTACCTCTTTGTTTCAAAGACTAGGATCTCAGAAAATTATTTTGGCATGCAGCTTCCCACACTATGGATCACTCCCGACCACTGAAAAACAATTGCTATTGCCACAGCTGCAAATATTGCAGCTATGGAGGAGTTACGCACACAGAAGTTCTGCCAGAGACCCTCCTGCAGTAACTGGTGGAGAGGAGACATTCATCCATTTCTCCTCCAGTCACAGAATGCCTTGTAAAAGAATGCAAAAGACTTTTCTCAATGTATGATGTGCTGAGCGAGTGACCCACTTAGATCAATGTACCTCAGCTGGAAATGTGAGTGTTAGCACCGGAAGATCACGCTTACTGCACAGTAAGGACTGTAAGGTAGAGTACGTTTGGCCAGAGTTCAGCTTTACACTTACTGGAAAGTGAGCCTTTTTTAAATGCCTTTAGAAAATCTGCAGTCAAATACATTTTTTTAAATATTTTATCTCCTTGATTATTGTACTCATAAGTTAAATCTGACATTAAAATGGCAAAAAGAGAAAATGTATGCAACAAATGAAAGACCTCGAGCCAAGATTGTGAGCAAATATATATTAGGCACTTGAGCTTAATTTTAAATCCATGAAGATATGAAAGATGCGATTATCCACTTCAGCTCCTGAAGGTTTTACCCCCTTAATGACCAGAGCACTTTTTGCAATTTGGCACTGCGCTGCTTTAACTGGTAATTGCGCGGTCATGCAACGCTGTACCCAAACAAAATTCGCTTCCTATTTTTCCAACAAATAGAGATTTCTTTTACGCAGCTTTTAGTTTATGACTGCCTATCTCATTTCTTGAGGTGCTAAAATAGCAGGGCAGTACAACCCCACCCCCCAAATTACACCTTTTTGGAAAGTAGACACCCCAAGGAATTTGCTAAGAGGCAGGTTGAGCCCTTTGAATATTTTTTGTCACAAGTGATTGAAAATAACAAAAGAAAAACAAAAAAAACAATTTACACAAAGTTGTCACTGAAATTATATATTGCTCACACATGCCATGGGTATCTGTAGAATTACACCCTAAAATACATTCTGCTGCTTCTCCTGAGTATGGGGATACCACATGTGTGAGACTTTTTGGGAGCTTAGCCATATACAGGGCCCCTGAAAACCAATCACCACCTTCAGAATTTCAAAGGGTGTAAATTGCTCATTTCACTTTCTCACTACCTATCACAGTTTCGGAGGCCCTGAAATGTCAAAATAGCACAAAACAACCCCAAATGGAAAGTAGACACCCCAAGCTATTTGCTGAGAGGCATGTTGAGTGAATGGAATATTTTATATTTTGCCACAGGTTTTCGGGAAAATTACACTTTTTTTTTAACACAAAGTTGTCACTAAAAACAGTTTTTGGTTTTCTCTGGGTTTTGCAATGCTTTATACATGGCCTAATGGAAAAAGTAAATTGCAACCTCCTTATACCTCCTTACAGAAAAGGGACTTTCATGTTGGTAGATAGGGCTGCAGCATTTGATCGTTTAAATCCACTCCCCCTCCATGAACCTATTATAGTTGTGGATACACCTAGGCTTTTGAACGGGACCATGTCTTCTGTGAAGTTCCACTGAGGTGTCATCATGGATGGTGGACATGATGTACACATCTTTGCTATCCCTCCACTTCATAGCAAACACTTCCTCAAGTCTGGAGGCTTCAAGGAGATTTGGGTGTCCTCATTCTTTCCTGACCAAAACCCTAAGCTTGATGGTCCTGCCTGCCGCCTCGACCAATACTTTGGCTGTACTGACCATATCTCTGCCTGCTGCTGGTACTAACTATGGACAGTATTCCTGCCTGCTACCTGGACGATCCTTTTACTGTCGCTGTCTATGTTCCTACCTGCTGCCTAGACCAATGTTCTCCTCTGTGGGCCACTGCACTACTAAAACCACAGGTAATTGTAAATTTTGTTTACCATTTGCAGAATGTATTTTGGTGTGTATTATGCTATGTTATGTTAGAAATATGAAGGGCCTTCAACAATGTGATAGGTTGTCAGGAATTTATGTGTAATTTTTGTTCCTAGAATGCCTAATGGTGCTTCTTGGATGTTGGGCCCCTCTATATGGCTAGGCTGTGAAAAAGTCTTACACATGTGATATTGCCATATTCTGGAGGAATAGCAGAATGTATTTACACATGCTATGTGTTAGAAATATCTTATGAATTGAAAACTTTGTGTAAAAAAAATAGGTTTTCATTTTTCCTCACATGTTCCAAAAACTTGTTGGCAAAAATTACGTGTTCAAAAGACTCATATTGCCTCATAGAATATACGTTGGGGTGTTTGCTTTCCAAAATGGGGTCATTTTGTGGTCATTACCATTGTCTTGGTGCTCTAGGGCCTTCAAAAGTGTGATAGGTAGTCAGAAAATTATGTGTGTAATTTATGCTTCCACAACGCCTGAAGGGGCTACTTGGATGTTGAGTCTCTTTATGTGGCCAGGCTGTGTAAAAGTCTCACACATGTGGTATCACCATACTCAGAAGGAGTATGAGAATGTATTTTGGTGTATCATGGTTGCTGTGTACATGCTATGTGTTAAAAATATCTTATAAATTGACAACTTTGTCTGAAAAACAAATTAATTTTCCCAGAATTGTGGGAAAAAATTACAACTTCAAAAAACTCACCATGCCTCTTACTAAATACCCTGGACTGTCTACTTTCCAAAAAGGGGTCATTTGAGGTGCATTTGTACTGTCCTGACATTTTAGGGCCTCAAGAAACGAGATAGGCAGTCAGTACATCAGGTGTGATCAATTTTCAGTGATTGGCACCATAGCTTGTAGACTCTATAACTTTCACACAGACTTAATAATATACATAATATACACTAATTTTCATTATTTTTACCAAAGATATGTAGCAGTATAAAATTTGGCCCAAATGTATGAAGAAAATTTTTATAATAGAAACAAAAAAAAGTGTTTTTTTTTCACAATTTTTCAAATTTTTCGCTTATATCACAAAAAATAATAAAACCCAGTTGTGATCAAATACCACTAAAAGAAAGCTCTATTTGTTTGAAAAAATATATAAAATTGTGTTTGAGTACAGTGTAGTATGACTGAGCAATTGTCATTCAAAGTGCTGAAAGCTGAAAATTGGTCTGGGCAGGAAGGGGGAGAAAGTGCCCTGTATTGAAGTGGTTAATCAAAAATCCTTTAGCAGCTGCCTCTGCTGGGGGTAAGAGAGAATGGCCAGCTAATCTGAAACTCTTTGTGAGCATTCCCACCCCTTACAGCAACCTCTGGAACTTCCCCAGGCACATGCACACCTGGGAACCACAATCAAAGTCTTACAAAGTCCAAGGACAACTGCCTGCCACCCAGCTTCCTCCAGTGAGGAAGAACAGGATCCTTATCCAGACCAGTCTCTATAGGTGATACCCTCTAGCAAATGTCTTAGTCAAATCTCTACTGGGCCTCCAGGCCAGAGCATTCTCAGACCCAACAACAACTATTCAAAACACAAACTGGCTTCTCCCAAGGGGTATCAGCCCCAGGGGAAATGGAACTCTCCAAGGAGAAGAGAAAAACAAGTCTGTTTAGCCCTCCCAAATATTTATCATCTCCCCCACCCACCTTCTGTGTGCCCCTTCCCAGGGATTGGCTGAGGTCTGATAAATATTTATAGCTCAGTGATTGATCTCCTACTATATTTTCAGGAGGATTCTTTCCAAAAACAGGCAGGGGCAATCAATCACCAAGTTTAGGGAAAGCTGGCCAGACCAAAAAAAAATCTACTCCACTGAATACAACAGAGTCAAAAATTTAATTTAGCCTAATTATGGTAGATTACTGGCACTAGTAGTTTGCACAAGAAAGATCAGGATGTTTGTGTTCTCTTTTCAGCTCACAGGAAATAACAAGGATCTGGCAAGATCAACGAGTATTTTCTGTGCTTGCTAAATATGTTGGTAATCTGAACACATAACAAACATGTTGTGAGTTTATATATATATATATATATATATATATATATATGTATTTTTTTTTTTATTTATTTATTACAGGTACTAATACATAAAGTGGCAACAGTTTTTACAGCACTTTACAAACACAGTATATTGTACATTCACTTCAGCACCTGCCCTAAAGGAGCTTACAATCTATGATCTCTAACTCACATGCATACATATGCATAGTAGGGCCAATTTAGCTGAATTTAGAAGTTCATTGGTTACTATGAACAGCTGCACCAGATTCGCTGGGCTCCAGTTTTAGTAAATCCCCCCATGTGAACCTAAAAGAGGAAGAATTTCAATGACTGTCGCTTTTATCACCCCTGCTGCACAAAGTACAAGGCTTACCTGGCCTGGGTCATTGCTATTGGTGCCCCAGTGCTGTCCTCTTAAAGTGGTAGTAAACCCTCTTATCGTTTTCAGCCAAGGAAGCTGCCATCTTGGCCTCTGTTTAATCTTCAACTGCCATGATGCAACACATGAGAGCTATTGGATGGTTTGACAGTTTTGTTGAGAGCCCAACCAATGTGACAACTAGCATTTCAGGCATGCAGGGAATGTAACTATTTTTTGAAACTATTAAATTGATAGGTTTACTTACACTTTAAGCTTACAGGGCTGTTTAGCAGAGCTACTACTAGGAAGAGTGTATTCTTTGTACCTGTTAGTAATGTGGAGTATCCCACAGCTCCCTGAACCCTATTCAAGTCACTGCAATAAACTTTAAAAAGGCAACTGTTATGGACTGTGGTTTCTAGGATGGAAGTGTGAAGTTGCTCTTTGCCTGACTGCTGCATTAGCAGGAATAGAACCTGCGATATTAAATCAGCAGCCCTATAAAGGGATTAGTGCTACAGGATTTTTGACAATCACAAACTTGTGAAAAAGTTGCCATCATGCAAATTTGTGTACACACGAACACTTTACGTTATTGTTATGCTTCCAATTTATGCAAACCAATATTTTTTCACTGTGTGTTGCAATGTATCATTGAAAAGGAAATATAGGTCTCCGAAAGTAGAGTGCATTTATTCACTTTGAGCTTTAGCAATCTGCTGTGTAACATAAAAGTTGCACCTTTGTAACATAATTACAGACTTTGAGGTTTATATTTTGGGATACATTTCTGGGGGTGTGCAAATTACATAAATGTTGCTTATGAAAACAGTATAGAAAATGTATTAAAAAAAAACAAACACTCCAGGACTCAAAGGGTCTAAGAAAGAAAATGCTTTTAGGACTCAATTGTTTAATTCCAAAATCTGTTAAAAAGAAAGCCCCTGTGCTGCTGAACCATTCATGTTGGCATCGCAACTGTAGGTCATGTTGCCTTGGACTCAGGTCTACAGTATGTAGCCTGCCCGCAGATCTAAGCTTGGGTACCAAGTAATGGTAAATAAAAGCTGGTATTACAATAGATTTATAGGTGTAAACCTACTGGTGAGCTGACAACTTCCAGTCTGCTCTATCTGACTCTACGACAGCTGCGGCATAACAAAGGCAGAGAAACTGTAAATCTCTTCACCCATTCCCTTCCTTTCGCCTGAAGAAAATCCATCCTAAATACACATCTGTGCATTGTATTAAAGCTTTAGCAAATACGCAGAACGCACGCTTATGTTTGAGCAGTTGTTCCGCAGCAAGAGAGAACAGATTTTTTGTTGGATATTTATACAAAATTCTCCCTGTTTTCCTCCTGGGTGTTTTGATCTCCTTTAGTTTTCCACTTCTGACTATCATGTTGTAAAACCCATCCATAAATTTCTAAAACCTATCTCTATAAATCTCTCTTTTTCCCAAAGTCCCTAAACTGTCTCTGCGAGCAAAAATGTCCTTCTTTAACCTTTCAGTTTGTTCTGTGATGCCAGATTTTTTTCTTCCTCTCAAAGCTATTAACTTATGTCCTCCTTTTTTTGCGGATAGCAATGTGTATTACACTGGAGAATGCAGAGCTTAATGTTTTTTTTTTGCAGTCTGTTAAAAAAAAAAAACCTTTATGCAAGCCCTGTGTCTATTTGTGACATGGCGTTTCTTTAAGTTGGCTAAAGACAGAAATTATTGTCCTACAGAAATTATATTGGCGTCTGAAAACAGATGTACAAGATTAAGAAAAAAAAAAAAAAAGCTTACAAATGATAAATGGTTTGTGAAAAAGATCCTAAATGTCTCAATCAATTGAATGTCAGTGAACAGACATCTTTGCAAAACTCAGCCAGCATCAAGCATGCTAGTCCTTAGAGAAAAAAGAGAACGATCTGGACCTGCACCTTCATCACTAATTGCTTTTACATGAGGAACTTTTTTTGTACTTACATGTCATCACTTCCAAACAAAACAAGGGATTTATTTATTTCTTTTAACATTGTAGACAGAACCACATGAAACCTTACTAGTGTGCGCCATAACTAACTCTACATCCAGAACCATTAAAGTTTTTTTAACCAGTGGTTAAAAAGCCTAAACATTTTTTTTGCTTATTGCATTCCTTACATTAAGGTGCTTGTAAAGGGTGAAGGGCAATAGACTCTGCACTAAAGGTTAAAATTATTGGTGTGGATGGCTGCACAATGACTACTAACCCAGAGTAATCCAAATTCCAAAATCAAAGATGTGCTGGCGCTACAACTTACAAGGGATCAATAATTACCAAGTGCTGTGCATATAACCAAATAAAAGGAAAGAATGACCCATGCATAAATAAACAATTCATTTATCATAAAGTGCTAAAGTGTTTTCAATTCCTATAATGAAGTGCTTTAGTGTCCATCTAGATTAGCCCAACTTAAACTGCTCAAAAAATTAAAAGGAACACTTTTTAATCAGAGCATAGCATCAAGTCAGTTAAACACCTGGGATATTGGTTAGTTAAGTAGCAGAGGGGGTTGGTAATCAGTTCCAGCTGCTTTGGTGTTAATGAAATAAACAACAGGTGCACTAGATGGGCAACAATGAGACTACCTCCAAAACCGGAATGGTTTTACAGGTGGAGGCCACTGACATTTTTTCCCCTACTCATCTTTTTTGACTGTTTTTCACTAGTTTTGCATTTGGCTAGGGTCAGTGTCACAACTGGTAGCATTAGGTGACACCTGGACCCTATAAAGTTTGCACAGGCAGTCCAACTCCTCCAGGATGGCACATCAATATGTGCCATTGCCAGAAGGTTTTCTGTGTCTCCCACCACAGTCTCAAGAGGAAATTCAAGAGACAGGCAGTTACTCTAGGAAAGCTGGACAGGGCCGTAGAATGTCCTTAACCCATCAGCAGGACTGGTTTCTGCTCCTTTGTGCAAGGCGGAACAGGATGAGCACCGCCAGAGCCCTACAAAATGACCTCCAGCAGGCCACAGGTGTGAATGTCTCTGACCAAACAATAAGAAACAGACTTCATAAGGGTAGCCTGAGGGCCCGACGTTCTCTAGTGGGCCCTGTGCTCACTGCCTGGCACCGTGGAGCTTGATTGGCATTTGCCATTGAACACCAGAATTGGCAGGTCCACCACTGGCCCCCTGTGCTTTATGGTGAGAGTATGCAGCCAGTTCCTGGAGGATGAAGAAATTGATACCATTGAATGGCCCTCATGCTCGCCTGACCTAAATCCAATAGAACATCTCTGGGACATTATGTTTCACTGCATCCGACACCGCCACATTTCACCTCAGTCTGTTCAGGAGCTCAGTGATGCCCTGTTCCAGATCTGGCAGGAAATAACTAAGGAAACCATCCATGGTCTCATTAAGAGAATGCCCCAACTTTGTCAGACATGCATACAAGCACGTTGGGGCCATACAAACTACTAGGTACAATTTTGTGTTGCTGCAATGAAATTTCAGTAAATTGGACTAGCCTGCTGCATCATTTTTTCACTTTGGTTTTCGGGGTGTCTTTGAATTAAGCCCTCTGTAGGTTGATCATTTTCACTTCCTCCAAACGATATGGCATCCTTTCGTTCCTAACACATTACCCAATCTATATCAGCATAAATATCCAGCATGATATTTTTTTCCCATTGAGATCTGATGTGTTCTCAAAGTGTTCCTTTAATTGTTTTGAGCAGTGTATATATGTCAAATATATCAAATATAACCCAATCCTCTGTGTTTCAAAAAGTGCTTTGTGCTGTTAACTTTAAAAACATTGAGTGCCTTGTGTGCAGATCACCACTCCGTGCTCTCCTCCATTGCCTACACACTCACCGGGCCCAAGATATATACTCGCTTTGCATTTATCCACAGACGTTTTGCTCTGATAATCTCTGCTGTGCTACACCAGCTCAAAAGTATTATGCCCATAACCTTCATTCTAGTTGACTCCACTAGTAGTACTCCTCTAGGTGATTCCGTAGTGCATGCATGTTAGAGGAACATAAACCCAGGTAAAATACCCCATAGCGTAATTCCGTTTATTGAAAGATAGTAAAAACATTAAAATCCTACTTACATAAACATTGCTCGCATTACACAAGCTTAATCATGTGCATTGTAATGCAGTGGTTCCGGTATTCGGCACTCGACAACTAACTGCAGGTTCCCCTGGCTCCATCCTGTGTGTGCTTGCCGCCTCCAGCGCTCCCCTCCTCAGCCTCTGTGCAAAGCCTATTGCATATATTAAAAAAACCTTCACCCTTTACTAGCACTTTCATGTAAGAAATTCATTAAGCTAAAAAATGTTTAGGCTTTATAACCACTTTCATGCCAATGGTTCTGGATGTAGAATTGGTTATGGCACACAATAGTAAAGTTTCACGTAGTTCTGTCCAAAATGTTAAAAATATAAAGAAATCCCTTGTTTTGGTTGGAAGTGATGACATGTAAGTACATAAAAAAGTTCCACATGTAAAACCAATTAGTCTCTTTTTTCTCTAAGGACTAGATTGCTTGATGCTAACTGAGTTTTGCTAAGATGTCTCTTCACTGACATTCACTTGATCAATTGATTGAGACATTTATGATCTTTTGCACAAACCATTTATCATTTGTAAGCTTTTTTTTATTGATCTTGAAGTACATCTGTTGTTTTCAGACACCAATGTAACGTTATGATATATGAATTGTTTATATATGCATTGGTTGTTCATACATTTTATTTGGTTATATGCACAGCACTTGGTAACTATCGATCACTTGTAAATTGTACATCCTTGATTTTGAGGCTGGATTTGAGACACTGGATTGTGGAGCAGCAGAAGGTCAGGTGTGTCCTGTTCATCTTTCAGGTCTGAATTTGGTCCAAATTTTGGCCTGAAACTTGCCAGAAGATGTACACAATTTCCTGCAAACCACTCCGCAGCTGTCCCAGAGTTGTGTGAACCAGCTCCATTGAGAGCCAGTCACACTCACCTGACGTGCGAATTGGAAACCTGCATCCAATTAACAGCAGGTTCTTTACCTTCTAGTCAATCACAGCCAGGGAGGAAGGAGCGAAGGGTGGGACTGAGCCACAAGCACATGAACTTTCAGCATCCTAGTCTTAGTTCTTAGGGTTCAATTTTGAGTTGTCCCACCTTTTGCAGCTATAACAGCTAAAACTCTTCTGGAAAGGCTGTCCACAAGCTTTAGGAGTGTCTCTATGGGAATGTTTGACCATTCTTCCAGAAGTGCATTTCTGAGGTCAGGCACTGATTTTGGACATTTTGGACAATTTCATGCTCGCAACTTTGTGGGAACAGTTTGGGGATGGCCCCTTCCTGTTCCAACACGACTGCTCACCAGTGAACAAAGCAAGGTCCATAAAGACATAGATGAGCGAGTTTGGGGTGGAGGAACTTGACTGGCCTGCACAGAGTCCTGACCTCAACCTGATAGAACACTTTTTGGATAATTTTGGAGCAGAGACTGCAAGTCCATAGACAGACTAAACCTTGTGGACAGCCTTCACAAAAGAGTTGAGGCTGCAAAGGGTGGGCCAACTCAATATTGAACCCTACAAACTAAGATTGGGGTGTCACTAAAGTTCATGTGTGTGTAAAGGCAGATGTCCCAATACTTTTGACAATATAGTGAATATTACCTGCATGTGTTGCAGTGTATCATGGTAAAGGAAATAAAGCTCTCCTAAAGTAGAGCAAAGTCAGTCAATGTAAACCTTACCAATCTGCTATGTTACAAAATTTGTTGCACTTATGTAATATAATTACAAACTTTGAGGTTTATATTTTGGCATTTTTTTTTTTTTGTCAGAAAACCTTTACTTTCCTTTCAGAATCAACATTTTCTATGGGACACTATACTACAAAATACTCCCAAAAATGAGGGCAATTGATTGTTAATTTTCACATACAAACAAGTATTTTTCCTAACAAATTCATTCAAGGCCATGTTGCATAAATAAATACACCCCAATGAAAGTCTTAGGAGCAAAGCTACATTTTGACAACAAAATCCTAATTAACAAGCATTCAACTACAGGTGAGTCTAATTATTCATTAAACAGGTGTTCAGCAGACAGTTGATTATAAAAGAGCGTTACTTAACAAAGAAAACTCCTTCCCATTTCCTGCTGTCAGGAATCAGGATGGAAGAGAAATGTCACAAGGCTTGAGAAAGAAAATCATTTCTTTACACAAGAAAGGTGAAGGCTACAAGAAGATCAGCAAAGCTTTACTTATCAGTCAGAACACTGTAGCAAAAGTGATACAAAAATGTAACAAAGATGGAACTGCAACCATCTCACGGAAACATTCAGGCCGTCCACGGAAGTTAACACCTCAGCAGGAGCATCTTCTGTTGAGAAGGATTGAAAGAAATTGCCATGCAAGTTCACTCCAGTTAGCTAAAGAAGTAGAAAGCCAAACTGGTGTGATTGTTTCCCATGACACAATACGGTGTACACTGCAGAGGAATGGCATACATAGGTGTCATCCACAAAGGAAGCCTCTCCTAAAGCCCAAGCAGAAAAAAGCCCACCCTAAATTTCCCAGGGTTCATGCTAAAAAAGTACTCCGGATTTATGAGACCAAGATAAATGTTTTTGATACTGATGGCTTCAAAACTGTATGGCGTTGCAAAGGTGAGGAGTACAAAGAAAACTGCATGATTTCTACAGTGAAACATGGTGGTGGTAGTGTCCTTCTATGGGGTTGCATGAGTGCTGCTGGTGTCAGGGAGCTGCATTTCATTGATGGTAGCATGAATTGACAGATGTACTGCTCTATACTGAAAGAGAAGATGATACCATCATTCTGTGCCCTTGGTCATCGTGCACTTTTCCAACATGACAATGATCCAAAACACACATCTAAGGACACTGTTGCATTTCTGAAGAAGATGACATGATCCATATGATGCACGTGGCACAAAACAGCCGTAGAGCTTGACTTATATGCCAGAGGTCCTGCTGCCATTCTGAGCTCAGTTTAGCGGCATGCCATGTAAGTTTATGTGCCCCATATTTTTTATGCACTTTATATGGACTGTTTGCACTGTCAGTTAAAGAGTCTAAACTCCATTCCCTGCTGTTTGTGGTTTGGTGGTGTTTTTAATTTGTTGACTTTTTTACATATTTTAATAAATACTACATTATGAGCAATTTTTTTCTGGTGTCGGTGATTCTTTTGTCTGGCTTGATGAGACTGAGCAGATTCCCTCAGCTCAACTTCACCTGTGAGGTTGGAAGATCTACCACATCCATAGAGTATCAGATGTATCTTCATAAGGAAGACCATTGAATACTGAATGCGCTTTTGCATCCAGTCCTATAACTTAGTCTTAGACAGCAACTGGTTCTGGTAAGTGTGCACTTCTTATACCAAAACATTGGTGGTGATTCTGCCACATCTGTCTGCTCCACCCCTTCTCTTCTTCTTCCTCTTTGGCCTCTTCTGCAGAATTTTCCTCTGAACCAGCAGTGCTCCCTAAGTGTTCAAGGGGCTACGCAAGTAGCCAGGCTAAAAGAGGTCATGCAGTGCTTCAGTTGGTCTGTCCAGGAGACAGGAGTCACACCGGGCCAGAGATTCTGTCAACTCTGCAGAGGCAGGCTCAGAGATGGTTGATGCCATGGCAGCTTGAGCCAGGAATGGTTCTATGCGACAATGGCACCAACCTTCTCTCTGCCCTACGATAGGGACACTTGACACATGTTTAATGCTTGACACATGTCCTGAATTTGGTAGTGCAGCATTTCTTGAACAGGTGCCTGGGCTTACAAGATCTTCTGAGGCAGGCCAGAAAAGTCTGTGGCCATTTCCGGTGGTCCTACAATGCCAATGCTCGGCTGGCTGACATTCAAGGGGAATTCAACCTGCCCATCAACCGCCTTATTTGTGACATGCCCACCAGGTGGAACTCAACATTGGCAATGCTGCAGCAGCTGCACATACAGCAGAGGGCTATCAATGAGTACCTGTGTGAGTATGGCACAAGGACAGGCTCAGAGAAGCTTGGCTTCTTTTCACCATGCCAGGGGCTGCTGATAAAGGATGCATGCACTGTCCTGTCACCATTCGAGGAGGATGGTGAGCCGGGATAATGCATGCGTCAGTGACACTGTCCCTCTAGTCTTCCTGCTGGAGCACACGCTTCGTGGAATCATGGACAGGGTATTTGAGGCAGAACAGCGGGAGGGATACACAGAAGGAAGAGAAGGAGGAGGAGGAGGATTTTGGCAGCATGGATGTAAAGGATAACATGCAGCAGCCTTCAAGGGATGGTTTTTATTCCCCAGAAACTCCCAGATATGTATGTGGCTAAGGAGAGGTTGCTCCTGACAATGTCATCCTTAGTGACCCAGAGGACTCAGAAGATGCCTCCTTAAACTTAAGCTGCATGGACTCCCTGATGCTGCAAAGCCTAGGAAAGGAACCGAGGATTCGTAGTATCAAGGAGAGGGATCATTACTGGTTGGCAACCCTTCTTGATCTACGTTACAAAGGTAAAAATGCAGAGCTCATCCTGCCTTTGCAGAGGGAGCAAAGGATGAAACATCTTTAGGATGCCTTGCAGAAAACTTTGAGTAACACCTTTCCAGACACCTCGAGGTTACCATTTCCTGGACAACGTGTTTCTGAGGCTCCGTTCGGTCAAAGGAGGAGCGGTGGAGAACGCGGCTGGCTGACTGATGCCTTTAAACAATTCTTTAGTCCTCAGCGCCCAGTGCTGTTAGGTTCAAGCAACCATCAGCAGCGTCTGCAGCATATTGTGCAGGATTATCTAGGGGCAAGAGCAGACTTGGAAACCTTTCCAACTGAGCATCCACTGGGCTACTTGGTCTTGAAGATGGATCACTGGCCAGAACTTGCTCAATATGCAATCGAGCTACTGGCCTTTCTTGCTTCCAGCGTGCTTTTCGAATGGACATTCAGTGCTGCTGGCGGTTTTGTGACGGATAAAAAAGTGCGTCTGTCTACAGACTCCATTGACTGGCTGACATTTATCAAAAATAATCAGTCCTGGATCAACAGCAGCTAATAAGCCCCTGATGCTGATGTAACTGATTGAATTTGCTAGGAATCTGCGATCCCTTGAAGACTGCCTATCATATTCCTGAATCTTGATTATGCTAGCTTTCGACAAAGTTTTTTGGTATAGGGCACCACCAACACCTAAGGCCCAATTTTTCTGCACCTGTATAACAGGTGCATGTTTTTCAATTGTTGTTAATAGTTTTTAACAGCAGGGCCCATTTCTGCACCCAGCAAGAGTAACTGTGAGGGGTACAGTGTTCAGGCACCACCAATACCCAATTTTTCTGCTCCTGCATGATGAGTATATGTCATTTCAATTTTTGTTTCTAATTTTTAACAGCAGGTCCTGTTCCTATGCCCAGGAAGAGTTTCTGTGAGGGCTTATATTGTTCAGGCACCACCAACACCCAATTTTTCTGCACCTGTATGACAAGTACATGTAATTTCAATTATTGTTTCTAATTTTTAACAGCAGGGCCTGTTCCTGCGCCCAGCAAGAGTAACTGTGAGGAGTTACAGTGTTCAGGCTGCACTAGGGATGGGTGAACGGTTTTGGCCGAGCATTAGTTTAGCCTAAACATCGCCCATTCAGGTACTCGCCTAACACCTGAACTTTCTCGGTACTTAGTGGGATGTTCGCCCGCCGAGCACACAGTCAATAAGTTTTTAAGGCTTCTCTGCTGAGAGCTGAATTTAAAAAAATAATTGCAAAAGAAAATGTAGATTAAAACAATTTGGGGTAAAAACAGCTTGGGGAACCTTTTTTTTTTAAACGAGTGGGGCTCCCCTTAAAATCCATACCAAACATAAAGGGCCTGGGAGGGGGAACCTATGGCATTCTTTTCATTTTTTTTTTTTTTTGGGAGCCGACAATACATTACAGCCGCGAGAAAGTTTAAATGACATTTTTTCCTTTAGAAATGTCAGTATTGCTGCAACGGTCTACATACATCGTACAGATGTGCCACTTTACAGGCACATTAGGCACTTTAAGCATCATAAAAATCACTGCTCCTTTAAAAATTATTGTTTTAAAAACATTTGTTTGCATTGATGCATGTCCCTCAGGGCAGCACCCGGACCCCCCAGATACACTTTTTATGGCAATAACTTGCATATAAGCCTTTAAAATGAAGACTTTGATTTTTCATGTTCGTGTCCTATAGACTTTAATAGGGTTTGAATGTTCGCTAGAACTTTTCCCCTGTTTGAGATGTTCTAGTTTGAACCAAAACGGGGGGTGTTCGGCCCATCCCTAATTAGGATTTTGTTGTCTAAAATGTAGCTTTGCCCCTAAGACTTTCATTGGGGTGTATTCATTTTTGCAACATGGCTGTGAATGAATTTGTTAGGAAAAATTATTTTTTTGTGTGTTCAAATGACCAAATATTAGTAGTATAGTGTCCCATAGAAAATGTTGATTCTGAAAGGAAAATAAAGGTATTCTGACAAATCTGTTGGGGTCTACTTTTTTTGCTGAGCACTGTATATACCATTCTGCCCACAAAAATATAATATGTTAAGGTAGACTAGTAATGTTAAAGCTGTAAGGTGCAGAGCTGAGACATCTCTGAAAAAAAAAAAAAAACACTTAGGGATTCAAGCTGCAGCACCATTCATGTTGGTATCCCAACTGTAGGTGATTTTGCCTTGGACTCAAGTCTATATAGCCTGCTCCCAAATCTAGGCTTGGGTACCAAGTATCAGTAAATAACCACTGGTATTACAATAGATTTATAGGTTTGAACCTACTTGTAGGCAGGTTGCCTACTGTAGGTTAGGTAGTCATGGCTGCCCTACTCTGGGGGTTAATGCATTTATCGCCTTCCCAGGGCTAAGTTCTGGGCTTTTTCTGGGCCTCCCATCCTGGGTGTTTATAAAAGGAATTGTGGTCTGGTCTGCTTCAATGAACACCGACTTGTCGGGACATCGTTGTTATGGACTTCTGCCATTCTGGAATTACTATTTGTGGATACTTCCTATGCAGGTATGCTAGGGCAGGCACAGTTAGGTTTAGTTAGGAAAATGACTGTCTATTAAACAGTTATGCTGAGTTTTATCATTAAGGTTAGGTTCACACCTATGTAACAAACTGTGAATAGCCGGTTGTTAAGGAGTGGGCATCCACCTTTTCCTTAACAACCAATGAGTCATCAGCTGTCAGCGGCGTTCCCTGCTGACAGCTAAATGTAAAAAAAGAATTACCAGCAATGAATAAGATTGGGTCTGGTATAGATTTTGAGTGGAACTCCACGCCAAAATGTTAAAAAAAAGGTGTGGGTCCCCCCCAAAACCCATGCTACACCCTTATCCAAGCATGCAGCCCAGCAGGTGAGGAAAGGAAGAGGACAAGCGAGAGTCCCCCCATGAACCACACCAGGCCACATGCCCTCATTATGGGGATGGGGGATGCTTTGGTGCAGGGGGACTCTTCCCCCCAAAGCACCTTGTCCCCATGTTGATGGGAACAAGGGCCTCTTCCCCACAAACCTGGCCGGTGGTTGTGGGGGTCTGCGGACAGGGCTCTCATCAGAATCTGAAAGCCCCCTTTAACAAGGGGAACCCCAGATGCCGCCCTGTTAATCCCAATGCCCACTGCCACCACCAGCCTGTAAAAAAAATGGTCCACTTTCGCCAAAGGCTCCTTCTGCCTACCAGCTCCGCCGTCTGACAGTTCCTAAATAACTAAGGGGCGGGGTCTCCCACTGATGTCACCGGGTGACCCCCCTACCCCTTGTTATGTCGTTGGCCCAGCATTCCACTGGGGGGTAGAGCCAACCTGTCCCAAAGCACCCCCCTATATTGTGCTCACTTGTCCCCACTCTTTCCTATGGATTTTGGGGGGGGGTACACCTATTTTTTTTGTATTTTGGCATGGTGTTCTCTTTAAAACCCATACCAAACCCAAAAGGCAAGCTGTTTTTTTTCTGATTATTCAATTGCCGGCATTTCTCTTTTTTACATTCAGCTGATGACACATCGGTTGTTAAGGACACAGTGGCCGCCCGCTCCGTAACAACCAGCTATTTACAGTTAAAGAGAAAAAAATGCAAAACACATGAAAATTGCATGCAAAAATGCATCAAAATCACATGTTCTAAAATGCAAAGCAAAACATGCCAGAAAACCTCTCCATCCGCAACTGCATAGATGTGAACATAGGGTAAAACCTTTAAACCTATATGAACCTAGTCTGAAGTTTTTTACAGGGGTGTATGTTGGGTTCTGGCATATTCCAAAGAACCTGGGTCTGGAATTGCACTATAGGGTATGGAGCAACACTGTTACAAAGGGTTAACTCGGCAGGACAAGAGGAGTTGCTATGAGTAACTAAGTAAAGGAACAAACTACAGAAAGCAGTCTTTGACCATGGTACATGTTAAGGTGACAGGTCCTCCAGTAGCAAGGAGGTCGATGTTCTGGCTCCCTCCCCAGCCGTCCATCTGACATGGCAATCACGAGCAGACTAGTGTTACAGAGATCTATGGCCTGGTTATGTGGTATGGGAAGGACAGAGTTAAGTGAAAGCAAACAAGAAGTCTGCATTAGGTGCTTTGCGGGGCCCCTATTTTGTTACTTGGAGTGAGGTAACAGAGGTATGCTGGACTAGGGGAGTGGGTGCAGGCTCAGCATGTCCCCCCTAATGCAAACATACAAGTTACAGTGTTTAGTGACACGGGGCAAGTTACTTTTCATGGGAATTCTGCATTAATACTACATAGAGTGAAGGCTCATCTCTAAGTTGGGTAAGTGCCTTAATGTTTGACTTATCACATAATTGCAGTTCTCACCCAGTCCTGGGCATTGATGAGTGCCTCGAGCACAAAAGTTCTCGCACGGTACAGTAGGCCCTGCCCCCATATTGGTGAGCCGAGAACTTCCAGTCTGCTCTATCTGACTCTACCATAGCTGCTGCATACTGAAGGCACAGATACTATACATCTCTCCACCCATTCCTTTTCACCTGAAAAAAATCCACTCTGAATACACATCTGTGCATTGTATTAAAGCTATAGCAAATATGCAGAATGCACATAATGCTTGAGCAGTACAATTCATGTTAGCATCTCAACTGTAGGTAATGTTGAAGTGCACCAAAATGCATGGTGCACTGCGTTATAAAGAAATGTTGCATGTCCATTTTTTGTCCTTTCTGATGCATTAGCAGCCTATATATATGAATGGGCTACCTTTAATGAAAAGCACTTTAGCACATGACACTACATGACAACAAAGTGTGAATGGACCCTTCGGCTTTTTGCCAGTCATCTGTGTAAGTTGTAGAAAATGTTGCATCAGTGGAATTAGTATTGGTGATTACTTAGATTGGTCAACTTACTATTGTAGTGTACAAGGTTGGGCTACTGTCTGAAATAGTAGGTATATACATGTCTGTTTTAGCTTTCATAAATCTAAAAACATAGGTCCTTCTCTTCACATAGACCCACCTCAATATAAGCAGACTTTCTTAGTACCCCAGTCCTATTCGAGAAATGGTGGTGTTTTGGTGGAGGTCTTCTTGGTTTATTTTAGCTACTTCACCATAATCAGACTTATTATCCATTCTTACAGCACAGAGTTCTGTCTTGGAGGATTTGTCTGTACATTGGCATTCAGTGAATGAATACATTTATGATCTTTAGCTAAGATGTCACTTGTGTGTTGAGAATACAAAATTTCCTAGCTGGGTTTTACTTTTTCACCTCATGGTAGGACATATGAATCGAAATGTTACAGTATCCTGGCTCTCACAGCACAAATGGACTGACTGAAACAAAACTTTGTCACGTGTCCAATCACAGAGCTTACAAATAAGCAAGTGGTGCAATTGGCTTTTGTCCTCCGGCTGCTTAGAATTGGCTCACACAGTTATGTTACATAGCAGTAATTGTTTCCGAAATGCAAATCATTGTTAAAATTGACATGGGTAACCTAAATGCCATAGGAAAAAGGCTGAAGAAACAACATTTTGCTAACTATACAGTAGAACATGATGTCCTCCTAGCTTATCCCTAAAAGGGAATGGATTTTTCAATATTAAACTGCATTTTGGGTATCGTAAAGCTGGCACAATACATTATGTCCACTGCTGTTATACAGTCAATCATGTTGAGTCAATAGGCTTCTAGAGGAATGTAGCAGAGCACTTACATTTATTGTGTTGCAGAAAGTATAAAGTATCAGGTAAGCACAGTAAATTTTACAGCATAGGTATGGCTTCATAATATAAATTTATATTATAAGTAATACTATTTTTTTTACTTGATTATGGAGTGCAGACTTTTGAAGCCAGAAATGTGAGGCATAACTAAATATGTGTTTGACAGTTGGGGGATGTTAAAAAAAAAAATACTGCATGTACACAGTCCCGAAAACATTAGTAATTCAATTATTCATATGTAGTTTTTGTAGGTCTCATGTGAATTATGTGATATGGGGCAAGATGAGAAAACTGTTTTTTGTTAAGCTGCAGGTGGAGTTTACATGACCTCAGCAGGGTTAACCCCCCCCCCCCCAAATCAAAATTATTAAATAAAACGTATGCAGTTCGCTATATCTTTGTTGGATCCGGTAAGATCAAGTGGTTTTAACGTTAGATCACACATAATTAGGGACTTATTAAGTGAATAATGAGGTGGGGCTGGCCCCTCCTTATCAAATTTTCTGGCCAAAAATGATTCAGGCTAATAGATATTCATTAGATCCAGTAAGATCAAGTGGTTTTAACGTTAGATCGCACATAATCTCAGAGATATTCCACATAAAAATAGAGATATTAGGTGGTGGTACATGAGGAAGGTCTGGCCCCCCACATGCAATTTTCAGGCCAAAAATAATTCAGGCTATTCGTTAGATCTGGTAAGATCAAGTTGTTTTAACATTAGATCTCACATAATTTCATAGATATTCCACATAAAAGTAGAGATATTAGGTGGTGGTACATGAGGACGGGCTGGCCCCCCACATGCAATTTTCTGGGCAAAAATCATTCAGGCTAATAGATATTTGTTAGATCAAGTGGATTTAACGTTAGATCTCACATAATTAGAAAATTATTAAGTGATTAATGAGGGGGGGGGGGTGGCCCCCCTTATCAAATTTTCTGGCCAAAAATCATTCAGGCTAATAACACAGCCTCTTCTGCATCAGTTGAGGGTGATTTCAGCCTTCTGAAGAATGCTGTTCTTCAACACAATCAAAAACCACTTTGGATTGACAAGTTCGTTGCATGCCATTTAACAGCTCTTTCTGGAAGTTATAAAATAGCAGCTGCTGTACCCATTCCTAAAATAAGTCCGAACGCTGAATATATGGAAGTTGTCATAAATGAGTTTGGACAAAATTAACCTTTGGAATAACAAAAGGATAGTCCACAGTTACTTGTGTTGAAGAAGAACACTAATCTATTTCTTAAAGAATCTACTTCAGAAACCACGCACATGGAGGAGAATGTTTTGGAGCTTATAGAAGAAAACAAGCACATGGAAGGGAATGTCCTAGAGCTTATAGAAGAAGAGTGCGGGCGGGGAAAAAAACTCATAAAACTGAATGTAATTCTCAAAGAAAAGATGATGTCACTTCACAGATTCCAAAGTGCAAGGATTTTATTGCCCCATTAAATAAACCCTTTAAGAAAAGACAGACATATTTAACACCATTTCCAAATATAAGCCAAATAACCTTTCTCAAAAAAAGCCATTGGGCATATTGAGGAATGGAAGTGTTTTGAACACCATTAAATTAAACAATGATGTATATAAGCCAAATAACACTTGTCCATTTGATTCTCTGCTGGACAATTTGATTACGAGTTATACAGAAAGATGTATTTGTAGATAGCAGCCAAAACCCTTTTCCTAATTTTATTAAATATTTTGTTGAAAATGGTCCTAATCAAAATGTGTACAAAAAGAGAGCTTAATTGTTACTGGAGATTTACCCATGTGTCAAAATTCCCGGTGGAATTTTTAGCTTAAATGCAGAAGATTACATTGATAAAACTATTCAATTGTACTTAAAAAATGTTCCAAGTGCAGTCGAAACCTCAGTTTGTTCAAATGCAGCATGTAAAAATAATCATATACGCTGTAGTATATTTTGGCCAATAAACACAAATGACTTGAAACATGGCTTTGCATATGCAATGCAAAGTTTGTCTAGGATCTATGTCTGGGATCAACAGACCATGTTCACCCACCTGCGGCCAATGTACTACAATCATAAGTAGGCCTGGCCCACATCTAGTAATTGAGCCACATATTGATTTACCTTTAACAAAACAATTTCTGTCTGAATTTCCAAGTGAGATAACAATATTTGACATACATTATGCACTAGGAGTAGTTATAATGCATGTTCATGCACTATGTGTACTATTGTAAAAGGAAAAATAATGTGTGGGAGGAATATAACGATATGAACTACTCTGTAAAAACTGTTGATCCCAGCAAAGTATGTGGACAATCAGAGGTTGTTATATATGTTAAAGTCTAGGTCAGGGATCTCCAAACTACGGCCCTCTAAGCTGTTGTGGAACTAAACGTCCCATGAGGCATTATAAAACATGGACATTCACAAACATGACTAGGCATGATGGGAATTGTAGGTGATTCTGGCTACATAATACTGGTTAATGTTTCATAACCTAGAGACTTTCCTTAGGGAATAATACCAAAAAACATTCTGTATGCCTATGCCACTTGTGGTTGTTCATATTTCTCCTTCACCTCTATACAACCCCCCCCCTCCCCCTCATTCTTTGGAATCTGCTCTGTAAGAGCCCCGCAATTGCTGCTATAGTTTAAAACAAGGTATTCTGTATTCAGTTAAATTGTAACTTTATACTAAAGAAACCAAATATACCAAATGTTGCCTTTTCTGTGATACTCTACACAGTACAGATACTTACAGTTGTTCTTATGTATTGATATGTCAACTCTTTAATATAAAAAAAATCATGAAAAAAAAAATATTTACAACACTTGCACTATTCTTTTTTGATTTTTTAAATACTCCTTTAATGTGTTTTAAATGCCGCTATTAAATAAGTACTTACTGCAAACATCAAACATGAGTCTCGCTTTTTATCAAAACTTTAAAATACCACATAACTTCTTAATGGACTTTCCAAAACATAGAAAACCCAACAAGAGCATTAGATGGGGATCAAGGGGAATGGACGAGGATGAATTACTATAGGGGCTAGGGGAGCCACAGCTACAGCCCCAGGGCTGCCAATGGGCCCTGCCTGCCTGGATCACCTTGGTATGCTCAATAGCACGCCTCACGCGTACACGTTAAAATGCTCAGTATTATCTCTGATATAGATACTAGTATCTGTGCATCCCTACCAAATATCCCTAATATCCCTGTAATTATGGATAATCAAATGTTAAAACCAATTGATCTTACCAGGTCTAATAAATATCTATTAGCCTAAATGATTGTTGGCCAGAAAATTTAAAAAGGGGGGGGCAGCCCTCCTCATTAATCTCTTAATAAGTCTGTAATTATGTGAGATCTAACGTTAAAAAACACTTCATCTTACTGAATCTAAGAAATATCTATCAGCATGAATGGTTTTTGGCGAGAAAATTGCATGTGTGGGGGCCAGCTCGTGTACCACCACCTATTATCTATGTTTTTATGTGGAATATCTATGAAATTATGTGAGATCTAATGTTAAAACCACTGGATCTTACCGGATCTTACGAACATCTATTACTCTGAATGATTTTTGGCCAGAAAATTTGACAAGGGAGGCCAGCCACTCTCATTAATCACCTAATAAGTCTTTAATTTTGTGAGATCTAACGTTAAACCACTTGATCTTACTGGATCTAATGAATATCTGTTAGCCTGAATGATTTTTAGCCAGAAAATGATAAGGGGGGAGCAGCCCCCTCATTAATCACTTAATAAGTCTCTAATTATGTGAGATCCAATCTTAAAACCACTTGATCTTACCGGATCTAACGAATATCCATTAGCCTGAATGATTTTTGGCCAGAAAATTGCATGTTTGGGAGCCAGCCCGTCCCATCCCCATGTACCACCACCTAATATCTCTATTTTTATGTGGAATATCTATACAATTATGTGAGCTATAACGTTAAAACCACATGATCTTACCTGATCTAAAGAATATCTTTTATAATTCAATAAGTTTTAATTAAAGTTTTCAAGAAAAAAACAAAACACACAAACTGTGAAGAACATACAGCAGGAATATATGAACAAGCAGTTAACAAAATCTGGAAGGAGGCAAGGATCCCAGATTGGATCCCCGCATCCTAATCCATAACACACAGTACAGTATCACTTCAGAAAGCAGAGAAAAACAAAGAATATCTTTTAGCCTGAATGATTTTTGGCCAGAAAATTTGGGATCCAGCCACCCCCTTATTAATCACTCAATAAGTCTCTAATTAACCACTTAAGCCCCGGAAGATTTGACCCCCTTCCTGACCAGGGGGTTTTTTGCGATTTTTTTACTGCGTGACTTTAACGGACAATTGCGCGGTCGTGCGACGCTGTACCTAAACGAATTTGATGTCCTTTTTTCCCACAAACAGAGCTTTTTTTTGGTGGTATTTGATCACCTGTGCGATTTTTTGATCATGCGCTATACACAAAAAAAGAGCATAAATTTTGCAAAAATAACAATATTTTTCACATTTTTTTATATGAAATCCCCCCCCCCCAAAAAAAAATGTAAAAATCAAAATTTTTTAACAATTTCGGCCAATTTGTTTTCTGCTACATATGTTTGGTAAAAAAAAATCGCAAAAAGCGTTTTTTGATTGGTTTGCGCAAAAGTTATTGCGCTTACTAACAAAGGGAAAGGTTTTTGTCATTTTTGGTGTTTTTTTTTAACGAGTAATGGCGGCGATCTGCGATTTTTTTTTGCGGGACTGCGACATAGCGGTGGACAGATCGGACTCTTGACTGACATTTTTTACACTTTTGGGGTTACCAGTGACATTACTGCAGTAATCAGTGCTATACATATGCACTGTTACTGTAAAAATGACACTGGCAGGGAAGGGGTTAACTGTATTGGAGAGGGAGGGGTTAAGTGTGTCCTAGGGGCGTGTTTCTAACTGTGATTGGACATGGCTACTAGTGTAAAAACAGAGATCAACGGTCCTACATAGTAGAACCGTCTGATCTCCATTTTTACACAGGGGAGAATGAGAGGCGGCTTGTTTACATTAGCCGCCTGCCTTTCTCCCTTCCCGGCGAACGATCGCGAGTGACCGGCGGACATCGGGTCCGCCGGTCACACGCACTGACTTCTTAGGGAACGAGCCGGGCGGGCGCGCGCCTCAGCGGGCGCGCGCTCGCCCGCTATTGGCTCACAAGCCAGTGACAGGCTAGTGACGTATATATAAGTCACTTTGCCTGGCCGGGGCTGACCGCCGCAGTATATGTACTTGCGGTGGTCGGCAAGTGGTTATATGAGATCTAACGTTAAAACCACTTGATCTTACTGGATCTAACAAATAGCTCCCAAAAAAGCTAACTGTATGGGGCTGCTGACGGGTTAGCCCCCCCCCCCCAGCAACTAACTGTTAATATTGCTTCTTCTGTGTGAGATCTAACACAAACAACAATTGATCTAACCTGATCTAACAAAGATCTAACAAACTGCATACGTTTTTTTTTTTTTTTTTTATTTGATTTGGGGGTGCTAACCTGGCTGAGGTGTTTACATGTGGAAAAGTCTGAACCATCTACATGTCCCAACCACCTCCTCAGTGTCTGAACATGTCCCTGTTTTCTAGAGCAAAAGTGCAGCCATTAGTAATCGGATTGTTTGAATCCTTTGGAGAAATGATAATTTTACATGAACCTACTTTGTTTTTACTGAAGTTTTCATACAGTACATCATTCCCTTAGTTGGCAATATTTTGAATAGTCAGCAACACCTTCTTAAACTTAAAGCATTTGTTACCGCAACACTTCATAATTCTAATATGTGCCTGCTGTACTATGTACTTGAATGAGAAAGTATCCTGTTCTCTTTGTATTACTCCCTTTGTGTGAAATCCTTGCTGTTCCTGCCAGTCTCTCTGCTTTCCTATTCAAAATTGACCACACTAAGCAGGAGAGAACACCGTGGTCAGTTCTCTAACTATGCCGGTAACTCAGTGTACTCTCCTCCTATGATCAGACTTGTCCTGACATGCCCCCATTGCACAGCCATTTACTGGCAAGCTCAGAGTGCGACTGCTTTTCCTCTCCCCAGCTCTTATGCAGCTGAAAACAGAGGGAATGTGATCATTTATTTAAAAAAAGGGGGAATAAAGGTATTTATAATTTATTTTTATATCTATCCAAAAATGTTTTGCCTTTCATTTCTTTTTCAAAATAAATATGTTGTTTTATAAGGTGATCATTTAGAATCACTTTAACAGTGCATAAAATAAGTGAATAACAATAAATGAAAAGACAGTACCCTCAAGTTCCTTGCAATGTCTTAAAAACAAAGCCCCAGAACCTCACAAACTCAGGTCACCCTAACATGCCAAGTAACTAACTGGCCATACATTATACAATTTTTTTATTCAATTTCCTTTAGATTTATCTTCAAGTATGTCGTGCAACGGCCTGCCTGACTGCATACAAATTGAAAGTGTTTTGGTTTGACCTCATATTATATGGTTTTGGTAAATCCAAAAAGGAAAATTGTATAATGTATGGCCAGCTTAAGAATAATAAATCTGATTTATTCCATATTTATGGCTGAGAAACATTTGAAATATTATAGCTCACCTAAACGCTGGATGATTTAACTAATTCTCGGGTGTAGGCAGGCAAAAGGGCTGTTCAGTTCATGTAAACAAAATAGTTTTAAGTTGATACTTGCAAAAAAGGCAGCCTGGGTAATTTGCTTCAATTCCTTGCGACCTTGTTGTAAAGAAACAAAACTGCAAAGAAATTAACAGGGACAGGGGAAGCTGCTGCTAAAGATTTGGAAAAATAACTTTTTTTTTTTTTTGTAAATAAATTTTTATTGAAGAAATAAAATAGAATAATAATACATGAAAACATGTGTAAGGGTCCTTTCACACGGCCGCTCCGTGTGTCCGCAAATTATCCTATTTTGCGGATGATTTGTGGACATAATGTAAGTGAATAGCACTGCGGATGTCAGTGGAATACCATCCGCTGACATCCGATTTTCCTCCTTTCAGTTCTGTTCCGTTTTTTCGAATGGAACAGAACCCTATTTTTTCTTTCGTGTAAAAAACGGAAAGGAAGGAAAATCGGATGTCAGCGGTGTCATCCGCTGACATCCGCAGTGCCATAGACTTACATTATGTCCGCATATCATCCGCAATCGGATGGGATGATATGCGGGCACACGGAGCGGATGACAGAAATGTCATCCGCTCCGTGGAAAAAAAAAAAGTCCCGCAGCGGACCTTTCACACGGAGCGGCCGTGTGAAAGAAGCCAAAAGCCGAGGTACAGGGACACTGACAATTGAAGAAAAAACAATAAATGGTACAACTTCGAATAACATATTCAAATGTAAACAAATATAAAGTCACATACAGTGCCCACGTCCGAGATCAGCCTCAAGTTAGGGAATTAGTGCAACATTCATGGTTCCCGGAACCTCACCCCGAATTGGGTGCATACTGTGAGGGTGCCGCCACCTGCTACTTAATTTCTCAAAACCCAGGTGTCGCCACTACCTGAGTGTGTTTCCCTAGCATAAGTCCTAGATGGTTGCCAATGAGGGGTAGCGATAAAAAGAAAAAGAAACGAAACGAAACAGAAAACTAAAGGTGGGGTAGGGGGGGAGAGGAAGGAAGGGGAACGAGGGAACTGCCACCAGAGCATAGTAGACTGCGGATGGAGATAGTTATTTAAAGTATTATGTCAAAATAACTTTTTTTTAATGGAAAAGTCACAATTGGTAAAGGTAAAAAACAGACATGATTGACACAACTGCTAAGAAATGTACATTTTTTGTGACTGTGTAATAAGTGGTATATCGTCTGTCAGGTTTTTGTTGCTGTGTCCCCACCAGGGATTTTTACACACTATTGTTAATAGGGGCTAAAAACCATTAGAAAATTGCCATTAAAAGAGAGAATCATTGAAAGGGGACACTAGTTTCAGTGTCAACTACGAGGGAATTTCCCACTTATCACTTTGTATTGTCTCTAGGACAGAAAGGTCTGGGAAATCTCCATTCAATAATCCATCCAAAATATAATATTAAAATGTTTGGCTTGAAATAAACTAAAAAAAGAGTGTTGGCCATCACGTTTAGTCAGCAGTCACGTTGAAATACCGTTGCCTGTCATTCCCAACACTCATCTGAAAATGCTAGCTGCTTTACAGTGGTGAAGCAGGAGGTTGTGCATGGCAAGCCAGGAAACAACAATTTATTTATTTTTTTAAATTTTGGATAGAGTGTAGAAGGATTAGAAGATCTTAGAACACCTGCCAGCTTTTTTCGCTGCATGGCTGCATGCCCCCCCCCCCCATTTTGGATTCTCACCCAAATCTAGAGTTGACAACCCCAGAACAGTGGTGGAAATCTTCCCAAGGGGACACTAGTTCTGGTGACCCTACTGGGATTACGTGCTTTGGACGGATTTTCTCTTACTTCCTGTTTTAGCAATGGGAAAGGATATCAAAGAAAATACCCCTATGTGACACAAATAGCAAAAAAAAAACCTGCAAGGATTATAGCCCTTCCTTACTCCATCCAAAATTATTTAAAAAAAAAGTTTTTCCTTACTTCTGCTTTAAGTGTTACATAGATGAGATTTGTTGATTCCGAAATTCAGACTTTCTGCTGTTTCCCTTTCTTTCCGCATGTTGCTTTAATTTCTTTGGAAAAACTCTCTTCTCGTAGGCCATTGCAGAATGAACAAACATCATTACATTTTCTGCTAGGTTTTCCATTTTTGTCAAAGCCATTCTATAAAAATGTAACAGACTGAATGTGCTCGTAAGTGAAGAGAGTCATTTTTCTCCCCACATCTATTTTCTTGTGTAAATTAACAAAGGCGGGAGACAACAGATGTGTTGATGAGATTTGCAGTATGTCTTTCTCACCTATAACATACCTCTCTAAAATAGCTGCTTGCGTCACGTCTAAAAGACATTATATGCAAATGGGGTTTTCACTGAAGTCTTTACACTTTTTCAAAATAAATCAGTTTAAATCATACTACCCCACACATTTTTTTTATTAATTACATATCTTTATAAAACTTCAAGCTTTAAATCAAAATCATATCATGTAGTCTATCAGTAATTTTCTGTTGTGAATACAATTATTAACAGAAAAAGAAAGGAAAAGTGTTGTGATTATACTTTTTTAACTCATAGTGCTGTCAATGGAGGGCAGCTGAAAGCTGATTAGCTGATTTAGACAACCCAAACACATTTTGCTGACTTGCTGATTGTGCTATAGGTAAACCTTGGTTAGTTCACTAAACAATGCCCTTTAATAAAACAAATTAATCCAAAAAATGTTATATATTTTATACATACATACACATAAAAAAATTGCTGTGCCAGATCTACATATCAATTTCAGTAAAAAAAACCTTTAGTGCCGGTTCACACTAACGCGGCACGACTTCGGGGGCGACCTGTGAAGTCGCGTGCACCGCGACTTCGGCGCGACTTGCACGGACTTCATATAATGAATGTCTATGCAAGTCGCTCCGATGTTGCCCCGAAGTAGTACAGGAACCTTTTTCTAAGTCTATTAGAACGGTTCCCGTAGCACACAATGGACCGCGACTTGTCAGGCTGACCAGTCGCCTGACAAGTCGCGGTAGTGTGAATGGACACTTACCCTTTGCTTATATTGTTCTACACTTTGCTACTTATTATTTATTTCAGGTACTTGTATAGCACCGTCAGTTTATGCAGTGCTTTACATATATACAGTATCGTACATTCACATCAGTCACTGCCCTCAAGGAGCTTACAATCTATGGTCCCTAACTCACATTCATACATACACATAATGGGGCCAATTTAGATATGTCTTTGGAGTGTGGGAGGAAACTGGAGTACCCAGAGGAAATCTACTTAGGTACGGGGAGAACATGCAAACTCCAGGCAGGTAGTGTCATGGTTGGGATTCGAACCTGTGACCCCAGTGCTGCTAGGCGGACATTTAGTGAGGACATAAGCTGATATGCATCAAATTCAAATGCAATTATTTTTTCATCTGTGCATCATATTTCTATTTTCTATTTGTTTCTAAAATATTTAAAGTGGTATTTAACCAGAAAGCAAACATTTTATAGGGGTGTACTTACTTTTGTTGTCAGTGGTGTAGACACGAATGGCTGTGTGTTGAGTTATTTTGAGGGGCCAGCAAATTTACACTGTTAGGCCCCTTTCACACAGGCCGACCGTTCAGATCTGCCTGTCCGTTTTTCAGCCCCATGCATCTCTATGGGTCATCGGATCTCAGCGGAGACATGTCCGCTGACATCCAATCCAATCCGTCAAATCTGGATGGATGGAAACCCTATTTTCCATCCCTCCAGCGGATTGGATTGGATGAGAATGGACAGACGGTCCGTTGCCATCCGATTCCCCCATAAAGAACAGCGGGACCTGACAGCTCTGTCTCCGCACACAGCGCGGAGACACAGCTGCCATCCCCCACTGAGATGAACAGAGTCTGCCGATGGACTCTACAGTGTGAAAGGGGCCTTATACAAGCTATACACTCACTACTTTACATTGTAGCAAAGTGTAATTTCTTCAGTGTTGTCACATGAAAAGATATAATAAAATATTTACAAAAATGTGAGGGGTGTACTCACTTTTGTGAGATGCTGCACATCATTTCCGATTTTCCATTGTCTCCTGGGATAGCTGTGTCATCAATCCCAGGAGTCAATGGGCATCCCCCGCAGCTAGCATCTTGTTATTTCAAAACCGGAAATTAGGCAATGCTAGGCGGAGATAGGCACCATTTTTAAATTGGGAATTCAGTCAGTTGTTTGCCGACACACAGTGGGGCGGACTTTGTTCCCACTGCACATGTGCGAGATCGGTAGTGCATGCTGGGTAGCCAGCTGCACCTAATCCCGGAAGAGAGTCCCAGTGGGCTTCAGATACCCACAGTCATGATAGCTACTTTGTGAATCAGGAGCTTATAGCAAGTAATCACACAAATGTAGAGCGCTAAAAAACCACTGGCATATGACGGGTGAATGCAAAACTACCAGACTGGGGAGGGGGAAGAGGAATGGGAAATATCAAAGAAAAAAAAAAAAAGAAGAAAGGGGACTTCTATATAAAATAAATACCAGTAGATAATGAATAAAAGTCCCAAATCTGGATGTCCAATGGCACTGAGCAGTTCTTCTCAGAAGTGAGGAAGACTCTGAAGCAGAAAAAGACAAAAAAAAAGCGCTCTAAATGCAGATAAATTTATTGTAAAATAAGAACAATAGCTGTAGCGACTCACAAGATGCCACGGTATTCAGGCTTTTTTGCATCAAATATGATATGAAGCTCTTCTAGGTGGTGCCATCTTTCCACACTACAGGCAGTATACACTGAAACACTGTCCGTCACATGGGAGGAAGAGAGCCGGCTATCTCTTTGCGGCGTCCGGGAGGCAACTGCGGTGTGGAGATGAAGGAGAGAAGGGATGCTTGGTATGATCGGCATGCACGACGCGCGTTTCTGAGCATGCGCAGAGTCCTGATCAGACATGTGTGCTCTTTCATCAGGTGCTGAAGGATGAAAGATGAAAGAGATGAAAAAATAAAATAAAGTGCCCTGTCCCTGTTAGCTCGCGCGCAGAAGCGAACGCATACGCAAGTCCCACCCACATATGTAAACGGTTTTCAAACCACACATGTGAGGTATCTCTGCGATTGTTAGAGCGAGAGCAATAATTTGAGCCCTAGAACTTCTCTGTAACTCTAAGCTGGTAACCTGTAGAAATTTTTAAAGTGTCGCCTATGGGGATTTTTAAGTACCAATGTTTGTCACCATTCCAATTTTGAAGCATGACATGTTGGGTATCTATTTACTCGGCGTAACATTATCTTTCACATTATAGGAAAAAATTGGGCTAACTTTACTGTTTTCTTATTTTTTAATAAAAAAAAAATGAATTGTTTCCAAAAAAATTGCGTTTGGAAGACCGCTGCGCAAATACGGTGTTATTCTCTAGGGTCTATGCTAAAAAAAATATATATAATGTTTGGAGGTTCTAAGTAGCTTTCTAGCAAAAAAAAAAACAAAACAGATTTTAGCTTGTAAACAACAAGTGTCAGAAATAGGCCCGGTCCTTAAGTGGTTAAAGAATGTTATACAGCACAGTGTTTATGCCATGTCATTTGGCCCCCTGTAACACCTAGAAAACCTGGCTAATCCTTCCAGTTTCTACCCTCCCCCTGTACAGGGACCACGGTGTATCATGGCTGCTGAGCCCTGACACTGTGGTCAGTGCACGTGTCTCCATCATCCGCAGCCCTCCTGTCATCCTCTGTCTCCCTCTGTCCTCCTCCCCCCTCCTTTCCTGCCTGTCAGCTCTCACTAGTGCCGCTCTGCTCCCCTCCCAGCTTCTAAAAAACTATGTTATGTTTACATCATCCCCTCTGTTAGATTACAATCTGTATCATAGTGCCTGTGATTTATTTAAAAAATAGCAAATTTCTACATGTTTTCCCAGCACCGCTTGGCCGTCACATGACTCCTGGCTCTTGACGCCTTTCCTCCCTGCCTCCCCATCTGACGTCAGACGAAGGTTTCGGCTCGGCCTGCTGGAGATGTCAGACGGATAGTGAAGAGAGCTGGGAGTCATGTAAGCGCCGATAGGCGCTGTGAAAACAGGTAGAAATCGGCTTTTTTAAAAATAAAACACAGGCACTAGGATACAGTTTGTAATCCAACAGAGGGGATGGTGTAAACATAACATTGTGGCTTAACAACCACTTTACCAATGGCACTGCAGAAAAGACATATGGGCGGCTAGTGTACGTGTTGAATGCCTGTGATCAAATTGTCATTAGACAGCAGGCAAAATGCACAAAGCCAATCAAAGTGGCTCTTTGCCTTCTGATCACTGTGATGATCTATCACAGTGATCACAAATTTAAACACGGACTGTTTACAATTGAGAGCTACCAATGATTGGGGAGAAGAGGAGAATTGTATTGCTACTGTTTGGTTTTAGTGGGTGACTTTTAACCACCTCAATACCAGTATGTTTCTTCATTTATAATGGTGGCAAAAATTTAGATGTCTACTCACATGGTCATTCTATGGGTGTTTGTACTTTCCTTGCCTCAAGAAGTGTAAAAGGCTTCAGGTTTTTTTTTTCTTCAAAAAAGTAAGAACAAATTATTTTGGTTAATTGTGATTGCAAGTTCTCTGTCTGAAAAAAAAATATATAGGATATATTAGGTGTTGCATGACTGATTAATTGATAAATTTCACAGCACTGACAATAGATAATTGGTCTGGTAATGATTGTACATCATATGCATCAGACTGGAGTAAGTATGCATCTGAGGAGAGTTATGTCTGAACATCAGGTCATTTTTTCACAGCTTTTGCTCTTTTCTCCTTTCATTAGTAAAAAGAAATATTAAACATTGAAATTATTAAATATTGTCAAAAGAAAGCTCTATCTGTCAAAAAAATAAATAAAATTTGGGTACAGTGTTGCATGACCAAGTACTTGTCAATCAAACTACCATAGTACTGAAAAATGGCTGGTAATGAAGGGGCATTTACAGGCTAGCACTAACATGGTTAAAGTACTTTCAGGGTGATTAATTATAGACTTATCTGACAAGTTTTGAATGGATTAGTTGACTACTGTTTGGTCTAAAGAAGCTACAACTCTAGCATGGGGGACTCAATTGGTTGTGTTTTCCAGTTTTTGCAAGGTAAGACTGGCATTGGGAATTTCTGCACACTCTTTCCAAAAGCCTAGTGCTGTGAGTTACAAAATACTTATTTTCTAAACACATATAGAAGAAATTATTTAAAACAGTATTCTGGGAGGGAAAAAAATCCTAAAAAACATCTTTTCAGTGATTTGTTAAAAATATACCCTTCAGATAAAATATACGTTGCAGAAAAAAAACTAAATGAAGTATAAAGAAGAATGCACATGAATGGGTCTTTTTAATTTAGAATGCATAACTCGTAAGTGCTGATATTAACGTGACTCAAATTATTTTCTAATTAATCTTTAAGTTCCAGTAATGTTTTTGAAAATGGAACAAGAAAAACAATAAAACTTTGGATAAAAGTGACTTTAATCATTTAAATTAGGTATGCATACAATATGCCAAGCATGTATATTTAATAGGATAGCTATACTAAGCGGGTGAGAAAGATGGAAGGGTTCCTAAATAGAAATCTGTCCCTTTTATTAGAGCTATCAAAGGTAAGGCAGTTTTCCTCACATGTCTCCCTGTAGTATCCACCTGAAAGCATTCTTGGCATTGTGCAGTCTCTCCTACTTGACCTTGGCTCACTCCTAGTCAGGCTTCTTGCCTCGAACAGACCCTCTGCAGTGCGGGTGGCAAACATGAGTTTTACCTTTTTCATCCAAGAGCACAACAAAATAGCCTGGATAAAAGGAGACTTGCTATTTCCACTTGGACCAACATCTATGCACTTCATCATCCCAACATCCTGTTTTGTTCTGTTTCTTTGTTGTCTCAATATTTCATGCTCTGTCTGGTGGCGTGAGGCTAAAGGAGCTGTAGTCGCTGAAGTAGTAGCATTTTCTGTGGATTAAGGTAAGCCCTCTCAGACATAGTCATTGCATGCCAACAAAGAGGACATGCCACCTAATTACATATTCATCCACAAATTCAAAAACGATTTTACATAAAGAATAGTTTTAAAAAATGAAAAACGATTCTCTATAAAGCATCACCAAACATATTGCTTGTAAATTCTGTCCACACAAAGACCATAGGGTCCTGTTAGGTAATGCAGGTAAGGGAACCTGGGTTTTCAGCAGAGATAGACCAGGCTCCAACTGACTGGAATGGCTGTATCTCTAGTTGGGGATGACAGAAAGGTCACATCTTTTAGTGAGGGCCCGGGGTTGATAAGGCTCGGACATGAATTCCTGCCTGCTGCCTCCTTGTAACAATTCAAAGTCCCAGTGCAGACTTGCATACTCTGTACCTGTCAATCCCTGTTCCACAATGAGGAAGAGGTTCACCGGATTATAAAGAGAATGGATGTAGAGTCTTTATCAGAGTTTCATGATGGCCGGCGTATCCAAATTTATCAGACTTTTTTAAGGGCTTTTTGAGCCAGGCTGCAGGTATTTGTGACACAGATCTATCTAATCCATGTCCCAATGTGTGGGCGTGAGAGAGGGTGATGTTTCTTTCAGTGAGCTTACTGGCTTGCAATTTTGAACAAGAATAGGGCCAATTAGAAAATAAATATACTAGGAACAATAAGAATTTAGTTAGATATAGAAGACAAATGTGGTGATAAAAAATTAGGCCCCTTGGACAAATAGACTGTATCCACACAGTCAGTTGTCAGTTTTTACAGCCTATACCTTTACCATTCAGCATTGACCTTTTTTTATATTAACAGAAAGCAATAACAAATAAGCTGAAAACTGGTTTTGCACAGCTGTCATGTCCAAACCTAAATGTTTAGGAGCCACCTCAGTGTAGATTAAAAGGTTATTTATTACATAAAAACAATGTAGTACACTGTGGCAGTCGTGGTCCTGGCTGTGCCGGTGGAGTTCGACACTCCCTGTGTTTCTGGCAGCGTTCAGTATCAAGGCTTACATCCAGTAGTGGCAGGGGGGTGCTCGCGTTCGGAGCATGCGTGCTCCTTCCTCAGTCGATGCTGATTTATGTGTCAGACTGGGAGTTTTATAGCTGAGGGACTCAGGGGGCGGGCTGCAGAGTCCCTCTAGCTCTGTATGAAGCCTGCAGCCACCTCCACCATCCATCTCCACTAACCCCAGGGATTGAACTATCCTGCATACCTCCTAAAAAGACTAACTACAGCCACAGTTTAAACTTTTTTCATAAGACCGAATGTACTTGACCTTTTCGCAGGTCAAACGTTGTGTATATGTACCAAACCTAAATGTTACTTTCACTTAAAGTGGTTCTAAAGATTTTTTTTTACCCTTAAATAAAAAACATGTTATACTTGCTTGCTCTGTGCAATGGTAATACCATTGCACAGAGCAGCCTTGAACCTCCTCTTCTGGGGGTCCCCCTGCTAATGCTCTCTTCCCCTCATCTTCTGAGGGCAAGCTCTCGAGTTAGACTGTGTGCATTTATAGACACACACAGCATGGCTTGGCCCCGCTCTCTGCTCACAGTATTTGATTGAGAACAGCAGGATCAAATGGCTCCCACTGCTGCCTTTAATCACTAGCTGTGTGGTTATATATATATATATATATATATATATATATATATATATATATATATATATATATTTGTTCTGTTACTAACTCCAGGCTTGGCCATGTTGGCTGGATCCTAGTCTGTCTTATGGTGCAACAATCAGGCAACCTGGTTTCTGCATAGTTATTACTAAAGTGGGGTACACACTAGTAGAAAATCTGCCAAAAATTTCCGTCCGAGGTGAAATGGTACAATTTTCGGCTAGTGTGTACAAAACTTTCAGCAGCCGATGCCGACATTTTCAACGAAAAAAAACGGAGGGACAAACACCAAAATTTTTATCGTCCGTCCCCAGACAACCAATTTTCGTTTAATGTGTATGTAGTACGTCCGTGAAAAATAGAATACGAAAAGACCGTGCATGATCTGAAGTTGCTGACGACCCGGAAGTCTAGAAACAAATGTCTCAAAAAAAAAAAAAAAAAAAAACGGACGAGAAATTTTGTGAACATTTATGCACTGTCAACTAAAAACGGTTATGAACGCTGAGCAAGAGAGAGAAAAATCGGAGGATATTTCGTCCGATTTCCGTCAAGTGTGTACGGGCCTTAAGTGTGCATGGGTTTCCTATCAGGGCTCTGGTTACTCCTCACAACTCAGGAACATACTGATTGGTTAACTGCTATCTAACCAGATTACCCCTATGTGCTTGTATGACTGTGGGGGGGGGGGGGGTAAGCTCCCCATGGGGGTAGGAACTGATGTGTAGGGTTCTACACACTCAACAATACTGTATATAAATACAGGAAATAAACAGTTCAAGTCCTTGCATAGGACATTTATCTGGTGTGAACATTTAAATTCTAAAAAAAATGTGTTTCAACCATCCTTTACTATATTCATACTTCAGTATTGGTATTAATGGCATACAAAAGAAAGTATGACATTTGTATAACAAATGCCACCTTTTATGTATTTAAAATTGCTTTGTATCTTGCATGCTAATATGAAGTCAATAATAAAACAAGACAAGCAGAACTAACAAAAGCCTTAATACATTACAGCAAAATACACTTGGAACTTTTGTAATGTTTTGAGCAGGACCTTTAGTGAAGCGTGAGACCCATAATTAATTGTGATATATTATTTTTCTCTGTTAGTGCCTGGTTAGGGTAATATGTAAATGTCTGTTTTTCAAATCTGATTACTGTGTAAAGACATATGAGATTTAGTTAAAATATTTACAACTCTGCTGTAGCATGCAATGTTGTACATTACGCGTTACGTTATCTCTTCTATTCAGTGATGCAATAAAGGTTGAAATAGATTGCATTTTACAGGAAATGCATACTTTTTGTGAATATGTACACTATATACTGTAGTGTATGTGTGTATATTTTATATACTTCATGACAAAACCGGTAGGGTAACAGGCAGGATTTGAGAAGCTCCTTCAGTTTATGCTTGCTGGGATCTGGCGGTCTTCCTCGTGTATACTAACGCTGCATAAGTGGAGCTTACCCTCGGAATGGTGTTGTGTATGAATTGTGAGCTTGGAATAACGTTTTTAACTGAGTGGTTAATTTTTTATTTAATAAAACTTTTGCATACTACTACACTATGAGGGGCAATCATTTTATCTCCACATATATATCTGCTTGATGGTGGAACCTTAAGGCCCGTACACACGATAAAAAAATCTGTAGGGAAAATTCGTCCGACGACCGTTCTGTCGATTTTTGGATTGTTAGTATGGTGCTTTCGACAGTCAACTCCGACCTTTCGGCTAACAAAATCCTGATGTGCAGGCTATATAATTTTTGTCGTCCGTAATACAACGTCTGATTTTCGGCTCATTAGTACAGATTTCGATGGAAAAAATCTTAAGAGCAAGAATAGGCATGCTCAGAGACGAAAGAACACATACAAAGCGATCCAACACATGACATCACTTCTGAAGTAGAATTCTGTCGTACGGGAAAATTCATATGAAAATAACCTCTTCACTTTTCACATCAGACTAGCATGCCACAAAAAATGGACGACAGATCGTTCGATAATCTGATTGTGTGTACGGGGCTTTACCTGTATGATCTGCAAGTGGATTCATTCTAAGGGGAATACAGACCATCTCTCCGGGATCCTGATTGAGCCTTTGAGACAGGGGATTTATTCATCATGCTTATATAGATCTCTGTGATAGGGGTCTATATCCTCTGGTAAGCGGCTGTGTGATTTTGAGCTGGTGAAGGTTCCTCCACAGTTTTTCAGAACTACTACCATCCACCTCATATGATTAGCCCAATCGGCTATGTGATTAGGTGCTGCTGAAGGTTCCTCCACAGTGTTTCAGATTTACTACCATCCACCTCATATGATTAGGCCAATCGGCTATGTGATTGGGTGCTCGTGAAGGTTCCTCCACAGTGTTTCAGATTTAGTACCATCCACCTCATATGATTACTTTTATTATGGTCCTTATGAATTACTTTTATATTATGGACTTTTGCTTTTATGATCTACTCTTTAGCGCTGCACCCTTTTTCTCTCTCTATTTTATATTTATTACATGTAAAGAGCAGTTAGTGAATTCCAAGGCTTTGTATCTATTTAGCAAGATTTTACTAGCAATTGGCCTGGAAATTACCCAAAATTCCTAAAGTCAAGATTTCCCCTGTAAAGAATTAAATTTCTTGACAGCATCAGCAACACCTACGATTCCCTCAACCCATCACCCTATGTAAGAACAAGATGATTGCTAACACATTCACCTGACATTCCCTCAATCTATTTTTTCACTAAAATGTGTGGGGTTGAGCTTTGCCAAATCATTGCTTTGTCTACTAATAATGCAATGTTTTTCTAGTGAGAGTTTTCTTCATTGTTCCAGATGCCCAGGAGGGCATGTCAGCAAGGGGTGGCTTGTGTCCCACCTACTCTTGCCCATAGGGGGCAGCTGGTGAAAAATCCCCACCCTGGTCAACTGGTTTTAGGGGTCTATTGCAACCCTAGTCAGTTCACTGAACATGTGGGTAAGACAAATAAATAAATAAAAACACTAACACAATTTTAGTAAAATTGGGGACGGGGACCCATTCCTCTTCATTCAGCACTAGCTGGCAGCACTGGGTAGACAGCACTGGAGTCTACTCTGGAAACTTTTGAACATCACTGGAATCCAGCTGGTAAATATTAGTAAAAATAGTTTTAATACAGGATTTTTTAATGGTGTGGGTGTTTTTTACTTTTTCTTAACTGCCACAGGTTAGGGATCCCAGGGGCAGGTAGGCAGTAAATAAACACTACTGCTGGCATGCCCAGCTGGGTTACAGGGATAGAAAAAAGCTATGTGCTTTGGAAAGAGGTCCCTGTTTTGCGGGGAACCCCTCCCAAAGGACAAAAAAAATAAATAAAATAAAAACATTTATATCTTGGGATACTGAAATTGTGTATAAACGGCTAATTGGGCTCAATTTGGACATTTTCTGTGGGCAGATTTGCCTTTGTTAACATTTACAGCCTTTTACAATTTCAGCCTATTGTTTATAGGGAGAATATGACTATGAAAGAAAGATCAAATTAAGTTTTCACCATGTCTAGTTGCTATGTATAAAAGATGGCACCTGGTTGTTAGAACAAATTTTCTGCCTACAGTTGAGGTATAGCACAGCCTAAACTTCCATGATAATTAGCCTATGTGTGGGCACATTTGTATTCTATATTCTTTCCTAGCAATCATACCAAAAGAATGTTAAATCCTATTTGAAATAAGAAATACGTCTGTGAATTTACAGGCATGTATGCAAATTTACATGAGCTGTGTGATTATTCTGGCTCGGGAATGACCCACAATGTTTGAAGACAACATTCTAGAACCTTAAACTACAGACAGAACAAACAGCTGTCACTTTATGTACCCAAAGTCTCCAGTGATGTGCACAGACTTTTATCATGATGGACATTTTTCTGCAGACTGAGATTCACTGACTGACATGTACTAATGTCTGATAAGGTCTCTACAAGGCACTACTGGCTTGTAATCATTGTCATTTTGGAGCTTGTATATAGAGAGCAACTTATAAACACTTTATCCTGGTTTTGTCTAAATGATTTACTGGTTGACTTCCTCTGACAGCTGCCCACCCCCTCAAATGCTCCTTTATGTTTTCATGGTATAAAAGCCTAAAGCTGATGTAAACCCAACCACTAAAAACGAATTTAAGCTATCAAAATTAACTTAATGTCAAATGTTATTTTCGGTCCTTTTAAATCTGCAACTTTCAGTGATAACATTTGTGATTCTGCCATGAAGGTCCTTGTTCAGGCATTTCCTGATCAGGGGTGACAAGTATAATCTAGTTGTGCTACTGTATTTTTATCCTGTTACATGCACCCCTGATGGAAACGAAAAGCAACTATGCCGACATACAATGCGCCAGTGGCAAACCTAAACTATCCGGCGGTAATTGTTTTGTCACCCCCCACAAAATTTATTTTTTATTTCTATTTATATTATTCAGTATATACAGTGTACAGTATCATACACCTCTCACATTTTTGTAAATCTTTTATTACATATTTTCATGTGACAACACTGAAGAAATGACACTTTGCTACCATGTAAAGTAGTGAGTGTACAGCTTGTATAACAGTGTAAATTTGCTGTCCCCTCAAAATAACTCAACACACAGCCATTAAGGTTTAAAAAGCTGGCAACAAAAGTCAGTACACCCCTAAGAGAAAATGTCCAAATTAAGCCCAATTAGCCATTTTCCCTCCCCTGTGTTAAGTGATTCGTTAGAGTTACAAGGTCTCAGGTATGAATGGGAAGCAGGTGTGTTAAATTTGGTGTTATCACTCTCACTCTCACATACTGGTCACTGGAAGTTCAACACGGCACCTCATGGCAAAGAACTCTCTGAAGATCTGAAAAAAAGAATTGTTGCTCTACATAAAGATGGCCTAGGCTATAGGAAGATTGCCAAGACCCTGAAACTGAGCTTCAGCACGGTGGCCAAGACCATACAGCAGTTTAACAGGACAGGTTCCACTAAGAACAGACCTCACCATGGTCGACTAAAGAAGCTGAGTGCTTGTTCTCAGCATCATATCCAGAGGCTACCTTTGGGAAATAGACGTATGAGTGCAGTCAGCATTGCAGCAGAAGTTGAAGGGGTGGGGGGTCAGCCTGTCAGTGCTTAGACCATACTCCGCACATTGCATCAAATTGGTCTGCATGGCTGTTGTCCCAGAAGGAAGCCTCTTCTAAAGATGATGCATAAGAAAGCCCGCAAACAGTTTGCTGAAGATAAGCAGACTAAGGACATGGATTACTGTAACCAAGATAAACTTATTTGGTTCAGAAGGTGTCATGCGTGTGTGGTGGCAACCAAGTGAGCTGTACAAAGACAAGTGTGTTTTTGCCTACAGTCAAGCATGGTAGTGGGACTGTTATGGTCTGGGGCTGCAAGAGTGCTGCTGCCACTGGGGAGCTACAGTTCATTGAGGGAACCATGAATGCCAACATGTACTTTGACATACTGAAGCAGAGCATGATCCCCTCCCTTCTGAGACTATATATATATATATATACAGTCAGGCCCATAAATATTGGGACATTGACACAATTCTAATCTTATTGGATTGGCTCTATACACCACCACAATGGATTTTAAATTAAACAAACAAGATGTGCTTTAACTGCAGACTTTCAGCTTTAATTTGAGGGTATTTACATCCAAATCAGATGAACGGTGTAGGAATTACAACAGTTTGTATATGTGCCTCCCACTTTTTAAGGGAATGAAAGTAATGGGACAGATTAACAATCATAAATCAAACTTTCACTTTTTAATACTTGGTTGCAAATCCTTTGCAGTCAATTACAGCCTGAAGTCTGGAACACATAGACATCACCAGACACTGGGTTTCATCCCTGGTTATGCTCTGCCAGGCCTCTACTGCAACTGTCTTCAGTTCCTGCTTGTTTTTGGGGCATTTTCCCTTCAGATTTGTCTTCAAAAAGTGAAATGCATGCTCAATCGGATTCAGGTCAGGTGATTGACTTGGCCTTTGCATAACATTCCACTTCTTTTCCTTAAAAAACACTTTAGTTGCTCTCGCAGTATGCTTCGGGTCATTGTCCATCTGCACTGTGAAGCGCCGTCCAATGAGTTCTGAAGCATTTGGCTGAATATGAGCAGATAATATTGCCTGAAACACTTCAAATTTCATCCTGCTGCTTTTGTCAGCAGTCACATTATCAATAAATACAAGAGAACCAGTTCCATTGGCAGCCATACATGCCCACGCCATGACACTACCACCACAATGCTTCACTGATGAGGTGGTATGCTTTGGATCATAAGCAGTTCCTTTTCTTCTCCATACTTTTCTCTTCCCATCACTCTGGTACAAGTTGATCTTGGTCTCATCTGTCCATAGGATGTTGTTCTAGAACTGTGAAGGCTTTTTAGATTTTGTTTGGCAAACTCTTATCTGGCCTTCCTGTTTTTGAGGCTCACCAATGGTTTGCATCATGTGGTGAACCCTCTGTACTCACTCTGGAGAAGTCTTCTCTTGATTGTTGACTTTGACACACATACACCTACCTCCTGGAGAGTGTTCTTGATCTGGCCAACTATTGTGAAGGGTGTTTTCTTCACCAGGGAAAGAATTCTTTAGTCATCCACCACAGTTGTTTTCCGTGGTCTTCTGGGTCTTTTGGTGTTGCTGAGCTCACCTGTGCATTCTTTCTTATTAAGGATGTTCCAAACAGTTGATTTGGCCACACCTAATGTTTTTGCTATCTCTCTGATGGGTTTGTTTTGTTTTTTCAGCCTAATGATGGCTTGCTTCACTGATAGTGACAGATCTTTGGATCTCCTATTGAGAGTTGACAGCAACAGATTCCAAATTCAAAGAGCACACTTGAAATTGGTCCCTTAAAAAGTGGGAGGCACATATACAAACTGTTATAATTCCTACACCTTTCACCTGAGTTGGATGTAAATACCCTCAAATTAAAGCTGAAAGTCTGCAATTAAAGCACATCTTGTTTGTTTAATTTCAAATCCTTTATAGAGCCAAAAAGATTAGAATTTTGTTGATGTCCCAATATTTATGGACCTGACTGTATATATATATATATATATATATATATATATCGCCGACACTTGTAAACACAGACCTTCTGTGATCCCTATCTGGTGCCCGGATGTTGACGCCCCTGCTGGAAGATTTAGCTAAAGAGAGCAGGTGTGCAGTGTGTCGGGAGGTGCTAGATCCAGCCGGGTGATTTAGACTAATACAGAAGCAATGGTAAGACATATGGAAAAGCTTTTAAGGAAAGGGGAGAAGATGAGGGCAATGGAGGGTGTGTGTGCAGAGTTCAGAGCTGCAGAGGGGTTGATGGAGATACAGAGGAAAGGAGTGGTGGAAGAGAGCTGAACTGTGTGTAGTGTACCCCTTAACTCTGCACTCTGTGTATAGCGCACCCCTGAATTCCACACTCTGTGAGTAACGCACCCCTGAATTCCACACCCCTGAACTCTGCATTCTATATGTAGCACACCCAGTAACTCTGCAATTTGTGAGTAGCACATCCCTGAACTGTTCATGTAGCTCAACCCCTTAACTATGACTAATCAGCGTCTACATGGCGTTGGCAGGACTCCACCTTGGTCAGCACAGCGGGGAGATTGAGTCGAGAGAGACCAGGACACTATTTCCTTCAGTCTTTTTCACGCATTGGTCTGAATTGGCTTTACTTGTTCATTTTGCTTACTACTCTTTTCAACTGTCGGTAAGATGTCTTCTGTTACACTCTTATTTTCTTGAGTTTGGTATTTTCACGCATGGGGTATTTGACCGACTCAATCCTTCCATCCTCCTCTTTGATGGCAACCCTTTCATTACCACCTCGTCACCTTATTTTCCACTTCCCTCTCACTCTCAACACTGTGGGTATTTATTTGCAGATGCTATCCCTTCTTTGGACCTCACACCACAATCTCTTGTGCACTTGGTGAAATACCTTACAATATGATGAATATCCAGTAAATTAATTACACTTTTCAACTGAATTTTTTTCAGAACATTATAGTCACGTTTTGGTCTTCCCAATTTTGCTCAATCATGTGATGTCCCTCCTTCTGTGATCCCTCCATCTCTTCCTCCTCGTGTCCTGGCCTTGGGGATTATACCCGCCTCAGCCCCGGGTTAGACAGTCGCTAATTGGGGGGCTAACTTTGTTTCTCCCTTAGAATCTGGTTGACCCTAGTAAGTAGCTGAACTTTGTGTATACATTTATCCTTTGGAGCAAGACGTCATATTCCCTATATATAATTAATATGTGTATGTTTTAATGTTGGTTTATAGATCATAATTTTTTTCGGCTCCTGATGAGTGGCCGTGAGCCACGAAACGTGTAGAGCCTAGAAGATATGAAGCCAGATCAATTGAAGACTGATTACATGTTGTTTATATATATATAATGTGCTGACCCAAATGTTATTCATTTATTGAATTTATGGAAAATTTATTTATATGAATTTATGCATTGCATGTACAGTTCTTGATCTGTGTTTGTCTATTTTATATTACTGTACCCTCTATGAAATACTCATTAAACAATATATACCAATATTTTTGATATTCTATATCGTTTTCGATATTCACTAACATGACTGACCTCACTTAAAGTCCCAACGCCCCCCTATTGCTCCCCCTTATTCCTCCTTATTTTTATATGTATATCAGGCATGGAGGTCTAGTCATTATTACACCACAAGATCATGTCCCTTTTTTATCCTAATCTGTATTAATTGGGTGGAAGACACCCGCTCTTGCTCATGATCCCCGGTGTTGTTAGTAGGAATCTATAACCTCTTGCTCCTCTCTCATCTATTACTCCTTATATATCTAGCGCAACTCTGATCAATTATCATCAATTATTCTTTTTATATCATTTTACATCATATTCAATTTGACATCTGGCTATATTATGCTCCAGTCTGTCATGTATCTGGGTTAAAGATTGACAGTTTTTCCACCTGGCCTGCCATCTCCCGGGGTTGCGATGCATACTTTGATGCACCCTCCCACCTCCCCGTCTCTGTTATCATCCTGGTTTGTGGGGGGGTGTGGTCATAATTTGCATCGGCGCCATGTCTAGTTTGTCCCTCCCGCGATCATGGTATCGCGTTGCCGGGGCAACCCTTCCTGTCCACTCTGACGCTGGGCTGGTCAGGTGTGTCTCATCCCGGGCGCAAGCGGCGGATATGAGATCATACCTCCCCGACCATATAATCAGCGTCTACATGGCGTTGGCGGGACTCCACCTTGGTCAGCACAGCGAGGAGATTGAGTCGAGAGAGACCAGGACACTATTTCCTTCACTCTTTTTCACGCGTTGGTCTGAATTGGCTTTACTTGTTCATTTTGCTTACTACTCTTTTCAACTGTCGGTAAGATGTCTTCTGTTACACTCTTATTTTCTTGAGTTTGGTATTTTCACGCATGGGGTATTTGACCGACTCAATCCTTCCATCCTCCTCTTTGATGGCAACCCTTTCATTACCACCTCGTCACCTTATTTTCCACTTCCCTCTCACTCTCAACACTGTGGGTATTTATTTGCAGATGCTATCCCTTCTTTGGACCTCACACCACAATCTCTTGTGCACTTGGTGAAATACCTTACAATATGATGAATATCCAGTAAATTAATTACACTTTTCAACTGAATTTTTTTCAGAACATTATAGTCACGTTTTGGTCTTCCCAATTTTGCTCAATCATGCGATGTCCCTCCTTCTGTGATCCCTCCATCTCTTCCTCCTCGTGTCCTGGCCTTGGGGATTATACCCGCCTCAGCCCCGGGTTAGACAGTCGCTAATTGGGGGGCTAACTTTGTTTCTCCCTTAGAATCTGGTTGACCCTAGTAAGTAGCTGAACTTTGTGTATACATTTATCCTTTGGAGCAAGACGTCATATTCCCTATATATAATTAATATGTGTATGTTTTAATGTTGGTTTATAGATCATAATTTTTTTCGGCTCCTGATGAGTGGCCGTGAGCCACGAAACGTGTAGAGCCTAGAAGATATGAAGCCAGATCAATTGAAGACTGATTACATGTTGTTTATATATATATAATGTGCTGACCCAAATGTTATTCATTTATTGAATTTATGGAAAATTTATTTATATGAATTTATGCATTGCATGTACAGTTCTTGATCTGTGTTTGTCTATTTTATATTACTGTACCCTCTATGAAATACTCATTAAACAATATATACCAATATTTTTGATATTCTATATCGTTTTCGATATTCACTAACATGACTGACCTCACTTAAAGTCCCAACGCCCCCCTATTGCTCCCCCTTATTCCTCCTTATTTTTATATGTATATCAGGCATGGAGGTCTAGTCATTATTACACCACAAGATCATGTCCCTTTTTTATCCTAATCTGTATTAATTGGGTGGAAGACACCCGCTCTTGCTCATGATCCCCGGTGTTGTTAGTAGGAATCTATAACCTCTTGCTCCTCTCTCATCTATTACTCCTTATATATCTAGCGCAACTCTGATCAATTATCATCAATTATTCTTTTTATATCATTTTACATCATATTCAATTTGACATCTGGCTATATTATGCTCCAGTCTGTCATGTATCTGGGTTAAAGATTGACAGTTTTTCCACCTGGCCTGCCATCTCCCGGGGTTGCGATGCATACTTTGATGCACCCTCCCACCTCCCCGTCTCTGTTATCATCCTGGTTTGTGGGGGGGTGTGGTCATAATTTGCATCGGCGCCATGTCTAGTTTGTCCCTCCCGCGATCATGGTATCGCGTTGCCGGGGCAACCCTTCCTGTCCACTCTGACGCTGGGCTGGTCAGGTGTGTCTCATCCCGGGCGCAAGCGGCGGATATGAGATCATACCTCCCCGACCATATAATCAGCGTCTACATGGCGTTGGCGGGACTCCACCTTGGTCAGCACAGCGAGGAGATTGAGTCGAGAGAGACCAGGACACTATTTCCTTCACTCTTTTTCACGCGTTGGTCTGAATTGGCTTTACTTGTTCATTTTGCTTACTACTCTTTTCAACTGTCGGTAAGATGTCTTCTGTTACACTCTTATTTTCTTGAGTTTGGTATTTTCACGCATGGGGTATTTGACCGACTCAATCCTTCCATCCTCCTCTTTGATGGCAACCCTTTCATTACCACCTCGTCACCTTATTTTCCACTTCCCTCTCACTCTCAACACTGTGGGTATTTATTTGCAGATGCTATCCCTTCTTTGGACCTCACACCCCAATCTCTTGTGCACTTGGTGAAATACCTTACAATATGATGAATATCCAGTAAATTAATTACACTTTTCAACTGAATTTTTTTCAGAACATTATAGTCACGTTTTGGTCTTCCCAATTTTGCTCAATAATGCGATGTCCCTCCTTCTGTGATCCCTCCATCTCTTCCTCCTCGTGTCCTGGCCTTGGGGATTATACCCGCCTCAGCCCCGGGTTAGACAGTCGCTAATTGGGGGGCTAACTTTGTTACTCCCTTAGAATCTGGTTGACCCTAGTAAGTAGCTGAACTTTGTGTATACATTTATCCTTTGGAGCAAGACATCATATTCCCTATATATAATTAATATGTGTATGTTTTAATGTTGGTTTATAGATCATAATTTTTTTCGGCTCCTGATGAGTGGCCGTGAGCCACGAAACACGTAGAGCCTAGAAGATATGAAGCCAGATCAATTGAAGACTGATTACATGTTGTTTATATATATATAATGTGCTGACCCAAATGTTATTCATTTATTGAATTTATGGAAAATGTATTTATATGAATTTATGTATTGCATGTACAGTTCTTGATCTGTGTTTGTCTATTTTATATTACTGTACCCTCTATGAAATACTCATTAAACAATATATACCAATATTTTTGATATTCTATATCGTTTTCGATATTCACTAACATGACTGACCTCACTTAAAGTCCCAACGCCCCCCTATTGCTCCCCCTTATTCCTCCTTATTTTTACCCTTAACTATGCCCTCTGTATGTAGTGCACCCCTAAATTCTGTACCAAGGTATGTACACAGCGCAATTCCGAACTCTGCACTCTGTACGCAGCACATTACTGGTACAACTCCAATTCCAAAAAAGTTGGGACGCTGTGTAAAATCTACTTAGAAATAGGATGCAATGATTTACAAATCTCATAAACTCATATTTTAGCTCATATAGCTGTTCAAGTCATGTATATTTAGTAAAGGAGGGATATTTTCAATGTTTTAAATGTATCTTTACTTTAGCTAACTCTACCTACAAAAATCATTGCTCATGCTGTTTGCCAGTCAATAAACATGAATCCTCCCTTGAAGTAAACACATACACACAGTCAATACATTTTATATAGTTTGAATAAAATCTAAGTTTAAATACTAGTGGCCTTGGTGTGTGGGGTAACACACCGTTGTTCTGTAAAAAGTATTTGATTTCCAGTATAGGTATTATTTCCTGGTTCTTAAGGCATTAGTGAGTAGTACAAGGCAAGCAAGATTCAGAATAGTCAGGGTCAAATCCATAGTCAAAAGGCAGGCAGAGTTCAAAGAATAGTCTGGGTTTCAATCTGAGGTCATAAACCAGGCAATATAAGCTAACAGGCAGAGCAGACAAACAGGGAGCTTAGAGCACGTATTACATTGCTAACACAAGCATGAGACTACAGGCTTGACTGGCTTAAATCAGGTTTGGTCTCCACCCAGAGACTGGTTACTTCAATCACCTTCCAGGTGGACAGACAAGAAGAATGTATCACAGCCAATAACAGAATGCTGGAATGAGACCAGCAGCTGTCGTGGAATAGGAATGTTTACACGCTCCTGACACATACACACTATTGCACCTTCAAAGATGCAGGCTTTTAAACTGAGCGCTGATAACAAGCCGAAAAGTACCTCTCCTCTTTGCTCCAAAAAGATGTGATGCCCATGATTGCCAAGAAAAATTCAAATTTCGATTTGTCTGACCACAGAACAATTTTCCACTTTGCAACAGACCATTTTAAATGAAGTTTGGCCCAGAGAAGATGGTGGCGTTTCAGAATCATGTTCAGATATGGCTTCTTCTTTGCATGATGCAGCTTCAACTTGCAGTTTTGTATTTTAACAGTTTTTATTGGGTTTTACAAAGGCTGTACAGAAAAATATTGTACAAAGCAGTGTGCAAAGAATAATTGACCAAGAAAATAAAAATATTTTAGTGTGTACAAGAACATTACACAATTATTGGATTGATTAAACTTACCATTTCAAACAATAAAGAAAAATAACAGTGCACAAAAGTGGAGTGCAGGAAATCCAGAGGAAGAACTGAAGGTTTTGGATCTAATGAGTGTATCCATGCCAGCTATCTGATATTTGCCAAGTGGAGTGTGAAAGTCGTATATAGTAGAGCATCTTATTAAAAAGTAACCTATCAAAGCAATGTCAAGTTGGTGGGAAATCCAAGAATTCCAAGCGAGATTGAATTTGGGTATACAATTATTTTTTATAGCAAATATGCACTCAAATGCAGGATTAACAGTTGATCTCTTTGACAATTTTGGAAATCCCCGGGATATTGAAGGATTTCCAATGCCTCATAATAATAAGCTCAGCAGAAAGAAGAATATGAGTAATAACCGTTCTGGTGTTGTGGGGGAAGTTGTCTATGGTTAGATGGAAAATCGCCAATTAACCTAATTAGTAGCAAAATGTTCTTCCAGCTCTTTCTTGTTAGTACCACTTACTCTGCCAGCTTTTTGTTTCCCGACCCAACTTTTTTGGGACATGTGGCTGCCATCAATTTAAAAATGACCTTTTTTTCTTCAAATAATACATTTTCTCAGTTTAAACATTTGGATTTGTTCTTATTTTCTATTGTGAATAAAATATGGGTTTATGGGATTTGCAAAATGTTGCATTCTGTTTTTATGTAGATTTTACACAGCATTCCAATTTATGGGGGAATTAGGGTTGTATTTGAAGCTCCTTTAAGACTCTTCCTCTGATACAGTTTGTCTGAGAAGGGGGGGTTTGGCGTAGCTGTAAAAAAAAAAAAAAAAAAAAAAGCCCTGTATATAATCACCCAAATTCCAAGCCCGATTGGCACATACTGTACATTATATTACCAAAAGTATTGGAATACCTGCCTTTCCACGCACATGATCTTTAATGGCATCCCAGTCTTAGTCCGTAGGGTTCAATATTGAGTTGGCCCACCCTTTGCAGCTATAACAGCTTCAACTCCTCTGGGAAGGCTGTGTCCACAAGGTTTAGGAGTGTGTCCATAGAAATGTTTGACCATTCTTCCAGAAGTGCATTTGTGAGGTCGGGCACTGATGCAGATGAGAAGCTTGGGCTCGCAGTCACCACTCAATTTATCCCAAAGGTATTCTATCGGGTTGAGATCAGGACTCTGTGCAGGCCAGTCTAGTTCCTTCACCCCAAACTTGCTCATCCTTGTCCTTATGGACCTTTCTTTGTGCACTGGTCCAAGTCATTTGGTGGAGGGGGGATTATGGTGTGGTGTTGTTTTTCAGGGGTTAGGCTTGGCCCCTTAGTTCCAGTGAAGGGAACTCTTAACGGGTCAGCATACCAAGACATTTGGGACATTTTCATGCTCCCAACTGTGTGGGAACAGTTTGGGGATGGCCCCATCCTGTTCCAACATGACTGCACACCAGTGCACAAACAAGGTCCATAAAGACATGGATGAGAGAATTTGGGGTGGAGGAACTTGACTGGCCTACACAGAGTCCTGACCTCAACTCGATAAAACACCTTTGGGATGAATAAAAATTGAGACTTCGAGACAGGCCTTCTTGTCCAACATCAGTGCCTGATCTCACAAATGCCCTTCTGGAAGAATGGTCCAAAATTCCCATAGACACACTCCTAAACCTTGTGGACAGCCTTCCCAGAAGAGTTGAAGCTGTTATAGCTGCAAAGGGTGGGCCAACTCAATATTGAACCCTATGGGTTAGGACTGGGATGCCATTAAAGTTCATGTGTGTGTAAAGGCAGGTGTCCAAATACTTTTGGTAATATAGTGTATGTTGCAAGGGCCCAAAGAGTAAATATTGCATTGTGCACACACAACTCTCTAGGTTAATCTTTAGCATGACACACTGCATTAATGATGCCATTCATCTTGCCAGTGGATAAAACATACTGTGATCAGCAGCGACACCCATAATAAAGAGATCCACATTGTCCTTCCTTATTGAGGATTGTAAAAGGTATAGCAGGTACAGGTTGCAGGAAACTGAGGGCATTGCATATGAAACTAGCTTATTTCAAATAAAGTTTTATAATAAAAATTAAGTTGTATTATAAAACTATATCTGAAAATATTTTTACATGAGCAGTTCTTTTATGTAATGTGCTCAAATAGCTTGTATGTTTAGTATTGCAGATACACTCTAGCATCTTTTCCCCCTAAGAAACATGCTGAACAGTGGACCTGAAATGATAAACATACAAGGCAGGCTTCTCTTGAGCATCATTGGTGCTCGATTCTGCTGCATTTCCAATAGATAAACTCTCACCTTCTCAGGTGGACCTTATATAATAAGTTCACTCAAAGTTTTACCTACAGACTTCGGTGGGTGGAGCAGAAATGAGCACAAAAGTGTTTTTTGTATGATTTGCACAGGATGGCACAACTAGGAGGATATAGTTCTGCACTAAAAGCTGAACTTCAGTTTTCTGTCACTTTAAAATAATTTGTTTAACCACCTCAATACTGGGAACGTTCTCCCCCTTTCTTCCCAGACCAATTTTCAGCTTTCAGTGCTCTAGTACTTTGAATGATGAATACTCAGTCATGCAAAAGTGTACCCAAATGATTTTTTTTTTATCATTTTGTTCACACAAATAAAGATTTCTTTTGGTGGTATTTATTCACCAATGGGTTTTTTATTTTTTGCGTTATAAGCGAAGAAATGCAATATTTTCTACTTTCGGTTTCAAAAGAAATTGTCAGGGTCCGGACTGGTAGCAGGAGCGGTGCAGGGAGTGGATCCGCTGTGTCAGTGGACCGTACCGGAGGATCGGTTCTAAGTAGTTACTGGTTTTCACCAGAGCCCGCCGCAAGGCGGGATGGGCTTGCTGCGGCGGTAACTACCAGGTCGTGTCCTCTGGTAGCGGCTCAACCTCACCGACTGCTGATATAGGCGTAGTACAAAAGGGACAGGCAGAGGCGTAGTCAGACGTAGCAAAGGTCAGGGCAGGCAGCACAGGTTCAGAGGCGATAGTCGTTAGCAAAGGGTTCGGCAACAGGCAAAGGATTACACAAATAACGCTTTCACTAAGGCAAAAAGGCAACAAAGATCCGGCAATGGCTGGAAGGGGCAGGTCACTTATATAGGAAACAGGAAACAGGAAACAGGTCACAGGAAACAGGTCACAGGAAACAGGAAACAGGTCACAGGTCACAGGAAACAGGAACAGGAAACAGGTCACAGGAAACAGGAAGGGAGGTTTGGACCAGGCACCAATTACTGGTGCACAGGCCCCTTAAATTTCAAACGACCTGCGCGCGCGCGCCCTATGGTGCAGGGGCGCGCGCTCCGGGAACCATGTGAGCGGGGAGCGGAGGAGGGAGCCGGAGCGGGCACAGGTGAGTGGATCTGGAGCGTTACAGTACCCCCCCCTTTGGTCTCCCCCTCTTTTTGGTACCCAGAAACCTGAGGATGAGGTTACGGTCCAAGATATTCTCCTCTGGCTCCCAGGATCTCTCTTCAGGACCGCAGCCCTCCCAGTCCACCAAAAAATATCTTCTCCCCCTGACCAATTTAGAGGCCAATATCTCCTGAACGGAGAAGACATCCGAGGTACCGGATACAGGCGTGGGAGGAAGATTCTTGGGGGAAAAGCGATTAAAGACCGCAGGCTTGAGGAGGGAGACATGAAAACAGTTGGGAATTTTAAGGGAGGGAGGGAGATGGAGTTGGTAACACACAGGATTGATCCTCTTCTTGACCTTGTAGGGTCCCAAATAACGAGGACCAAGCTTGTAACTAGGAACCCTGAAGCGGACGTACTTGGAGGAGAGCCAAACTCTGTCCCCAGGAACCAGGACAGGAGGAGACCGACGTTTCTTGTCCGCTTGGATTTTCATGCGGGATGAGGCCTGTAAGAGGGACAGGCGCGTCTCACGCCAGATGGCAGAAAAGTCTTGCACCAGGTCATCCACTGCAGGTACACCAGAGGAGGAGGATAACGGCAGAGGAGGCAGAGGATGACGACCGTAAACCACGAAGAAGGGAGACTTGTTGGTGGCGGAAGAGTCTTTGTGGTTATAGGAGAACTCCGCCCATGGGAGGAGGTCGACCCAATCGTCTTGACGGGAGGAAACGAAGTGGCGAAGGTAGTCGCCCAAGATTTGATTGACCCGCTCTACTTGTCCGTTGGTTTGGGGGTGGTATGAAGAAGAGAAATCCAGCTTGATTTTAAGCCGTCCACAGAGAGCCCTCCAGAACTTGGACACAAACTGGACTCCTCTATCGGAGACAATATGTGAAGGCAGGCCGTGTAACCGGAAGATGTGTCGGAGGAAATGCTTGGCCAACTGAGGTGCGGATGGTAAGGCTGGCAACGGGATGAAGTGCGCCATCTTCGAGAAGTGATCTACGACGACCCAAATTATCGTTTTCCCGTGAGATGGTGGTAGGTCCGTAACAAAGTCCATCGCGATATTGGACCAAGGGGTCTCTGGTATGGGAAGTGGCTGGAGAAAGCCGGCGGGTCTTTGGCGAGGGGTTTTGTCTCTGGCACATACAGAGCAGGACTGTACAAATTCAGAGATGTCCTTCTCCAAGGATGGCCACCAATATCTCCTGGAGATAAGTTGTAGAGTCTTTCGGACGCCAGGATGTCCTGCGAGAAGAGAAGAATGTCCCCACTTAAGAACCTTTAGGCGAAGACGGGGAGAAACATAGGTCTTTCCGGGAGGGAGGTTACGCAAGTCTATAGGTGCCACAGTGACCAGACATTCCGGGGGCACAATGTGCTGTGGCTTGACTTCCTCTCCTGTGACATCAGACGAACGAGAGAGGGCATCGGCCCTGAGGTTCTTGCTCGCTGGACGAAAGTGGATCCGGAAGTTAAATCTGGCAAAAAATAGAGACCAGCGAGCTTGGCGGGGATTTAGTCTCTGAGCAGACTGGAGGTAAGATAAATTTTTATGATCCGTGTAGATGTTCACGGGATGTACCGATCCTTCCAGTAAATGCCGCCACTCTTCCAAGGCCAGCTTGATGGCGAGTAATTCTCTATCCCCAATAGAATAATTTCTTTCAGCGGGAGAGAAAGTCTTAGAGAAAAACCCGCAAGTAACCGACTTGCCTCTCGTAGTCTTTTGCATGAGCAAAGCACCAGCACCAACAGAGGAAGCGTCTACTTCCAGGTAGAACGGCTTAGTAGGATCCGGTCTTGACAGAACTGGGGCGGTGGCAAAGGCAGACTTAAGAGCACTGAAGGCCTTCTCGGCCTGGGGCGGCCAAGATTTCGGGTTAGCCCCCTTCTTGGTTAGGGCTACAATTGGTGCCACAAGGGTGGAGTAATGCGGTATGAACTGTCTATAATAGTTTGCGAATCCGAGGAATCGCTGGATGGCCTTAAGGCCAGAGGGACGAGGCCAGTCCAGGATGGCAGACAGTTTGGCAGGATCCATTTGTAGTCCCTTGGCAGAAATGATGTAGCCCAGGAAGGGAAGGCTGGTACGGTCGAACAAACACTTTTCAAATTTAGTGTAGAGATGGTTCTTTCTGAGACGGGAGAGTACTAAGCGGACATGAGCACGGTGTTGATCCAAGTTAGTAGAGAAGATGAGGATGTCATCCAAATAGACCACGACACAGGTATAGAGCAGGTCTCGGAAAATGTCGTTAACGAACTCCTGGAAGACCGCTGGAGCGTTACAGAGCCCGAAAGGCATGACTAAGTACTCAAAATGCCCGTCTCGGGTGTTAAAAGCCGTCTTCCACTCGTCACCCTCTCGGATGCGAATAAGGTTATAGGCCCCTCTGAGATCCAACTTGGTGAAGTACTTGGCGCCTTGTAACCGGTCAAAGAGTTCCGTAATCAGGGGAAGAGGGTAACGGTTCTTTACAGTAATGCTGTTGAGACCCCGAAAGTCTATGCAAGGCCTAAGGGTACCGTCCTTCTTCGCAACAAAGAAGAATCCTGCTCCGGCAGGAGAAGAGGATTTCCTGATAAACCCTCTCTGCAGGTTCTCCTGGATATACTCTGACATGGCTAGAGTCTCTGGAGGGGAGAGAGGATAGATTCTTCCCCTAGGCGGCGTAGTGCCAGGTTGCAAGTCAATGGGGCAGTCATATGGCCTATGTGGAGGTAACACCTCTGCCTGTTTCTAGCAAAAAACGTCTGGAAAATCCGCATATGGTTCAGGCAGACCGGGAGGAGGAGAAATAACAGGTGCAGACTTGACTCGTACCGACTTGAGACATCTGCCGAAACAAGCCGAACCCCAGCTTCGAACCTCTCCGGAGGTCCAATCCAGAACGGGACAATGGCGCTGGAGCCAGGGCAGACCCAAGAGGAGTTCTGAGGTGCAATGGGGTAACACAAAAAACTCCAATCGCTCCGAATGCAGGACTCCGATGTCCATCTGGAAGGGTTCTGTACGGAACTGCACCATACCGTCGAGTCTCTCTCCATTAACTGTGGAGATGAAGATGGGCTTCAGTAAACGAACCACAGGGATGTGGAACTTGTTCACCAGCGAGACGTCGATGAAGTTACCGGCTGAACCGGAATCCAGAAAGGCAGAGGCAGCAAAGGAGATCTTGGCGGACACGGAAATCCGCACGGGTACTGTAATGCGTGGAGAGGAGGTATTCACACCTAGCAACGCCTCTCCCACGTTGACTAGGTGCGAGCGTTTCCCTGACGCGGTGGACGGAGAGGACAGTCCTTTAGAAAGTGCTCAGTACTGGCACAGTACAAACAGAGGTTCTCGTCTCTACGGCGGTTCCTTTCTTGCGTGGTCAGGCGAGACCGATCCACCTGCATGGCTTCCTCGGCGGGAGGCCCAGAAGAGGGTTGCGGTGGAGGCTGGAAGATAGGCGCCAGACGAGGAAAGCGTCTGGGACGAGCACTTCCCTTTTCCTGTAGCAGTTCCTCTCGTCGCTCAGCAAAACGCAGGTCAATCCTGGTGGCCAAATGGAGGAGGTCACTCAGGTTGGTAGGGACTTCTCGTGCGGCCAGGATGTCCTTCATGGCGCTGGACAAGCCTTTCTTAAAGGTACCACTGAGCACCTCGTTATTCCAGGAGAGTTCCGAAGCCAGGGTGCGGAAACGGATAGCATAGTCTCCGACAGAGGAACTCCCCTGGGACAAGTTCAATAACGCAGTCTCTGCTGAGGCAGCCCGGGCTGGCTCCTCAAAAACACTCCGGAATTCCACAAAGAAACTCTGGACACTGGCAGTGGCAGGATTGTTGCGGTCCCAAAGTGGTGTAGCCCAGGCCAGGGGCTTCCCCAAAAGCAGGCTAACGACAAATGCCACCTTGGCTCGCTCCGAGGGGAACTGGTCAGCCGACATCTCCAGGTGAAGGGAGCATTGGGATAAGAATCCGCGGCACAACTTGGGATCACCGTCGTACTTGGCCGGCATGGACAGACGGACTCTAGAAGTGGCGGCGGCCACAGGCTGCGGTGGTGAAGCAGATGCAGGTGGTGGAGGCGGCTGCTGCTGTGCTGGAAGAAGCTGCTGCAGCATGGCGGTCAACTGTGCGAGCTGTTGACCTTGCTGAGCGATCTGCTGCGACTGCTGGGCCACAACTGTAGTAAGGTCCGCGATACTAGGCAGAGGCACATCAGCGGGATCCATGGCCAGATCTTACTGTCAGGGTCCGGACTGGTAGCAGGAGCGGTGCAGGGAGTGGATCCGCTGTGTCAGTGAGGGATTGGCGTGGACCGTACCGGAGGATCGGTTCTAAGTAGTTACTGGTTTTCACCAGAGCCCGCCGCAAGGCGGGATGGGCTTGCTGCGGCGGTAACTACCAGGTCGTGTCCTCTGGTAGCGGCTCAACCTCACCGACTGCTGATATAGGCGTAGTACAAAAGGGACAGGCAGAGGCGTAGTCAGACGTAGCAAAGGTCAGGGCAGGCAGCACAGGTTCAGAGGCGATAGTCGTTAGCAAAGGGTTCGGCAACAGGCAAAGGATTACACAAATAACGCTTTCACTAAGGCAAAAAGGCAACAAAGATCCGGAAATGGCTGGAAGGGGCAGGTCACTTATATAGGAAACAGGAAACAGGTCACAGGAAACAGGTCACAGGAAACAGGTCACAGGAAACAGGAAACAGGTCACAGGTCACAGGAAACAGGAAACAGGAAACAGGTCACAGGAAACAGGAAGGGAGGTTTGGACCAGGCACCAATTACTGGTGCACAGGCCCCTTAAATTTCAAACGACCTGCGCGCGCGCCCTATGGTGCAGGGGCGCGCGCCCTGGGAACCATGTGAGCGGGGAGCGGAGGAGGGAGCCGGAGCGGGCACAGGTGAGTGGATCTGGAGCGTTACAGAAATCCAATAAAATCTAATTTCATCATAAATTTAGGTCAGAATGTATTCTGCTACATGTCTTTGGTAAAAAAAACCAAAAAAACAAAAAACAAATCCTGATACGTGTTTGATAATAGGTTTGTGGTTATAGAGCCTACAAGTAAGTCTACGTATCATTGAAAATTGATCAATCCTGATGTACTTACTTATCTCATTTCTTGAGGCCCTAAAATGTCAGGACAGTACAAATACCCTCCAAATGACCACTTTTTGTAAAGAGGACAGTCCAAGGTAATTATTAAAAAGCATAATGAGTTTTTTGAAGATGCAATTTTTTGCCCACAATAGTTTGGGTAATAAAGATCCCCCCACATAAATGACATATTAGCAAGTTATTTCTTACACATGGCATAGATAAACTTACAATTACACCCCAAAATATATTCTGCTACTCCTTCTGAGTATGGCAATACCACATGTGTGAGGCTTTTCCACAGCCTGGCCACATATAGAGGCCCAAAATCCAAGTAGCACCGTGCAGACGTTCTAAAGGCATAAATTACACTTTTTCTGAGTACCTATCACATTTTTTGAAGGCCCTGGAGCACCAGGACAATGGCATTACCCACAAAATGACCCCATTTTGGAAAGCAAACACCCCAATGTATATTCTACAAGGCATAATGAGTCTTTTGAACATGTCATTTTTTTCCACAAGTTTTCGGAAAATGTGGAAAGAAAATGAAAACATAATTTTTTTTTACACAAAGTTGTCAATTTATAAGATATTTCTAACACATAGCATATACATAGCAAAAATTACACCACAAAATACATTCTGCTTCTCCTCCTGAATATGGCGATACCACAGGTGTGACACTTTTCCACAGCCTGACCACATACAGAGGCCCAACATCCAAGTAGCACCTTTAGGCATTCCAGGAGCATAAATTACACATTTCATTTCTTGAGTACCTATCACATTTCTGAAAGCCCTGTGACAGATGTTGTTTACTGTGATGTGGCAGATGTTCCCTGGGACAGATGTGGCAGATTTTCATGGACAGATGTGGCAGATTATTATGGACAGATGCACCAGATGATCACTGGCAGATGTGGCTGATGATGTGCACCAGATGATCACGGACTGATGTGGCAGATTATCACAGACAGATGTGGCAGATTATCATGGACAGATGCACCAGATGATCACTGGAAGATGTGGAAGATGATTACAGACAGATGTGGCAAATTATCACAAACAGGTGTGGCAGAATATCACGGACAGGTGTGCCAGATGATCATGGACAGATGCGCCAGATGATCACAGACAGATGCGCCAGATGATCACTGGCAGATGTGGCAGATGAAATTATCCAGATGTGGCAAATGATCACGGACAGATGTGGCAGATTATCATGGACAGAGGTGGCAGATTATAACAGACAAATGTGGCAGCAGGTTATCATGAACAGATGCACCAGATGATCACTGGCAGATGTGGCAGATGATGTGCGCCAGATGATCATAGACAGATGTGGCAGATTATTACAGACAGGTGTGGCAGATAATCACGGACAGATGCGGCAGATGATCACGTGCAGATGTGGCAGATGATGTGCGCCAGATGAGCGTCAGATGATAATGGACAGATGTGGCAGATGATGTGCGCCGGATGATCACAGACAGATGTGGTAGATGATGTGTGCAAGATGATCACAGACAGATGTGGCAGATGATGTGCGCCAGATGATCATGGACAGATGTGAAAGACGATGTGTGCCAGATGTGCGCCATATGATCTCAGACAGATGTGGCAAATGATCACGGACAAATGATCACGGACAAATGCGGCAGATGATTACGGACATATGTGGCAGATGATGTGCACCAGTTGTGCGTCAGCTGATCACAGACAGATGTGGAAAATGATCATGGACAGATGTGGCAAATGATCACAGACAGATGTGGTAAATGATCACGGACAGATGCATTAGATGATCACTGGCAGATGTGGCAGATGATATGTGCCAGATGTGTGCCAGATGATCACGAACAGATGTTGCAAATGATCATGGACAGATGTGGCAAATGATCATAGACAGTCACTGTAACAGATTATTGTACTGGGACAGATGTGTGACAGGTGTTTTTACTGTGTTGGGGATACTGTATTGGTGTGTTGGGGACACTGTGTGTGGACACTAGCAGGGTGATCAGTGAGTAAAGAGCAGTAAAACAGCTCTATACTCACTGATCGCTGCCTGCCAGCACTGATCTGCTCTCCTTCTCCTCACAGGAGAGGAGGAGAAGCAGAGCCGATCGCCGTGACAACTGCTCTATTGACATCACATGATGCTGTGATTGGACACAGCCATCATGTGATCAGGAGGGCCAATCACAGGGCCCTCCTGGCGAACAGTGTTGCGCTGTGTCCAGGGGACACAGGCACCCCTGCGTGATCTCCCTTCTTCTGAAGGACATTCCTGAGAAGGAGGAAGCTCCCACTCACCTGTATATGTGCATTGGCTGGGTGGGAAGATGTTAAACCAAGCTGGTCCAAACTCACGAGTACTTTCACTAACATATGAGGCAGCTGGGTGCACTGTATAAACTGTATTTAGCATTAGATACATACATTATATAGCGCTGTGTTTTGCCAGTTGGATAGGGACTTCCCATCACACTCCCAGAACAAAACTGAGTCAGGCTGAACACTGCTCAACCGTTCACAGGAAGCTTTGTGTTTTTTGATTTGATACAAGGCGTTCTCTGATAGGCTGAGATAGAGAGGTGGGCGGATGATGTCACAATCTCCATCTCAACCAATCAGAGGAAACCTTCTTTTCATTCCCAACTGGGAACAGGACCCTCGAGAGTCCCCGTCCAGCTGCTGAAACACAGCGCTGTTTATTGTATGTAGCTGGTGCTACGTATGGTTTATACAGCCCTCACAGCAGGTGCATGTATTGGTAAATTAAATAGTTTGCTTGGTTCAAACAAACTATTTTAAAGTGACAGAAAACTGGAGTTTGGCTTTAATAAATAACACTTGCTATTGATATTAAATAACACTAATTTCCTAAAGTTTATTTTAGGGCACAGTTTGTAAAGGAGAGTGTAGGCGTTTTACTTATTTTTAATGACTAAAGGTTTTGCATTCTCACTTTACAAATTGCGCCTTAAAATAGGCTTGCCAACACTTCAATGTTTTAGAACAACAAGGGAAAAAGTACTGTAGTTCCAACCCCATGGGGGCTGCTGAATATTTCTTGTCCTGTGCTGCTCTGACCCTGGGAACTTCTCAGCCCATCTGACACTCCTACATAGTGTATACACCTTTAAATGAAACACCGACTAAATGCAAATTGATTTTCACAGTATCTTGCAAATAACTAGACAGCAAAGGGGTGTGTACAGGGAGCGACAATCAGCCAAATCCTGGGAAAACACCCCAAAACCTGGTTGAATTGAACACTCAGCAAAATGATATGTACAAATGGCAAAGAAAACAGTGATTAACAGCAACACTCTTTTCTTACATTTAGCCCTGCTGCCAGTAAGCAGCAGGGTTTACTTTATGCAGTGCACCTTTCATGTCTGTTTTCAGTGCCATTGTCAAAGGTAGTTGTTCAGCGGTTTAGGCGCAATTCAGGGGCAATTCTGATACGATTCAGGGATGTGATTGTGAATACCCCTTTGTTCAATGCAAATTCAGCACTGCTGCGATTTTCAATCTGCCTTTATATGGTAGATATGCTCTCCATCCTATTCTCTACAAAACTGCCTTCCATTCACTTCTATGCAAATCTGTCTTCTAGCTACTTCTATGCAAAACTGCATTCCAATCACCTCCATGCAAAACCAGCTATGAATCACATCCTATGTGAACAGTTATGTCAGAATGCCACAATAGTCTATGCTGTGAGAGTTTGAAATGCATGGTTCCAAAGTCACACAGGACCCTTTTTTTAACTGGATCAAAATCACACTGCATAGATGTGAACATCCTTCATAGAAAATCATGTATTTTTAGATGCCTTGCAAGTATGCAAAACTCCCTCTCCTAGTCCTGGGCTACCTTCACACACCCCATCTCCTAGTTCAGGGCTACCTCCACACAACCCCCTTTCCTAGTCCAGAGCCTTCTCCTACAACCCTCACTCCTACTCCTGGCAACCTCTACTCCCCCTCTAATTAGTTTTGGGCTACCTCCACAAAACCCCCTCCCCTACTCCAGGGCTTTCTCCACACAACCCTCTCTCTTAGTCCTGGCTACCTCTACACTTCCCCTCCTAGATCAGGGCTACCTACACACAACCCCCTCCCTTAGTCCAGGGCTACATTCACACAAGCCCCTCTCCTAGTCCAGGGCTACCTTCTTAAACCCTCTTCCCTAGTCCAGGGCCTCCTCCACATAACTTGTTACCAAGTCCAGTGCTACTGCCACACAACCCTCTTTCCTAGGCCAGGGCTGTAATGGTATCGTGCACTGGGACACCATTTTGTCAGGCAACAATTTTGTTTAAAGCTGTCGCAAGCAAACATTTTGTCAAGCCACCAATTTGTGTGAGAGGACTCTGCCATGACAGTTACAAAGCAATCTCACTCACACAGCCTGTCACCCAACCCCCTCATGTTAATTAACTCCCTGGGTCACTGAACATTAGTATGCAGAGCTTCAAAAGGAAGCCTTATCTTAACACATTCCAGCTGGGTCATAAACGAAGCAAACCTTATCTCAGCACAGATGTTCACTATGGCTGACCAGGCTGTGTGGAATCCCACAGCCAAATTGGTCATTAGGAAAATGACCACAGTTACACCCAAATTCATAACTTTTTACTCAAACAAGATAAGTCTCTAGAAAGTATATATTTGAATGCCAAATAAAATACTGAGCGAAACGAGACCATGCATGATCCCCCTATCACATATATAATAAGAAATAGCGATGAGATATTCCTTGTGTGATAAAAATATTCATGTTTGATATCGTTTGAAAGCAAATCGCCTGTTAAGTGAGGAACTAGCTGTTTTAAGAATGTAACCCTTACATATTTCAAGATATAAATTCTGTTATAAATCTGTCTAAGCGGGAGGTTCCTTGGAATTTTCTGAGCCTTAAGGGCCGCCCATGGCCCCTGCGGGTCAGAGAAAAAGAGAGAAGCTGAAGGGTTTCTCATTCTCATGTAACATCAAGGAAAGAAACATCTATCAATTGGAGGCCGATCACACATGCTCAGCTTCTGGAACTCTGATAATACAAGGACATTGGCTGCAAGTATTCCATTTCTAATTCTTTATCTTATTTTTTCTAAATTGCTGAATTGTGTCTCTATTTCTTTGTAACCCATTTTTTTGTAAATATTTTTATTCGCACCAATTTTAACCTTTTTTCTTTTAATTAAACCTTATTTTGAAAAGTGTTAATTTTGTCTCTAAGCTCTTAACGCAAACTACCCAAAAGAACCTGTCTCTTGAAGAGCTCTGCTGTGTAGAATAAATCCTCTGGGCACTCCTGTCTGCAGTGACAGCGCGTGTTACAGATGATTATTCTAAAGTCATAATTGGTATTTCTAAAATTACGAGCGTCTGTTGGGCTCAAACGTAGCGGTGGTGGCAGAGAAATTGTTTAATTGGCCCGGTGACAATCGCTCTCAGCCTGCTGGCATCTAGATTGTGGTCCCGCAAGCTGGAAGAATCTTTGTGCCAGGTGCAGCTGAGAGTGGCATTGTTACGCAAGTGACGGCAGGGTGTGAGATTGCCTGGTCCTTGGTTACGAGTTGGATGAGAAGGCAAGGGGTCTGATACCTGCCACTGTCACATATTGGCTGGCAGCGTACGTGGGATAGTCTTGCATTTAAGAGCATTCAGTGCACTGTTAGGAATTAGCTCTGCACTGAAGGATTGTAACAGTTGTGGAAAGCAGTCCTTAGAGACAAACTGGTGCATATTTTTTGTTTTTTAAAATTAAACCTTATTTTGAAAAGTGTTAATTTTGTCTCTAAGCTCTTAACGCAAACTACCCAAAATAACCTGTCTCTTGAAGAGCACTACTGTGTAGAATAAATCCTCTGGGCACTCCTGTCTGCGGTGACAGCGCGTGTTACAGATGATTATTCTAAAGACATAATTGGTATTTCTAAAATTACGAGCGTCCGCTGGGCTTAAACGTAGCGGTGGTGGCAGAGAAAGGGTTAATTGTTTAATTGGCCTGGTGACAATCGCTCTCAGCCTGCTGGCATCTAGATTGTGGTGCCGCAAGCTGGAAGAATCTTTGTGCCAGGTGCAGCTGAGAGTGGCATTGTTAGGCAAGTGACGGCAGGGTGTGAGATTGCCTGGTCCTTGGTCACGAGTTGGATGAGAAGGCCAGGGGTCTGATACCTGCCACCGTCACAAGGGCTACCTTCAATCCCCTCTTCTAGTCCAGGATTACCTCTACACAATGCTTTATCCTAGTCCAGGACTACCTCCACACAACTTACTCTCCTATTCCAAGGCTACCTCCACACAACTCCCTCTCTCTTAGTCCAGGGCTTCCACCACAAAACTCCCTATCATAGTCCTGGGCTACCTTTACACATCCCCTCTATTAGTCCAGGGGTACCTTCACACACCCCATCTCCTAGTTCAGGGCTACCTCTACACAACCCCCTTTCCTAGTCCAGAGCCTTCTCCACACAACCCTCTCCCCTAGTCCAGGGCTGCCTCCACACAAACCGTCTCTTAGTCCAGGGCTACTTACACACACTCCCTCTCCTAGTCCAGGACCTCCTCCACATAGCTTCCTTTCTTAGTCTAGTGTTACTTCCACACAACCCTCTCTCCTGGTCCAAGGCTACCTCTGACCCCCAAGCCCAAGGCAATCTCCAACTTCCCTTGCCCCCCTCTTAGTCCAGGTCCATCTCCAATCCCCTCCCTCTCTCCTAGTCCAGGGCTTCCTCCACTTAACTCTTGTTCCTAGTCAAGGGAAACCTTCACACACAATGTCTTCTAGTCTAGGGATTCCTCCACATAATCTCCTTTCCTAGTTTAGGCCCTCCTCCACACACCCATCTCTCCTAGTCCTGGCTACCTCTACACCCTCCTCCTAGTTCAGGACTACTTCTACACCCCCCTCCTAGTCCAGGGCTGCCTCCACACAACCTCCTCCCCTAGTACAGAGATACCTCCACACAATCACTTTTCCTAGTCCAGAATCCCCTCCACTCAAACCTTTCTCCTGGTCCTGGCTACCTTTGTCCCCCCCACCCCAGGTACCTTCGCCACCCCCTTCCTAGTCCAGGGCTAGTCCAGTAATATGTCTAAATATGGCAGTTTTTCTCAAACTTTAGTTATCACTACAGCCACAGAAGAGACACTGTTTAGGTTTTTATAGGTTTAGGTTGTTTTCTTTGTACTCAAATTTCATATTTGACAAAGCAGTATAAAATATTTTCCTTGTCACATTATTAACTTTATATACTGTGAACCTGATACTTTTGCATGAGTGGAGTTATCTGATGTCTGATAGGAGTAGCTAAGAGTGTATAAGGCTGTTAAATACTGTCTTTATTGCTCTTCCCTACATGGCTTTGCTATTTGATAGTATTATGCATTCCTATAAGTTGCAATACGACATGTTAGGTCAAAATATGAGATAAAAGAGAAAGCCGATTGGGTGATACGTTTCAGGTGGGCGTTGACATCAATACATAGGGTGGTGCTAGGACACCATCTTGCTGAGGTATAGTGAAAAAGCCCTTTTACCCTTTCTGCCATGTGAGTGTATTTTTACAAGTTTTTAAATAAAATTGTGGTTTGCAGTCTGCACTATCTTGTATTTTCTTTTCTATGACATCTATATTGGAGAGATTGATGTCCAGTATGAAGAGTGGCCCTGGATACAAGCTGTGATACATCTTTATACTTAAAAACTTTTGAGTTAAAAAGTGAGTTTGACCTCCTGTTGTTAGTGGGGTCCATCAAATCAGGTGAGAGGGACACCCACAGAGGAGCATTGGTGGGCACATCGGTGCTGTTTTGAATGGGGGTATAAAGTGTAAATTAAGTAAATTCCTTATGCGTATGGAAGATTTTTGTTGCACTTTCTGAAGATTGTTGTCACATGAAGATTGAATGGTGTATGGAACTGTTATTATCATTTTGGACAATTTGTAAATTTTTTCTTTGGGATATACTATATATTTCAAGAGCAATATCATATATATCAGGGCTAAAAAATTTCAAGTCCTGAGCTACTAGCCAGGCCTTAAGGGCTACTAGCCACCAGTTTCCCCCACCCAACCCTACCCTGCCCCACCCCTAATTCCACCTATTAACCCATTAAACACGCCCTTATAAATTATCCAGAAAACAATAGAAAGAGAGCGCACACTGCCCTAGTGTAACACCATTTAATGAAAATAATTAGAGCCATAAAAACAGGTACTCACAAACAAGTATAGTGTCATGCATGGAAATGATATCCCCCGATCTGATGTGTGTAGGGTACTCTCCTCCTTGCTGGCGGCTCAGCTGTTCGTTCCCGCAGAAGTACGTGGATAACGTCCAGCTAAGGCAACCACCTCGGATGAATCAAGGTAGCTCAATGCGGTACGCCTGTGCACGCTCCAGCCGCTCGCTGCACGCTCTGCAAGAGTCGGCATGACATTCATGGGGTTGCTAAAGACAACGTTTCGGAGGCGTGGCCTCCTTCTTCAGGTCTCAACACCCCAAACAATCTTATGCCCTCATATATATAGTAATATAGCGGCTCCTCCCCTCACAGTTTCTTAAAGGGACATAGCAATAACGAGCCTATAATCAAGGGCAATCATATCAAAACATTAATATGTATCCATAAATTGTACAATTTTGATAAAAGTTAATTACTAAATTCATAATACAATAAATACCATAAAAATACATATACACATATATATAAAAAGGACATGACACTGTGGAACCCAAACCAAAAACAAAATTATTTAAACAAAATAAAAAATGTAAATATATATATATATATAAAAAATATATATATAATACTGTATAATATATAAAAACATATATATATATATGTGTGTGTGTGTGATGCCCACCAACCATACATGTACGCATGTGTATCTCAACACGCATCCGCAAGAATTGACTGGGTGCGTATAAATGGTCACACATGCACACATGTATATGTAATAACATCAAAAATAGAAGAGAATATTTATGCTGACAAACCGTTAACCTTAAGGGTATATAAACATGAGACTTCAAATCAGGGTGCCAACCTCCAGTTCCTCATTCAAGCCATCAGGGGACATAGAGTTAAGCGTGAATATCCAATACGTTTTGCGCATGCATAGACGCGAAAATCTTTCACCTTCTGATAATGTCATAGGGATGGCTTCAATACCAAATAACTCTAACCCCTCTGTGCTACCCCCATGTACTTGGCAAAAATCCCGGGGAACACTATGTTTATCTTTCTTTTGTTCGATGAACCGGCGGTGTTCACCAAATCTGGTTCTCATAGCCCTCACTGTTCTGCCCACGTAGAATAATCCACATGGGCACCGCAGACCATAAACAACAAATTGCGTGCTGCAACAGATAAACTGTTGAATATTGAATGTCCGCCCTTATAAATTATCTAATGAAATGACACTGGTAAATGTTTTATGCAGAATTAAGTTACAAAATTGAATATTAACAACAACAACTTTAACATAAAGCATATTTCATTGATCTGGTGATAAATAAAATAGGGATAAAATATGATTGGCTACTATAGGCACTGTACACATCATTACTGCCCTGTTAAGTAAATATTTTAATGCTATATTAAATATAGCATTAAAAAGATAAAACTAATGAATGACACTTTCACTGATTTAGGATGCAGATAGACTTACAGCAGAGCACAACACTGGACAGGGTAGTGGAAGCTGCCAAAGTTAACTTTTTCTATTAACAAGCTGGTGATTGGTTGCTAGGTGGTCCGAGCAACCAATCACCAGCTTGTTAATAGGAAAAGTAAACTTTGACCTCTCCTGCCCAACCCCCCTCCCCGCCCTGCCCCCACCTCATCTAGTCCTTGCCGATTGCCTCTGTATGTTAGGCCCTGTTAAGAGAATGACAGGGGGCGGAGGCTGGGCGGAGAATCGGCTCCTGTTCAGCCCTGCCTGCCGGCGGCACCTGCCCCGTCCCTCTGATGTGTCTTCACACTCGCCCTTAGCTTTTTTCCACGTGCCTAATGCGAGCAGGCGAGTAGAAAGTTTGAGGGCCTGTGCTATACTGATTCACATTGTTTATTTGCATTCTGATGGTTTTGGTATACTGTACATTTTTTGCACAGATTGAATTTTTACCCACTTTAAGACCGGAAGGATTTGCCCCTTTAATGACCAGGCTCTATTTTGCGATTCGGCACTGTGTTACAGGCGGTCACCGGGTTACAAACTAAATAGGGACTGTAGGTTTGTTCTTAAGTCGAATTTGTTTGTAAGTCGGAACAGGTACATTTTTTAAGTTTAGCTCCAGCCAAAAGAATAATTTTTAAGTTTTTTGGATAGCATAGGGAAGGGTTACCACCTCTGTAACATTTGTTTTGCTGTCTGTACCCCTGGTCAGAAGATTTCACCTCACTTTCTGTCCCTATGACAACTATATTTTGAAAATTTGGGGTTGTTTTGGAAACAAGGATTAGTGATAAAGCTTGAGTGGAGACACCCTTTTCCCATGAGAACTCTTATAGGAGTGAATTTCCCTTCCTAAGGCTAGATTTCTCCTCACTTCCTGTTGTCTCCCTCCGTTTGTAAGTAGGAGTCGTTTGTAAGTCGGATGTTTGTAACTCGGGGACCGCCTGTACCTTAACGGACAATTGCGCAGTCGTGCGACGCTGTACCCAAATAAAATTGATGTTCTTTTTTTCCCAAATAGAGCTTTTTTTTGGTGGTATTTTATTTTTAGCTTTATAAACAAAAAAAGAGCAACAATTTTGAAAAAAAAAACAATATTTTTCACATTCTGCTATATCTGCTCCAGTGCCCGTGCGGGTTACAATATATAGGGCGGACCAAGCGCCCTTTGAATGTTCGGCTCAATGAGCACATTGCAAACATTCGCAAAGGTTTCGATAGGCATTCGGTTTCGAAACATTTTCTGACAGCCCATAATAAAGATCCTAGGAATATGCTATTCTTGGGGATTGATAAGTTTACCCCCAATTGGAGGGGTGAGCCCTTGGTATGGAGTATCTCCAGGATGGAGATGTCCTGGATCCATAGGGTCAGAACTTATAAGCCGTATGGACTTAATGTTGATACCGACGTCAACGCTTTCATTGACACAGCTTAGTGACTAAGAGGTTTTGATATGATGGACCCATCCCCTATTGATTTATATGAGTGTTAATCTTAACCACTTCCGCCCTGCTCACATTGCTGCTACTGCGGCAATGTGGCACGATCCCATCCAGCGACGTAGACCTACGTCGCTGGACTCCGCCCCTTGTGGGCGGCGCTCGCGCGCCGCCGGAGGCTCGCTCCCGCTGTGTTCAGTCACAGCGGGAGTTGGGCCAGGGGAGGAGCAGCGGCGATCGCCGCTGCTCTGCCCCGATCGTCGGGGAATCGAGTGAGGAGATCCGCCCGCCTGTGTAAACAGAGCGGGCGGATCTCCATAGTGACAGGGACTGACAGATCGGAGTGTTCAGCATAGCTGGACATCCGATCTGTCCTTCTGTCACTCAGTCACCTCCCCCCCACACGTCAGTAAGCACCAGGCATACATTAACCCCTCCCTCTCCAATAAAATTAACCCCTTCCCTGCCAGTGTCATTTTTACAGTTACAGTGCATATATATAGCACTGATTACTGTAGTAATGTCACTGGTACCCCCAAAAGTGTCAAAAATGTCAGTCAAGGGTCCGATCTGTCCGCCGCAATGTCGCAGTCCCGCAAAAAAAATCGCAGATCGCCGCCATTACGCGTTAAAAAAAAAACCACCAAAAATGACAGAAATCTTTCTCTTAGTTAGTAAACGCAATAACTTTTGCGCAAACCAATCAAAATACGCTTATTGCGATTTTTTTTACCAAACATAGGTAGCAGAAAATAAATTGGCCAAAAATTTAAAAAAAATTTGATTTTTACATTTTTTGGGGGGGAATTTCATATAAAAAAATTTTAAAAATATTGTTATTTTTTCAAAATAAACGCTCTATTTTTGTTTATAGCGCAAAAAGTAAAAATGGCACAGGTGAGCAAATACCACCAAAAGAAAGCTCTGTTTGTGGGAAAAAAAGGACGTAAATTTCGTTTGGGTACGGCGTCGCACGACCGCGCAGTTGTCAGTTAAATTCGCACAGCGCCGAATCGCAAAAAGTGGCCTGGACGGAAGACAGCAAAATCCTCCGGTGGTAAAGTGGTTAAGCAGGGATGGTCACTTTCTTTTTTAATTTATTTTGATCTGTATTATTATAATTTAGATGTTAGTACAATTTTGTATTTAATTCTATTTTAACCATTAGTGTGTGTGTCATGCTGGTTGGGACTCACCCGATGAGGTTGACACCCTACTGGTGGCATTTGGTTCAATGAACACCTGTATTTATCATTAGGTGGTTCTATTGGACCTCTGAGTGGGTGTTTAATTTTTGTCTAATATTTATAATTTTAATTAATTTGGATCGTGTGGTCATAATGAAATTTGGCTCCTGTTACTTATCTATGATGGTTTGTGGCACCACAGTACAGGTGCTTAATTTAAACACAATTCAAAGTATTGACATCAAGACGACATCTGTGCTTGCCAGCAGGTGGCGCCATTAATACCACTCATTTTAAACCTGATCATAAAACTCAATTTAGCTTCGGCTTTTTGAGTTATTATTTTTTATATGTATGATTTCTTTTATTTGTTATTTGTTTTTATACGATATGACATGTACGGCAGCAGCCTCTTTAGTGATGGGCAATGTGGCTGTTCTTCCCTCATCTAACATGGCGGTTCGGGCTGCTCGGGATGATCACATGGGGTACCTGTCTTTTGTACATAAGCGGTGGCGTCAGCGCGCCGCCCGTACCTTGAAAACGTCACATTTGTCGAAACGTGCGTCGGTCGCGGCGTGCTGACGTCACCTGCTTGTGTGAACGAGTCTGAATAGGACGGGCGGAGGAGCCGACCGGCTGGCGGCTTGCCTTATCCTCGCTGAAATTTATTCTCATTTCTGTAAGTTGCTGTCTTTATTTTCCATTAAAGTGTTTATAGTAATGCACTATGTAGTGCCTTCTGTTTTTGATTTACACTATATTGGAGACACGATTGAGCCAGCTTAGGAATCTTCTCCCGGTGACACCTGTTCCTAGGATTGGCTTCTGGAGAGAGTGGCTTTAACCCATTACAGACTGGTAAGCGGCAGTGGTGCTGGGAGAGGTCCTTTGTGCATTTATTCCCCCCTTTTTTCACTTAAGGCTTTATCTATCTGATAAGCATTTGGTGCATAGGGGTGTTGGTGCTCTGCCTGGGGACTCTGGTGATGGTGTGCACTCCTTAGGGTGACTTTCAAGCAATAACAGTATTATGCTATGGAGTCTATTTCTTTTCCCACTTATGACTAACCATTGATTGATGTGAGGAGAACCTGAGCACCTTCAACTGAGACCCAATTCCATCTGTGTGTGAGGGAGAACCTCATCTTGCTTTGGAGTGATCTTTAGAGTTACTGGCTCTAAGGACCAGACGACGGACTGTGAAGCTTTTACTTATTCATATCTGGTAAGAGGCAGTGGTGTCGGGAGAGGTCTCTGTGTGTCCCTTCCATTCCTACTTATCACAATATTTACAATATTTACCATCTGGTAAGCATTTGGGACTTAAGGGTGCTGGTGCTTCATATTATCAGCCTTCTGGTGACGGTGTGCACTCCTCAGGGTGATCTAATATTATTTAACAGTATTATGCTATGGTGTTTCAATTTTTCTTCCACATATGACCATCACCTGTGGATGTGAGGATTATCTGAACACATCGACTGAAGGCTGGGTGTACTGATCTGACTTGAGTTTTTGGGCGAACTCCATTCTGCTTTCTGGTAAGGAGATATGAACGTTGGTCTAATCATTTGACACTGGAATTTTTGGACTGTGCCTGTCATTTGGATACAGACTTGTTATCACTGTGGACTATCAATATTGTGCTATATCTGATGATCATCTGTCGATTCAGCACTTATTAGCGGAAATTAGCCCTTTACATACCTACTTTGCTTGTCACAATTTAAGTTGCTGCTGTGTTTCATTAGTTAGCGCAGTTATATTCCCTTTTACATTCTGCTATATGACATTCTCAAAAAAAGAAAAAATTAAAAATCCAATTTTTTTTAACATTTTAGGCTAACTAATTTTCTGCTACATGTTTTTGGTATAAAAAAATTGCATTAAGCGTATTTTGATTGGTTTGTGCAAAAGTTATCGAGTCTACAAACTACGGGAAAGATTTATGTAATTTTTATTGGTTTTATTTTTTACTATTAATGGCGATCTGCGATCTTTTGCGGGACTACAACATTGCGGCGGACAGAATGGACCCCTAACTGACATTTTTGACACTTTGGGGGTACCAGTGACATTACTACAGTAATCAGTGCTAAAAATATGCACTGTTACTGTAATAATGACACTGGCAGGGAAGGGGTTAACCCTGTGGGTGATCAAGGGGTTAAATGTGAGCCTAGGGGAGTGATTCTAACTGTGGGGGGCGTGGCTTCTGAAATGACCATAGAGACATGTGATTTTATATAGAAGGATCACATGGGCTCTATGACCATTCCAGGGGGAAGAAAGGTCGGCTGTGTTTAGAACAGCCGACCGTCCTTCTCTCTCAGCGGGGAGCGATCGGGGGTGTCAGGCAGCAATCGAAGCCTCCATCGGCTTCCCCGCTGACGATCCGGGGCGGGAGCATGTCGCCAGCGGCACTCGCTCGCCCCTTAGCTGCCACCAGATGAGCAATGTATCCATGCATTGTTTTGCCTGTACGAGCAGACCCTGCTGCCGCATATATATATGGTAAGCGGTCGGCAAGTGGTTAAGATATGTATCGTTTGTTCTATGATTTAGGGAAAGGTTTTAATTACAGAGTGCTTCACTTGTTATTCTAGGTGTGTTGGGTCAGTCTATTAGGAGGGCGGGAGCTGTCAAACTTCAGGTGACCTCTAACACCTGATCCTCAAGCGGAAATGCCAACTTTAGAATAAAGAAAGCTAATCAATGGGCAAATATAAATCTTCCATTATTAATCCTGTACAATAGATTCTCTTTTATCATACTGAAAGAGGAAGGTCTTTATCATTCAGCTCTTGTTAGCCATTGTCTTTTATTATCAACTGGATTGGATCGATGTTAGAATTACATCTACAATTAGAAAATAAAGCCATAGTATCAATATACAAGAGCATTCCACTCCAAAAAAAGGATAATGCGAGAGTGTGCGGCAATTCGCTGCACTTGCCACCTAATACGTTTACACTACAATAGACATTGACCTAAAATTCTGCTGTGAGAGAAGTTCTACTTTGTGCCTCATCACGTTTATTATTCATATTTTTTCAGCTGCTTGATATTCATTCTGCAGCAAGCTGGTGATACATTCCTGAACACCTCTGATTTGTGACACACTCACAGATCTTAGAGTGAAATGAATGGATGGGAGCTTAGGGAGGAAAAAGCTTTTTATACCAGTTTATCCTGCAATGTTTTTCAGCTTTGAAAAGCAAATGTCCTCTTTTCTGTGGATTTTGTGACTGCTAGCAATTTAAAGGAGAGGCAGAATAATGATCCAAGAACAGAGGAAAATACACATGAAAAATGGGGGTGACAGAGAGGTTCTGCTTGGGGGATGCATGTCATTTTTGGTAATGTTTTCTTTGGCAAGCACATACAGTAGATTAACATGATTTACACTTGAAAATCAAAAGTGAAATATGGATTGCAGAATGTATACTGAACTGGGCTTCACATCACAAGGTTTGTTGAACATATTTTTTTACCTGCAATTTACATTGGAGACATCACTATTTTGTCACTGATGTCCAGGTCTAGCCAGTTATTCTCTGTATTATTAGCAATCATGTTGTAGTTATGAGGGCAGGCTAGTATACTTATCAGTAGGGATGGGGCTCTGGTTCACCAATGTGTGAATCTGCATGTTCTTGGTTTTCTTGCAAGATATGTTTTTTTTTTTGTGTATAAAGATAAGTTGGTGTTTTGTCCTAGAAATTCATTCTTACCTAAGGTAGTATTTAGCTTGCATTGTTATCCCTGTCTTTGCAGTAATATTGTGTGACATAAAAAGTTGGAACTGCCACTATTTTATTCTCTAGGGCAGGGGTATCAAACTTATTTTTATCAAGAGCCACATCAGCAGTATGGTTGCCTTCAAAGGGCCAGTTGTATTTGGAGTGCACTACCTACAAAGTGCATAGTTTAGTAGTGCACTACGTACAGAGTGCAGGGTTTAAGAGTGCACTACATACAAAGTGCAGAGTTTAGGAGTGTGCTACGTACAGAGTGCCGTTCGAGGGGTGTCCTATGAACAGAGTGCAGAGTTCAGGGGTGCACTGTGTACAAAGTGCATGGTTTAGAGGTATGCTACATACAGAGTGCAGAGTTCAGGAGTGTGCTGTGTACAGAGTACATGGTTCAGGGGTGTGCTGTTTACAGACCTCAGGGTTTAGGAGTGTGCTATGTACAGAGTGCATGGTTGAGGGGTGTGCTGTGTACAGAGTGCATGGTTCAGGGGTGTGCTATGTACAGTGTGCATGGTTCAGGAGTGTGCTATGTACAGAGTGCATGGTTTACGAGTGTGCTATGTATAAAATGCTTGATTCAGGGGTGTGCTAGGTACAGAGTGAAGGGTTTAGGGGTGTGCTGTGCACAGCGTTCCACTCCAACCCCCCTCCAAAGCTTCCTGGCATCTCTCTCTCCTACCTGGCCCAGTTCTAGCACCTCTTTGTGTAAGCGGCTCTGCCACACCTTACAGGGAGATTGTTCTCTCCCTCAGATTCTTGAGATCTGTCCCTTCTGTAAGCATGTGCAGGGATCCGTTCATTTTCTGAGAGCAAAGCTTCTGTGTTTACAAGTGACAGCAGGGAGCGGGAGCGAAGGGTAAGAACCAGAGGTGGGTAAATTGAGTTTTGCCATACCAGCACGGACGGCATCCATGCAGTGCTGTATTTTGGCCTAGGCCAACAAGGCCCTGGCCTAGGGCGGCACTTTGCAGGGGGGCCACATAAAAGCTGCCCCCCTCCACCTGAGACTCTATTGGCCACTGGTTGCTAGAGCCACCTCTCTCACCCCCCTCTCTCACCCCCCTCTCTCTCTCATCCCCCCTCTCTCTCACCCCCTCTCTCATCCCCCTCTCGCTCTCTCTCCCATCCCCCCTCTCTCTCTCATCCCCCTCTCTCATCCCTCTCGCTCTCATTCCCCCTCTCTCGCTCTCTCTCTCTCACCCCCTCCCTCTCTCTCTCCGCTCTCTCTCTCATCCCCCTCTCTCTTCCCCTCTCTCTCTCATCCCCCCTCTCTCTCTCAAACCCCCTTCTCTCTCTCATCCCCCCTCTCTCTCTCAAAACCCTTCTCTCTCTCTCATCCCCCCTTCTCTCTGTCTCATCCCCCCTCTCTCTCTCTCTCACCCCCCCTCTCACTCTCATCCTCTCTCTCATCCCCCCGCTCTTTCATCCCCCCTCTCTCTCATCCCCCTCTCTCTCTCTCATCCCCCCGCTCTTTCATCCCTCCTCTCTCTCTCTCTCTCCCCCTCCCTCCCTCACCCTCTCTCTCATCCCCTCTCACCCCCCCCCCCCTCGTGAGATCTCAGGGATTCATGCTGGGACATGTAGTCCTTCAATTTTGGAGGGAGTCACATCCGTTAAAAAAGGAGTGGGGCAAATTTACATAGGAGGAGGGAGGGAGCCCAATTTTAGTCTTGCCTAGGGCAGCAAAAAAACCAAAATACACCACTGCATCCATGCCCCCCTGTAGCACTGGATATATCCATGTCCTAGAGCTCACCTGATTGTATTAGGATTCTTTACATGCCTATTTGCAACTTGTGTTTGTGAGTATAATGTAAGATACCTTTTTTACTCTTCGATAAATGGTTTAATGGTATTGCACTAGGTCAGTGTGCACCTTCACTTGTTTTTTTGTTGTTTTCCAGTATATTTGGACATCCATGGTTCTGATAGGGCAGCAAGAACCTAGACACTACCAATGCAGTCTTTTCCCTTAAGCACAGCACCTGAGCACAGGAGAATTATTTGGTTTTGTTGTCGACAGCTAGATCCTTAAGGGATAAACCATGCATCTGCATAATATAAACCTGTGCTATCTAGAGTTAATGTTCATACAATAAAGGCCAGTGTGTTGCAGTAGAAATACATAGGGTATTGGTGTTCTATAAAGGTACATATAAATCCAATTCAGTGCAGCAACATTCCTTGTAATATGTGATAAGCAACAGGTAATTGTGTAAACAAAGCGCAGAACAGCTAGAGATATCCTGTAAAGGCAGTTGGTGGCTGGGATTAGGAAAAGATAATCTGTAAGATTCTGGTGACTGCATCACTAAGCAGTTATGCTTACTGCTTGTTGCAGGAATCCCCTGAGATGTTAGTTATCCAGTGTATTGTGTTGATTGGCAGTTTATAAAGATTTAATCATACAGATAGTCAAATGTAGCAAGCTGGCAATACATATTTTATGCGTGTAGGAGATGAGAGGCATAATTATAAGTGGACAGGAAGGGAGCAAAGCAGAGCAGGCAACAGCAGAGCCACGGGTTGTGGTCCTACCGCTAGGATGTAAATCAACTTACTGCTTTTAACATTGTTTTGTGTATGTTATGTTGTTGTCTAATTGTTGGAAGGTGCTGGAATTTGTTCCTAATGGATAGTATTCCGTATTATTTTATAAACTTTTTTTGCACACTACACTGCATGGTTTAGCTTAAAGAGGTTGTAAACCTATAGGTAAGCCTTTAATAAGATACGTGGCCACTCACTAAAACTAGAGGAAAAACGGTTGCGATCTTCGGCAATACTGACAGGAGAGCCGTCTGGAATGTAAACAATGCAAGATGGCTCTCCTGTCAGTGAGGCAGGGAAAGATTGTTTGATTCAGCTAAGCTGAATCACGGATCTCTCTCTGCCTCTGTTAAATCCATCGCAAAAACAGTTAGAAAGCAGAAATAGGGAACACACTTAACCCTTTCGATCATCCCTAGTGTTAACCCCTTCCCTGCCAGTGTTATTATTACAGTAACAGTGCATATTTTTAGCACTGATTACTGTAGTAATGTCACTGGTACCCCCAAAAGTGTCAAAAATGTCAGTTATGGGTCCGCCGCAATGTCGCAGTCCCCCCAAAAATCACAGATCGCCTCCATTACTAGTAAAAAAATATAAATAAATAAAAATGACATTAATCTATCCTGTAGTTTGTAGATGCGATAACTCTTGCGCAAACTAATTATTATATGCTTTTTGGGATTTTTTTTACCAAAAATATGTAGAAGAATACAAATCGGCCTAAACTGATAAAAAAATTAAATTTTTTGGATTTTTTTTAATTGGGAATGTTTTATAGCAGAAAGTAGAAAATATTGGTGTTTTTTTCAAAATTGACGCTCTTTTTTTGTTTATAGAGCAAAAACGAAAAACCGCAGAGATGATCAAATGCAACCAAAAGAAATCTCCATTTGTGGGCGTTAGAATGGTGTTAATGCACTTTAGTATGGGCATTTTAAAGCGTTAATGATGCTTTAAAAATGCTCCCCAAACGTCCTATTTTCAGTTCTGAAGCATGTGATGTGCATTAAGGCACAATATAACCGCTCCACAATCACCTATTTTTTTTTTTTTTTTAAAAGGGAAGTGACATTACAGGAAATAAAGAATTTGAGGTGTGGCTTGTCATGGTGAATGTTTCTTGTGCATCAGGGGCGTAACTATAGGGGTTGCAATTGCAACCAGGCCCAATGCTCCAGGGGGTCTGTGCAGCTCCCATGTACACCTGGATAGGGGGCAGCATGTAGAGAAATCACTGTCCTCCTTTTAACTCCTGTAGCTGCAGGAGGAAAATGGAGGAGATCGGTTCCTCTGTATGCTGCCCCCGCCACTCCTCCTATCCAGTTCACTTGTGTTCTGCTGTCTCTGGGCCCCTGTGTGCTCCCCTGCCCCCCCCCCCCCCACTGTGCTGCTCCCTCCCCTCTCCTGCTGGCTGCTGCAGGGGATGTGTCACAATAGAGAACCAGGAAGGAGTCAGTAAATATGTCATTTACCAGCTCCTTCCTTTTCTGAATGGACAGAGTCATAGTCAGTGACATTGTAAAAAATTAAAATAAAATGATAAAAAAAAATACAATCAAAATACCAAAAAATAAAAACGACTGACACCAGTGGGTGAACTTCCAGGATCACAAAGGTCACACTTTCAACCAGGCCCTGGAATTCCACCACTGTGGGGAGGCCATAAGATGGCAGGAAGAGGGCCCACTGCAGAACCTGTGAAAGGGTCCCGCTGCGGGACCATAATAAAGGGCCCCGCAATGAGAGTAAAGGGCCCCAGGATCAGTGGGAAGAGCCCCAGGGTTGAAGGGAAGGGCCCCAGCCAGAGGTCCGGGGGGCCCTTCATGGTTTCTTGCATTGGGGCCCTGAAGGTTTTAGTTATGCCTCTGCTGTGCATTCTCCATTAGCAGGGAAGGCAGCAGCATGGATTCCTTTATTAGGCTATTAGGTTCCCCACTGTGCATGCGTGAAGCATGCTGCACTTTGTAAATGGCCCGATGGCGGGGGAAGGAGCACGAACTTCCGGATGACTGCCGCGGAAAAGTTAGCCAGAAGTGGGGGCATGTAACTGTCTAAACCAGGTACCCGCTTCCTCCTGCCCCGAAAGCTTCCACTTTCCCCATTACTCAAAGCTCCGCTTTAAGTAATGACACGTTATCACCAAATAAAACCGGCCCATAAAGGAAATGAAAAAATGTGGCTGATCCATAAAGGGAATACAGGTATGAGAGCTGAAGTGGTCAAATATGACACTTTCAAAATCTGCTAAAATCTTCATCACTGGAAGCACAAAGTACTGGTTTTCATGAATTCTATGTTCCTTCATAACTCTTTTTAAAAGAATTATTAAACACAAAAGCAAACATTTGTTATAATGCATCGTACCTATTCTTAGATGTAATGTCTGTCATTTTTTGGACGCTTTCTTCCCTTTATTTTTATTTGGTGATCCTGCCAGTAAATCTGCTGTTTTTTAAAATAACAAGTTGCCCAGCAGATGTAGCAGTTACAGGAATGAGACAGACCATTTACCACTGACGGGTTGCTTACGATGATCATCTTTTATTTATGTATGTAAAACCTTTATCCCAAAAGGAAAAAAAAAACTTCTGCTGTAACTACTTAATAGGTGTGAGCTGGTGTTTGGCTTCAGTTCGTTAGTGTATTTAAACCTGCTAACATCTAACATTTCCCTTCCCCCAGGCTGATAATATAGCTGTCCCCTGATCTCCTTCATCCAGAAAGGGGGCACTGTGATACAAAAAGTGTGAAAAAAGCCTAAAAAAAGAAAATGAATGCAGCCACTACATATAATAATTGGGAAGCTGCAATACATTACATTTTTGTTTTGGGGTTTAATACAGCTTTAAGGCCATGTACACTGGTTTCCTGACAGGAGAAAACCAGCTTATAAACTCAGCTAAGCTGCATTTTTATCAAAACAGTCTAGGGCAGTGATAACGAATCTTGGCACACTATACAGTACCAAAATAAAATTGATGCCCCTTATTTCCCCCACAAATAGAGATTTCTTTTGGTGGTATTTGATCACCTCTGCGATTTTTATTTTTTGCGCTATAAACAGAAAAAGAGCGACAACATTCCCAATAAAAAAAAAAAAAAATGTTTTTAATCATTTTAGGCCAATTTGTATTCTGCTACATGTTTTTGGTAAAAAAATCTCAATGAGCGTATTTTGATTGGTTTGCGCAAAAGTTATCACGTCTACAAACTAGGGGAAAGATTTATGTAATTTTTATTTATTTATTTATTTTTTACTAGTAATGGCGGTAATCAGCAATTTTTAGCTGGACTGCGACATTGCGGCGGACAGATCGGACCCCTAACTGACATTATGAGCATTTGAGGTTAGAAGCATTTTTAAAGGAGATAAACTCAAGAGACCGTTCCAAATGCCCACAATGCATGAAAAACAAGTAAATTAATAACTATTTCAGCCATTAGGTGAGAGAAGAGAGAGCAATGTGTTTGTGGATAGCGGTCTTATTTTTTGTGTTTTTACTATCGATCCTTGCATGAGCATTAGTCAGGAAATGCTCCTATAGTACTGCCCCGGTGAGGACTGCTGCATTGTTCACCTTGGGATCCCCCTGGGTTACTGATAGCAACTGCAGCATGCACACTTAAACTCTTTACTCTCTTGCTCAGTCAATGAACAGTCTAGGGGTTGTAGCTTTTTTGTGGTTTTATTTAAATTAGGGATGGGAGAAGGGAAGAGTGAGATACTCCAACTAGAACTACAGTAATCCCCCGCTACATTGCGGTTCAGTTTTTGCGGTCCCGGTAATTCGCGGTTTTTTTTGTAATGTTATTTTACTATATAAATCATTAAAAATGAAAGATTTTTGTGTTTTTCATAGCTCTTGCTCTGTCTCTAAGTATCTTTTATGTGTTTAAATGAGTTTCTATTGTTTTAAAAGTGTGTTTAAAGACCTTAAAATGCTTCTACACGTACAGTGACAGTAAAAAAATCATGCCTACAATGCATTTTAATAGGGTTTTTCTATTTCGCGGAATTTCACTTTCCCCCGTAACCCCCGCAATGGAGGGGGGTTTACTGTATTCACAGTAGATGAGGACTCCTGTCTGAAGATGCAGCCAGGCTGCAGATTCACCTTGCCACTTAGATGAATTTAGGATTAAGTCTCTATGTAGATGACTTGTTAGGATGAATTATCTTTGAGATAAACACCTAGTACTCCCTTTCACTCCACCTGTTGACACCTGTAGAAGGTTTTTTGTCTTAATGCATTCTGTGCATTAAGATAAAAAGCCTTCTGGGTGTAGCAGCCTCCCCAGCACCCCCTAATACTTACCTGAGCCCCATCTCTGTCCAGTGATGTCCATGAGTCCCTCGGCCATCCGGGACTTTCCCTCTTGATTGGCTGAGACACAGCCGCGACGCAATTGGCTCCCGCGGCTATCAATCAAACTCCAATCAGGAGACAGAGGGGGCATAAATGGACACACAGAGCTGCAGCTCTGCTCTGGTGCCCCCATGGCAAGCTGCTTGCTGTGGGGGCACTGGATAGAAGGAAGTGGCTAGGAGCAGCAACGAGGGACCCAAGAAGAGGAGGATCCGGGCTGCTCTGTGCAAAACCAACTGCACAGAGGAGGCAGGTATTGTTTGTTATTTAAAAAAGGAGATTTTACATTTACTTTAACAGAGTTTGGAGTTTGGGAGTTTATTTATTTCATTGGCCAGAATTTTAATTTATTCTGCCTATTGAAATAAATAAACACTGACGTTTCTAGAGTTTATGGGAGTTTATGAGAGTTCAGTGTTTTTTTGTGGTCAGAACTGCTCTTGAACGTGATTTTAGGGCATTCAGACAACAGCCCATAAACTCCCTTACTGATAAACTGATAAAAATGTTCATGTGTGCATGGACACATAGGATAACATAGAGGGGAGTTTAAGGACTGTTAGGTCACATGCACACTGGATTCTTGTAAAAGCAGTTTATCCTGACAGTAGATAATCAGCGTTATAAACGCACCTAAGCTGCATTTTTTCAAAAGAGTTTAGCAGAGTTTGGGAGTTTATTTCATTGGCCAGAATTTTAATTTATTCTGGCCATTGAAATAAATAAATCCTGGAGCACTAAATATGCCTAGAGTTTATGAGCGTTTATGAGCTTTTTTTTTTTAGCATTCAGCGTTTTTTGTGGTCAGAAGAACTGCGGGTCTTGTAAATATGTAGTTGAATTTAACAGAGTTTGGAGTTTGGGAGTTTATTTGTTTCATTGGCCAGAATTTTAATATATTCTGGCCAATGAGATAAATAAACACTGAGATGCTAAATTTCTCTAGAGTTTATGAGGGTTTAAGAGAGTTTATGAGAGTACAGCATTTTTTGTGGTCAGAAGAACTGCTCTTGAACGCCAGATTAGGGCATTCAGACAACAGCACATAAACTCCCCTGCTGATAAACTTCTAAAAAAGGTCCATGTGTGCATGGACATATAGGATAACATAGAGGGGGGGGGGGGTTTAAGGGCTGTTAATAAAAATGATTTTGATCATCCACCGGCAGATACTGATGGATGTTGATGTTGCAATGGAAGACTACTAAACTATTGCAGATGTTTTTGTGCACTGGCACACTGGTACAGATGTTTATGGGACACTGGTACACTGTGACAGATGTTTTGTGTACTGGTATAGATGTTGATGGGACTCTGGTACACTGTGACAGATGTTTTGTGCACTGGCACACTGGTACAGATGTTGATGGGACACTGGTACACTGTGACAAATGTTTTGTGCACTGGTATAGATGTTGATGGGACTCGGGTAGACTGTGACAGATGTTTTGTGCACTGGCACACTGGTACAGATGTTGATGGGACACTGGTACACTGTGACAGATGTTTTGTGCACCGTTAAAAATGTTCATTAGATACCTGGACAGATGTTGATGGGACAGGGACAGTGGTGCTTGGTGTACTGTGTGGGGATGGCTGCAGTGTTTGTTATTTGTAAAATCATCAGCTACACGGAGAGCTGTAAGCACAGGCTGCAGCATCCCCCGCTCCTCCTTCCCCTCCCCCTCCCCCTACACTGAGTTCTTATTGATCTCAGCGGGGATTGCCAACACAGAGACATGTGTCTCTGTTTACATTGTGTAAAGCCTGTGATTGGACACAGGCATCACATTATCGGGAGAGCCAATCACAGCGTCCATGTCCCCATCTGTGATGGGCTGCATCTAAAGATCACAGCCATTACAGGATCGCGCCGCTGTGCGGCTTTTGCGGCCGTGCGCGGGCACCCGTTCCGAGTGACTTACAGGTACGTCCACTCAGAACGGAGAAGCTCCCACCCAGCTGTTTATGTACATTAACAGCAGTTAATAAACTTCAGTGTGGTTCTGCAGGTCTGGTCCCCTGTGTGAGGGAGCACTCAACAATGGCTGGGAATTCTGAGAGCCATGATGTCACCCATAAGCTCCCATGGTTTAGCCATTGTCAAGGCTCCCTCCTTTCCCCTGAAGCAGCTGCTTTCTTACACGGGAAGCCTGAGCTGCAGAGTGACAAGACTTATAAAAATAGATAAGTGCACAGATCTTTTTATACAGTGTAGGCAAGATAGGTAGGAGAAGGTAGAAAACAATTTTTAGGAATATATGTAGTACAGCTTTCCTTCTAATTTAAAGTGATTAGCACACAAGCAAGTGGCTGTGATCATGCTGGCTGTGGAGCACTGTTTCCCGCATGCCCCTCCTATCCTCCTGTCCATTCCAGATGCTTGTTGGGGACATCACCTTGGATGGAAAGTAGGGGCCGGCAGGTAACAGCATGCCAGAAGAGGCTTGGTTACAGCCTCTTTGCTGCTTAGCTCTACAAATGAAGGAGACCACTGTCCTGCTGTGTGCCCTGATCTCATGTAATGTGCCCTGCTGTGTACCCTGATCCCATGTAATGAGTCCTGCTGTGAGCCCTGACCCCATGTAATGTGCCTTGCTATGTGCCCTGATCCCATGTAATGTGCCTTGCTGTGTGTCCTGATCCCATGTAATGTGCCTTGCTGTGTGCCCTGATGCCAAGTATTGTGCCCTGCTCCCAAAAGAAATGCCCTGCTCCCATGTAATTGTCCCTGCTCTCATGTAATTTTCCCTGCTCTCATTTAAAATGCCCTGCTCCCATGTCATTTTTCCTGCTCTTGTGTAAAGTGCCCTGCTCCCATGTAATTTTCCCTGCTCTCATGTAAAGTGCCCTGCTCCCATGTAATTTTCCCTGCTCTCATGTAAAGTGCCCTGCTCCCATGTAATTTCCCCTGCTCTCGTGTAAAGTGCCCTGCTCCCATGTAATTTTCCCTGCTCTCATGTAAAGTGCCCTGCTCTCATGTAAAGTCCCCTGCCCCCATATAATTTCCCCTGCTCTCATGTAAAGTGCCCTGCTCCCATGTCATTTCCCCTGCTCTCATGTAAAGTGCCCTGCTCCCATGTCATTTTCACTGCTCTCATGTAAAGTGCCCTGCTCCCATGTAATTTTCCCTGCTCTCGTGTAATGTGCCTAGCCCTCATGTACTGTGCTCTCTTATCCCCCTGTACATTGCTTACCTGAAGTTCCAACGATCATCTGTGCAGAAAAAAACAAGCACGCATTTCACATTAAATAGGTATGTTTTAATATTGATTTTATTGTGTAATGCTATTTCTAAAATTAATTGTTATATCAACAGCTTGCTGAGTGCTCCATGAGCTGTAGATGTGAGCATTATTTCAGGGGTTACTCCAAGCACATGACGCGTACCCTCAGGACTATGTTTCTGTTAAGGGGGGGTTACTTTCTGTTACTCAACAATCAGATTTAACAGGGCTCTGTGCTCTAACTCTGCAGTGTGTTTCACGTCAGATCCCTGCCACCTGCTTTCTGCTGCGAGGTGTGGATCCTTTGTAAAATGTGTTTTGGAAGACTGTAGTGGATATAGGCTGCAGATAAACAGGTACTACTTATATAGGGGGATTTGATTAATCTCTGTGTATCGCCTGAGGCTTGTCACTTCACTGGGTATATTGTATGTAAGGGTAGTTCACCAACTTTGATTTAGAGAATTCATCCATTGCAGTCTCTTTAGAAACTCTGTGTTTATCTTGTTTCCCCTGCTGAGCTCTGTGTTTTTTCCCATTGATCCTCTGTCACTACAGTGGTGACGTAGAGGTCAGCGGAGGAACTCCAGGGCACTATTTCTCTACATTGCATTGTTTGGCAGCACCAACAGTAGGAGGGGAAATGTGTACTTTCCTCTTTTATGAGCACTTTGATTTCAGTGACTAAGTCACTTTAAGGGCAGATATTCATGAAGTGAAATGTTAGTAAATGGAATGCTTTTTCTGGCCAATGTACAATATGTGGAGTGAATGAATGATCAGGTTGACAACCCTGAAGTTTGCATCTTCAAAAACATATCAGCAACAGCAGCTCCAATACCCAATCAATTACTTTTAATAAACAGTCACCAGGCATGAAGCATAATAAGCCATATTAGCCCTCAAATATGCTCAGGTCAAGTACACTGTCTAAAAATATACAGAATAATCTGGCACTCCAGCGTTCCGCACACACTTCCTCCCTCTTGGCACTGGTTTGTTCTATTTTTACAATTATATAGTTCACTGGGTCTGCCATTATCCTCTCTGATGTTTGAATTGTGCATCAATGTGCATTCTCCAGCTAAAATCTAAAGATTTCTGGATTAGTTGCATGCCTAATCAATGGGTAAAGCCATTCCTTTGTGTCTTTCCTCCTCTTATCCCTAGCACACATAGCAATTATGTAGCAGAGAGAGAAATGTGCAGGAGTTCTATATAGAAGGCTGATTACTGTCACCATTGTATTGAACTGAATGGCTGATGGTAAACAATATCACATCAAGAAAGTGTTTTAATGAACACAGGGATCTAAAAATGCATCCCTCTAAATATAGCACCCTAATTATTAAAGAATTTTGCTATGGTTATATGTTGTCCTTAACATAAGCTTACAGTGTACGATTAACTGACTTATAATGTAGAGATAAATCTGGCATTACATTTTTTTCCAAACAGGAATGGGACCTCCTAACCATGCGACCTCCGGAAGGTTTTACCCCCTTCCCGATCAGAGCATTTTTTGCTATACAGTATGCTACTTTAACTAGCAATTGCTCAATCATGCAACACTGTACACAATTACATTTTATCACTTTGTTCATACAAATAAAGTTTTCTTTTGGTAGTATTTCATTTGTATTTTTTGCAAAAGACGGAATGTTTTGAAAAAACATTTTTTTTTCTACTTTCTGTTATAAAACATATCCAATAAACAAAATCAAATTTCTTCATAAATATAGGCAAAAATGTATTCTTCTACATGTCTTTGGTAAAAAAAAAAAAAAAAATCCCAATAAGTGTATATTAATTGGTTTGTGCGAAAGTTATAGTGTCTACAAACTATGGTATATATATATATATATATATATATATATATATATATATATATATATATATATATATATATATTTATACACACACACAGTATCTCACAAAAGTGAGTACACCCCTCACATTTTTGTAAATATTTTATTTTATCTTTTCATGTGATAACACTAAAGAAATTACACTTTGCTACAATATAAAGTAGTGAGTGTACAGCTTGTATAACAGTGTAAATTTACTGTCCCCTCAAAATAACTCAACACACAGCCATTAATGTCTAAACCGTTGGCAACATAAGTGAGTACACCCCTAAGTGAAAATGTTCAAATTGGGCCCAATTAGCCTATTTCCCTCCCCAGTGCCATGTGACTCATTAGTGTTATTAAATCTCAGATGTAAATGGGGAGCAGGTGTGTTAAATTTGGTGTTATCTCTCTCACTCTCTCACACTGGTCACTGGAAGTTCAACATGGCACCTCATGGCAAAGAACTCTCTGTCGATCTGAAAAAAAGAATTTTTGCTCTACATAAAGATGGCCTAGGCTATAAGAAGATTGCCAAGACCCTGAAACTGAGCTGCAGCACAGTGACCAAGGCCATACAGCGGTTTAACAGGACAGGTTCCACTCAGAACAGGTCTCGCCATGGTCGACTAAACAAGTTGAGTGCACATGCTCAGCATCATATCCAGAGGTTGTCTTTGGGAAATAGAGGTGTGAGTGCTGCCAGCAATGCTGCAGAGGTTGAAGGGGGGGGGGGTCAGCCTGTCAGTGCTCAGACCATACGCCGCACACTGCATCAAATTGGTCTGCATGAATGTTGTCCCAGAAGGGAGCCCCTTCTAAAGATGATGCACAAGAAAGCCCGCAAACAGTTTGCTGAAGACAAGCAGACTAAAGATGAGCACACTGATCTCGTGCATACATGTAAAAAAAATCATCTGAGAACAGTGCTGTAAATGTCAGTTGTTGGACAGCTTCTCTGAGGTCATGTGTTTTATTTTCCTGCCCTGCCCTTGCTCAGATAGAAGAAAGCTTGAAGCCTTCAGTACAGAGCTGTTGTTTATCCTCCAAGGAAGGGTTATATTCTATTAGTGCTGCTCAGGAGAAGACAAAAGAAAGGATCTAATGGGGATTCATTTTGAGGAGTCCTATTCTGTGGATTTATTATGAGGCCCATTTGACCTTATAGGAAGGTCCATCGATTCTGGTGAGTGGATTCCCAAAGGGATTCCGGACACTCGTGCACTGTTTGGAGCACTACAGCATTTTATGATAGCAGCACTTCAAGCACTTTTGCACATTATATTGGACCACATTTTAGCACTTTATATTTTATATATTCTGCACATTTCTATTGGACTTTTCTTCTTCAGCATTTGCACATGATACTGAATTTTTGCACCTTTGTATTTGCTTAAAATTTCCAGCACTTTTGTATTTGCTCAAAATTTGCACGGATCATTGTTGCATTTTGCACAATTGCACTTTATATCCCTATGTTTATAGATTCATTGCTACAACACTGGTTATATATATTCATTTTCTGAGAGTTACACCATTGATTATTTTTGCAAGCGCTGTTTTTTGCATATTATCCTTCCTGAGTTTTTACTTGGTGAACAGCAGTTGCAAAGATCTCTTACTTAATTTTTATCTACATTTATTTCTGTACCAGCGCTGGGTTAAATTATTTGAGATCTCAGACTAAAGACATGGATTACTGGAATCATGTCCTGTGGTCTGATGAGACCAAGATAAACATATTTGGTTTAGATGGTGTCAAGCGTGTTTGGCGGCAACCAGGTGAGGAGTACAAAGACAAGTGTGTCTTGCCTACAGTCAAGCATGTTGGTGGGAGTGTCATGGTCTGGGGCTGCAAGAGTGCTGCTGGCACTGGGGAGTCACAGTTCATTGAGGGAACCATGAATGCCAACATGTACTGGGACATACTGAAGCAGAGATGATCCCCTCCCTTCGGAGACTTGGCCGCAGGGCAGTATTCTAACATGATAATGACCCCCAAGATGACCACTGCCTTGCTAGAGAAGCTGAGGGTAAAGGTGGTGGACTGGCCAAGCATGTCTCCAGACCTAAACCCTATTGAGCATCTGTTGGGCATCCTCAAATGGAAGGTGGAGGAGTGCAAAGTCTTTAACATCCACCAGCTCTGTGATGTCATCATAGAGGAGTGGAAGAGGACTCCAGTGGCAACCTGTGAAGCTCTGATGAACTCCATGCCTAAGAGGGTTAAGGCAGTGCTGGAAAATAATGGCGGCCACACAAAATATTGACACTTTGGGCCCAATTTGGACATTTTCACTTAGGGGTGTACTCACTTTTGTTGCCAGTGGTTTAGACATTAATGGAAGTGTGTTGAGTAATTTTGAGGGGACAGCAAATTTACACTATTATACAAGCTGTATACAGTATCTCACAAAAGTGAGTACACTCCTCACATTTTTAAAAATATTTTATTATGTTTTCATGTGACAACACTGAAGAAATGAAACTTTGCTACACTGTAAAGTAGCGAGTGTACAGCCTTTATAACGGTGTAAATTTGCTATCCAATCAAAAAAACTCAACACGCAGCCATTAATGTCTAAACCGCTGGCAACAAAAGTGAGTACACCACTAAGTGGAAATGTCCAAACTGGCCCAGTGTCACTATTTTATGTGGCCACCATTATTTTCCAGCACTGCCTTAACCCTCTTGGGCGTGGAGTTCACCAGAGCTTCAAAGGTTGCCACTGGAGTCCTTTTCCACTCCTCTATGACAACACGGAGCTGCTGGATTTTAGAGACCTTGCGCTCCTCCACCTTCTGTTTGAGGATGCCCCATGGAGTCTTTAGCAAGGCAGTGGTCACCTTGGAGCTGTGTTTGGAGTTGTTATGTTGGAATACTGCCCTGCGGCCCAGTCTCTGAAGGGAGGGGGATCATGCTCTGCTTTAGTATGTCACAATACATGTTGGCATTCATGGTTCCCTCAATAAACTGTAGCTTCCCAGTGCTGGGCCATGACACTCCCACCACCATGCTTGACTGTAAACAAGACACACTTGTCTTTGTACTCCTCACCTGGTTGCCACCACACACGTTTGACACCATCTGAAGCAAATAAGTTTATTTTGGTCTCATCAGACCACAGGGCATGGTTCCAGTAATCCAGTTCTTAGTCTGATTGTCTTCAGCAAACTGTTTGTGGGCTTTCTTGTGCATCATATTTAGAAGAGGCTTCCTTCTGGGACGACAGCCATGCAGACCAATTTGATGCAGTGTGTGGCGTATGGTCTGAGCACTGACAGGCTGACCCCCCACCCCTTCAACCTCTGCAGCAATGCTGGCAGCACTCATACATATATTTCACAAAGACACCCTCTGGATATGATGCTGAGCACATGCACTCAACTTCTGTGGTCAACCATGGCAAGGCCTGTTCTGAGTGAAACCTGTCCTGTTTAACCTCTGTATGGTCTTGGTCGCCATGCTGTTGCTCAGTTTCAGGGCCTTGGCAATTTCCTTATAGCCTAGGCCATCTTTATGTAGAGCAACAATTCTTCAGATCCTCAGAGAGTTCTTTGTCATGAGGTGCCATATTGAACTTTTAGTGACCAGTATGAGAGAGTGAGAGAGATAACACCAAATTTACCACACCTGCTCCCCATTCACATCTGAGACCTTGTAACACTAACGAGCCACATGACACCGGGGAGGGAAAATGGCTAATTGGGCCAAATTTGGACATTTTCACTTAGAGATGTACTCACTTTTGTTGCCAGTGTTTAAAAAAACTGTGTTAAAATTAAAAAAAATAAATAAATAAATAGGAAAAAAAAAATTGTAGCCGCCCCTGTCGCCGTGAGCTCGCACACGAAAGAAAACGTATATGGAAGTCACGCCGCGAATGAAATCGCTGTTCAAACCACACATGTGAGGTATCACAGTGTCAAAAGTGTCAAAAATAGGCCTGGGGCTTAAGTGGATAATGACTGTCTGTTGAGTTATTTTGAGGGGACAGCAAATTTACATTGTTATACAAGCTGTACACGAATTACTTTACATTGTAGAAAAGTATCATTTCTTCAGTTTTGTCACATGAAAAGATATAATAAAATATTTACAAAAATGTGAGGGGTGTACTCACTTTTGTGAGATACTGTGTATATATATATATACTGTATACTGGAATGTATGCAGCTATAGACACTATACTGTAATGGTTGTGATCAGTGAGTTATAGTGTGACTGTGATAGGGTGGTGGCCAATCTGGAGGTAAGAGACACTATCTGGGAGGGTCACTAACCGACACTGACACTGTACTAATGACACAGTCTGAGAAGATGTTAACATCTAGGAGCAATCAAGGGATTAACTGTGGGCCTTACAATGTGTAATCAGAGAGAGAAGAAACAGCCAGATTGATGTTCACTGTACACAGAGTTCTGTGTTTTTGTAAACACAGAACTCTGTGTGTGATTGGCCACAGCCAATCAGCTGACTTCAGCCAAAAAATAAAATGCAGTCATTCCCTGGCAGCCTATTTTACCCAGGGAACTCCATGATTAAGTGCACTGTGCCCAATACAAGGAGATGACAAATTCACTGGCCAGAATCATGAGACCAATTATGGGATAGATTTACTATAGAGTTTAGCTCCGTTGATAACCGCCTCCTCTTCTGGCTCTAAAGTAACACTGCAATGGATTAAAACCTGCCCCTGACCATTTCTAAATTGTGCATCTGTGTAGAGAGAAAATCTGTCTCATCTTCATTGCTAAATCTGTTTCAGACCTAAGCAAATCGGTCTCATTCGGTTGCTTAGGATTTCAGGCACAGGGGTAGCAATGAGCATACATTTTTGCTAAATGACAGCCATCCTGATTTGTGCCTCGTTACAGTGAGAATTTCCTTGATGAATGTTTCTCTCTGTCCCTTTTTTTTAGTCCATATTTTGTAAAAAGTAGTTAGAGATTTGAGAATTCCACTGGTGCAGCAGAAGGAAGCCCTAAACTGAAGTGGATGGTTCGGAGTGCAGGTCACCATTTTTTAAATATATGCGCAATGTGGCGGTTCTTTTGAAAAGAGCAGTGAAGAGGAAGACATACAAACACCTCCCAGTGATGGCTTACCTGAAATGTCAAGGTTTTTATATAAATCAGATACTTCCCCACAGTCCCTCATAGGCGGGTGTCTGCTGTAGACATTTATATTGTGTATTTTTTTAAAGCCAACATACAATTAATTATTTTACAGAATTTATGGAACTGCTTTGATGACTTAAATAGAATAATAGTAATAAAAAAAAGAATTTTAAACTGCATTTGTAATATTGTAAAACAAAAAAAAAAAATTAAAAATAAACTACTGTATACACAGAATACTAGACATTCCATTTAGTATCAGTTTTGTGTGCAGCTAGAATTTATAATAAGATTACTTTTAACTCTAATTACTGTGGATGTATATACTTTATCATCACTGATACAATCTAGTTGCTTGTATTTTTCCTGCTGAAACCTAACTTGAAAGATACAAATGTGCTATTGATTCCACCCTGAAGGAAGAGCTGTGTCCTTGATGATGTAAATTTATTGCACATGAAGCTGTCCCTTTACTACATGGGAGGTAGAATGTGGAATTCTCATCACATTATTCACTTTTGAATATTTTGCATTTGATTTGCCTAATGTTCTTCATTGCCAGAGCAGGCCACTGGAGACCTCTTGACAGAAATGCATGGACCTTGCATTAACATTGTCATAGGTGTCTCGTACAGCCACTTCAGGGTGCACACAAAACACTAATTGAAATGAATTTTACATCACTCATCAACTGTGAGTAATTTCATCCTGCTTCACTGATGATATTTTTTGGTTGCTGTTTTAAACTTTTAATGTTACAAATATTGACATCCAGTCCAAAGGTCAGCTGTCAAATACCTACCTAAAATTACCCTGAAGAAATAGTAAAGCATGTACATTTGTAGCTAAAAGATCTCAAAATCTAGGCCAAAACAAACAATATATGAAGATAACCGCCAAATAATATATTTTATCTTAGAGGGTATTAAGTGTCACTAAACCCACATCATAGAAAATTATCAGTAAACGATGTATTACATGCTGTTCATACTCCATCAATCATTTTGAGATTTGTTTTCTGTATTCTGCAAAAACCCTGGTTGATCATGCCGTTTTTTATCTCCCCCTTCTGTCCAAGTCCCCAATGCAGCTAGGGATTTTGCAGCTGTGGTGGCAACTCTGCACATGCTCAGTTTTCGGTGAGTTTCAATGCTGTGCATTTCCTCTTATCATATCTGAGCAGCCCATGTGACTAGAGTGTGGGAGCACCTGCATCATCAGGATTCATGACCCTTATGTACTGTCAGGGTGCCAGGAAACAAGACCACATGAAGATGCAAGTAAAATAAAGCAGTTTATTATAGAAAGAGAGCAGCGAAATCAGGAACAGCTGAGGTAAAATTACAGAAGCGGGTAGTCATCCAAGGCGGGATCGAGTCCGGAATTGGTGTAGTCATCCAAGCCGGAGTCAAGTCCAGACGCAGGTAGTCAGCAGATGCCGAGTCGTCTACCGATGCGTGGACGCAAGCTGATGCGGGATCGAGAGCCAGGAAAGTCATCAGCCAAGCCAGGTCATGCACGTTGAACAGAAGACTGCTAAGCAGTGATGCACCTTGGAGCACAAACACAAGGCAAGGGCAAGGACTGCAAGTCGTCAGGTGATATAAATAGTCAGATGCGCAACATCATCACTGAGCGACACCCAGCCAGCAGGCAAGTGTTGATGCAAACAGAGTTTATAAGAGACAGCAGTCTGCACATGTCCAAGATGGCTGCCAACAGGAAGTCAAGGTAAGACTTTAACACCCTCCTACATAACAAAATCCGTGACTTAGAACAACTACATAAAACATCACCTTCCCCTCAAATCGACTTACAATTTTGTACATTGGGTTGAGAATTGACAGAATTACTACGAAAGGGACATGACTTTTACATCAGATGTCTAAAACTTACCTATTGCTCTCAGGGAAACAAATCTGGCGTTCTTTTAGCCAAGCAACATAAGCGCCATTTAGCAAAATCCAAATTTGCATATTTGCTTGGGCAAAACAAAGAAAAAGTAACTAACCCTGCCAAAATAGCTAATATCTTTGGTGACTTCTACTCTCAACTTTTTAACCTTAACTCCGCCCTAGACCAAAATATCCCTTTGATTGACAAAATTAACCATTTCCTACAATCCATGACACTATTTAAAGTATCCTCTGCTCAACTCGAGGTCTTATCTTCCTCTTTCACTGATGCTGAAGTTACAAGAGCAATCTCCTCCCTTCCACGGCATAAATCGCCTGGCCCAGATGGCTTCTCAAATGAATATTTTAAGTCCTACTCCGACATTCTCGCTCCTAGACTCACAAATATGTTTAATAGTATTGCCACTACAGGCCACCCTCCCAAAGAAAACCTTGAAGCCCTTAAAGTTACTATCCCCGAACCTGGCACATCCCCAGACTCCCCAGCCAACTACTGCCCCATTTCTTTACATTAAAATTTACACTAAACTCTTAGCCACCTGCATTGCACCTCTCATCCCACATTAGGTCCACTCGGACCAGGTTGGCTTTGTCACTGGACAACAAGCTTCAGACGGTACCCGCCGTTTCCTTAAACTGACACAATGGGCAGGGCACCATCGAACGCCATCTCTGCTTCTATCTCCTATCTCCTATCACTGACCCACTCTGCTCTCTCCCAGCTATTCAGGATGTTCTAACAAATTTTAGCTCCAACTCACCATACAAAGTCAATCATACCAAGTCTCACATGATAGGATATTTTCTCTAGACCCATCCTCCAGAACTAGTATCTCTCAGATGTCCTCATTGTCTTGGGCCCCATCAGCTACTCTAACTTATCTAGGTGTTCAACTCATGTACCCTAGCACACAGATACTTTGTCATAATTTTGACTTGACAAAGATTAACTCCATCTCTACCTCTTTTCAAACTTCCCAGGCCTCCTGCGCAGGCCGCATTGCTCTAAAATGTTCCTCCTGTCACATGTATTATATCTCTTATATCTCTTTCGGACATTGCCACAACCAATTCTTCCTGCACAACTATGGCAGATACAAGCTATTCTCAATGACTTCATCTGGAACAAAAAGAAACCATGGCTTCAGAATGCCACTCTCACAACTCCCAACAAAATTTCTGGCATGGAAGCACCAGATATTGCCAAATATTATAAAGCCAACATCCTGGCCCAAGCCAAGCAATGGTGGAACCCCACAAGTTCTAACTCCTGGCTTCGGATCAAAACACAAGCTGTTCGTTCTAACACCAAGGTAGTCTTGGAGGCCTTTCTGATATCCCTAATTCAATACAAACCTTTTCTTAGTTCTCTCACAGCGACTATAAGAGCATGGAACTCTCTCCTCTCCACTAAACAGCTTATCCCCCTATCCTTACTGCAAAGTCTTCCCCTCATCTCCAGATTTGAACTTACACAATTGGACCACAAGTGACCATCACCTCTCTTCAACACCTATTTATGGGTCCACAATTCTGGGACTTTCAAGATCTCTCCTCCTCCTATGACTTCCACCATCAGGACTTTTACCAATTCTTACGAGTTATGTCTTGTCACAAACAGCTCAGGCAGACAATGCTATATTGGAAGATATCCTCAAGCTCTATAACTCTGAAGCTCCCTCCAGTAACCGAATCTCAAATTTTTACACCCTACTCCACAAGCATAACCTACATCCAAGGCTTCCTTTGATGCAGTACTGGGAATTGGAGCTCCACTTTTGTATACCATTGGAACAGTGGCATAACATCCTGAGAATACCTCTACAACATTCCAGTTGTATCTCCCACTGAACTGGGAATCTTTGCAAAATCTGGTTCACAGGTGGTATTATACACCTCATTGTCTCGACTCCACCTTTCCATCCTCTTCACCCCTTTGCTGGCGCAACTGTGGACTTCAGGGTACTCTGGTACATATATGGTGGCAATGTCCAATCCTTGTTAAATTTTGTAAACACGTTTTTCACTTTATTACCATGGTCACACATATATCCTGCTCTCCCAAACTCGCCTTACTTGGTGCTGGAATTGAGCAGTGGTCACCCCACTTTCACACCTTCTTAACTCATACCCTTATAGCGACCCGCCTATCCATCACTAGACGCTGGAAAAATCCGTTAGCCCCATTTATCTTCAAAATTATTGCGATACTTAACTAACACTTCCTTTATGAATATCTATTTGCCAAAGCCCACTTAACTACATCCAGATTTTTACATAATTGGTATCCTTGGCTCCCAGAGCTCGTCCCCTACCCTAATACCTCGGACACACACGTTACCTTTTTGGCACCATTATAACTTCCCCTTTGTTTTTCTCACTATATCTGGATAGCAGAAAATATGGAAAGTACTACCTGTCTCTCTTTTCCCCCATAGATTTTTACCTACTAGCACCCTTCTCCCACCCCCTTTCCCATAGTTTCTCAGCATTTCTACTTTAAAAGTGCTCATCGAAGATCGTTGTGAGATTTCCCTCAACTGGGCACTTCTGACCACTTCAATGGTCAGATTAATTATAATATTGTAACGTTGACGCTCTATTTGCAATGTTTATAATGTATTTTCAGCATTGTTAACAAAAATTTTCTTTCAATAAAAATTTACAGTAAAAAAAGAAAAAAAATAAAAACACTGAAAATGTGCTGATAGAAAGTGAAAAATATGTTTGCTTGAGAATCCTTTGTTTAGTCCTCTTGTACTTTATGTTCTAAGCTGAAATAACCTGTCAGGAGAAAAATAAATGGCCTTGTATTACTTACTTCTCCTGAATATTATAGTTGTTTGTTAGTCTAATCTTCTGACATCAGTACTCTTTCACCAGGAACCAAGTATGCAGCAAGTGAAATTACAGTTCTCGTTTGCATATGCGTGACTTTAGAAGGCAGGGGATCACATTTTTACATGATGTACTCATCCTGTTCATAATGCAATATGTTTAGCTTCATTGCTATTTGAATGTTGTACCACCATCCTTGTATGTTCTCAATTTGTCAATCTTTGCTATATATAAAAAATAATAAACAAATTTGACGAGAAAAAGGCAGGGGTTTAGCATGACAGGCAGGCATCTAGAATGTTCAGAAAGAAGTCAGTTAATGGCAACCTATGAATTTATCTCTTAACAGGTTTTCATTACATTAGCTTGTATTATAATTAAACTGGCAACCAAAACTATTATAGTAACCATATGTATTGAAATTGCTATCTCAGGAAATCACCAGTCTCTTCAAGGTATTTATTGCTCTCAGTACATCCTATGCAGACTTCTTCCTTAACGCATTTCTTGTCAAAGAGCTTAATAACAACTTTAGAGTCATCCTCAGACTCAATTAAAGCTAAATAAGGGGGAAAAATCCTGCCTGAAAAAACCTAGTCAAATTCTCATGTAAGCACAATATCTTTTTAATACTATACCTTTACAATCTGAAGTAAAATAAACTAAAACAATTTTTTGTAGTTGATCTTCAAAATTACAGGTATATTAGGAAAACAATACTTTTCTTTTTTTTTTAATCATAAATCATCATTATCATAAAACCTTCGTTACCAGGGCATAGCCTTAACCAGATTTAGCCAGGTAGGTTTCGTACCTTGATGTTATCTCACCCAAAAGTGATATTTTATTTACAAGGGGACACCAGTGAGCTGAATCACGTGCTGACTAACCTCACTGGAGTTGCTGGTAAATTTCACAGAAACTCAATTGCTTGCTAATGCACTAGAAGTCCTGTCATAATCACTGCATTCTCTGTGCTAGAAAACAAAAATCCAGTGGAAAAAATGAGATCCTAAGTAGATGGGCAAAATTGGCAGTCTTACGACAGTCCCAGAGAGCTAGGAGAAACCAAAGGGTGGGGTCACCCATCAAGCTTTAACTCAGTCGGTTTTGGGGTGGATTCATATTTTAAATGGCTTTTACTTCAGTCTCATTCTGTCACTTCAGAAAGATGCCCAGGTTTTTAGAGCTCAGTGGCCAAAAGATGAGTAGTTACTGGGCTCAAACAAAAAGGAGTGGTTTGGATTCTGCAGCTGCTTTGGACGTGACCTGCTTTGGTCTGAAATTCCATCTGTGAGTATTGGCAGAAACATTACTGAGGACTTGCCTACTGTGCAATATGGATAGGTACGCTTTTTCCCCTGACATAGAATATGGTGCACTCTACCAAAAAAGATTTCTTGTCTAAACTTGGCAGGTCAATTTGCAACCTAAACTCGTTCAAACCCAAGCCAAGATTCAGCAATGAAAACGCAAAACATTTCAAGGCACTGAAATGATTTAATTAAGGCAAGTCACATAAAACAAAAGGATTTAGATAACATTTTATTGCTGTTAAAAGAATATGTAAAACAATGCCTGGTAAATAAAAATAGACTATTTTGTACCTGCTTATAAAAGTTCAAGTATAACTAAAGTTTTGGATAGAGTGGGGAGGGATTAGGACACCTGTCAGGTTTTTCATTGCTGTCTGTGCTCCCAATTATGCTGGCCATAGACTGACTGAAATTTGAACCATGTATGGGCAGACTGGTCGTACTGAAGTCGGACTATCCATCAACTTCAGTTCACTATTTCTGCATATATACTAGTAAGTAAAACATTTTTTTTGTTAGTAGATGACAATTGCAATACATTAATATTAATCCTTCCACTTGTTAACGTGTAATAAGTCCAGCACAAGTTTTTGTATAGCGTAAGGAAATCTTAAAACCCCTATTAGGGCTGCCGGAGCTTAGATTGAGAGATTTCTCCTCACTTACGGCCATTGCATTGTGACAACAGTTTTACCTAACAGGAGGCGAAGATAAATTTGTAGCAGCATCAAAGACAGAAATACATTTTCTTTTTTAAAGAGGTACCCCTTGAATTCCAGAAACATATTTTATGATACAGGATCATAAAATATGACAAATACAATTGAATATGTACTGCATAAGTTCTGCTTCTGGCACTTTCTTCCTTGCATACTTAGCTTTCTTTTTGACAGAGTAGAGGGAAGCAAGAAAACGTTACACCTGCCAGTCATTGGGCTCCTGTCCTGCTAGTCTTGCTACTACCAATGGTACAGTTTAGCACATTTGTGGCCTGGAGAAATGGATAATTAAAGCGGAGTTCCAGTCCCCCCTACCATAAAATTAAAAGCCAGCAGCTACAAATACTATAGCTGCTGGCTTTTGATATTAGGACATTTACCTGTCCAAGCATCCAGCAATGTCGGCACCTTAGCCGATTATTCAGTCGGCTCTCGGGTGCTGCCGCCACCTTTCCTTCTAAAGGAAACTGGCAGTGAAGCCTTGCGGCTTCACAGCCGGTTCCCTACTGCGTATGCGTAAAGCGCACTGTGCTTTGTGAATGGCCCAGCGGTGGGGGAGGGAGGGGAGGGGGGCTGGCTATTTGGGGGACCTCGCCCTGGAAGTGGGGATGGTTCCCTGTTAAAAACAGGTACCCGACCCCCTCCCCCTCCAGAAAGGTGCTATATTTGGCAGCGGAGGGGTGAGGAAGCAAACAAGGGGAGCCTCCCCTTTTGAGTGGAGCTCCGCTTTAAAGACATCTCAATTTATAGAAAGCAACAGGTCATAAAGGGAGTATCCAATAGTGTTTTGTGAGCTGGAGGGAATTGCTCAAATTTCACATTATAAGCAACCTGTTCATTCTATCCATGAGAACAATTTAGCAAAAAAGCACTATAACACTTTGTAAAAAAGTCAGTGAAATCAATTTTGTATTTTTTGCAGGGCTTCTATATAAGGCCTGTTTGCTCCTTGTATTATTAGCATTCACTCACCTTTTACAACCCTTCATTTAAAAATCCACTGTCACCTTGCCTATGCAGAACAAAGTGACAATAGAGGGAAATTAATAGAAAGTGTCTGAGACAAACTTTGTCTCAAGCTGTAAAAACTCTCCATGACTGCAATTCACGTTTTCCTCTGTTGGAGCCAATGACACTGTCTGGTGCTTTTGGATATGGGGGGCAGGTGATGAGCTGCACATGACTGCAAGGCTACAACACTGTTACATGATAAAGGGAGTGACATCACTGAACCCCATCTGTAATTTTAGTGATGGTTGCAATAGGGGAGGAACAGTGACACTTTTACCTTGCGCTGGATGTGCAAGGAGGCATTGTCTTCTTTAGGCCTTTGCTGCTTTAGGTATTTGTTGTTTTCTTAGAAACGGTTTAAAAATAAATAATGATATTTTTTTCTAGAATGGGGTGGGATATCAAAGGGACACATTTTGAAATAAAAATGAAGCGGTGATACAATGCCTCTTTTTTTTTTATATAAAAAAAAAAATTCAGAACAAATAGACAAATATAAAACCACTGTAAAATGACCCTAGGAAAATTGATAGAAATTAGTAACATTTTAATTTGCTTTGGTCTGTATGGTTACTGTATTTTGTGCAAAGCAAAACTTAAAGTGGATCTGTTGTTTGAACATACTAGGCTTAGTAATGCTGGACCCTAACTTGCCTCAATGTACTTTAAATTCTTGTTTGGGTTTTGGCTTTTTTTATGTATTTATATTACAATACTCAGGCCTGGTGATTGGTTGTTCAATTACCAAACTGGGGAGGCAATCAAAGTGTCACATGTTCCCCATACTGTTAAAGTATCTGTGGACCCAAACAAAGAATTTATTTTAAATGCTCCCTTTTGGTCTCTTAAATATACCATGCAAAGTGTTTTATCTGTTAGATAGTTGCAAAAATAAAGAAAAAAAATATAAAGAAAAAAATTGTGCAGAATACAGACACAACATCTAAGGACCGATAAGCCACAAAATGTGTTTTTTTGTGTGTTTAAATAAACTTTAACTACAGGTTATTTCTTTTGTGAAACTATTGCATCTGTTGAGTGTGGGAAGAAGAGGACTGACCCTTTATGACCCTAAACATGTTGATTTACCTAGTATAGGTGAAGTACAAATCCACTTTAATTAAATGCTAACCAAGACAGTGCAACTAATTAAACTTAAATGCATGCATTTCTTTCATCAGTCTGAACTCCGATGCAGAATTTGATCCAGGAGTTTCTAGGAAAAAAAAAGTATACAAAGTTAACACGCCAAGCCATATATTTCCTCTCCGAGTACCTCATGTATCAGTTACCTTTTTGAATATCTGGGCTCGGAGTCTGTTACTCTGGGTTATCATTCTCTTCTCTTCTTCCTCTTTTTTCTTTCTTACTTCAGGCAAGCTATTATATATCCTGAAACAAGTCAGAAAATGATGTAATATTATTATATGAGCTCATGGTTAAAGCTTTTCACCTGCAGAGATAATAGGATAATATCGGGTATTAGTCAATTCAGGGGAAGGTCAGCCTAATGGATTATTACAGTTGATTCAACCATATAAATAACAAAACACAGATGTCTACTGTGTCTTATTATAGGTTTACTTTTAGGGGGACCTAAAGTTAACCTGCTTTGCCTAAATGTCTAAGGTAACAATACTGATGAAGTTCAAGCTTTTAAGTACCTGCAAATATTGGTGTTAGTCTTCAGGTTTATTTTTGTGTACCTGTGGAATACATTGGGTTCTTGTTCCTAGTTTACATGGGGCCTCAAAATCAAGATTAAGGACAATTGTTGTTAAACAGCTTCAAAATCACTTTCCATATATACCCAAATAAAATTAATGTCCTTTTATCCCCTCAAATAGAGCTTTCTTTTTGTGGTATTTGATCACCTGTGCGATTTTTATTTTTTGCACTATAAACAAAAAAAGAGAGACAATTCTGAAAAAAAACAATATTTTTCACGTTCTGCTATATAACATCCCCCCCCCCCAAAAAAAAATTAAAAAGTCAAATTTTTTCATCATTTTAGGCCAATTTGTTTTCTGCTACATATTTTTGGTAAAAAAAATTACAATAAGCATGTTTTGATTGGTTTGCGCAAAAATTATTGCGTCTACAAACTAGGGGAAAGATTTATGTCATTTTCATCGTTTTTTGTTTTTTTTACTAGTAATGGTGGCGATCTGCGATTTTTAGCAGGACTGCAACATTGTGGCGGACAGATCGGACCCCTAACTGACATTTTTTACACTTTTGAGCGGGACCAGTGACATTACTACAGTAATCAGTGCTAAAAATATGCACTGTTACTGTAATAATGCCATTGGCAGGGAAGGGGTTAACACAGTGGGTGATCAGGTGTTAAATGTAAGCCTAGGGGAGTGTTTATAACTGTATGGGGGTTGGGCTTGTGAAATGATCACAGAGACCTGTGATCTTATATAGAAGGATCACAGGCACTCTGTGATCATTCCAGAGAGAAGAATGGTCGGCTGTGTTTACAACAGCTGACCGTTCTTCTCTCTCAGCGGGGAGTGATCCTGGATGGCTGGCGGCAATCAGAGCCGCCAGCCCCGTGCATCGGGGTCCCCGCTGCTGAGTGGGGGTGGGAGCGTGCCGGTGGCGGTGCCCGCTCGCCCCCTAGCAGCAGGTGTGCGACCGACGTACAGTTACGTCGGTTCACGCAGGAGGGGCTGCCTGCTGCAGTAAAACGGCAGTGGGTGGTCCTTAAGTGGTTACATTTATTTTTTCCTAAACAAATCAAAAAAGATCAAAAATGTTGGTAAACAAAAAACATTTTTCTTTCTGTTATAAAATACATTTTCTTCTTCACTGATGTGCGCTGATGAAGCTGCACTAATGGGCACTGATGAGGAGGCACTGATGTGCACTGATAGGCTGCACTGATCAGTGTAAATGATGTGTTGACAGGCTTGCCGGTTAATGACTCTCCTTTCCTCCCACAGACACAGTGTGCGGGGGAAGGACTGCTCATAATCAGCAAGTCTGTTTACATTTGATAAGCTATGGTTGGAGACAGCTGATCACATGGTAAAGGACAGCTGTGATTGGCCCTTTACCCCGATTTATGATCAGATGTTCCTGAAGGACACAGTGGTCATAGAACAAGCCTGATGCGTGCTGCAGGAGGGGCGAAGGGGAAAGGGTTCTGGGAGGAAATCTATGGATGCCCTCCCTGAACTGGACAACCATGCTGTATCCATCTTTTGACAATAGCGCGGTCAGGAAGTGGTTAAACAACAGGACACCTCCCCTCAATATTATGGAGATAAGAAGAGGCAAAGTAGTAGTAGTAGTAGTAGTAATAACACAGTTTCTGTCTTTGGGTGACAATATTGCGTCTTGCGTCTTCATACGATAACTTCTAAAGGACATACATGAAAGAAAGTGCTCAAGCTGGTGTAGTGAAAATTAATTTTCAAAGAACTTAACCCTTACATGTACTCTTTATTAAGCCATCCTTGTGTTAGAATATATCATATTGTTACCTAAGCTGCACTTGATTCATAGACAGGTTTTAACATCTTTGTACAGCCTGGTTAACACAAGATTTAAACAAGACTGTGTAGCTGATCATAAAAGTATCAGAAGGAAGACAAATGGCCAGTGCACAGATCCCCCAAGCCTATCACAGACTTATTAGCTTGACATGGCTATAACATTACAGAGAAGTCACTCCAGGTAAAATGTGTCTGTTGATTTGAAAAATGGACCTTGTTTCTGCAATATATAACTAGAAAATCAACCAGTTCTTCTCTGAGGTCAAAATAACCCCGTCAATCTATAATGGAAGTGGAAAGCGAAGGGACATATTTTTTTTACACATATTGGATGAAGAAATCCAGGAGTATTTGTATTTTTTTTCCCTGCAACAAATGCCTAAGCTCTGGGGTAAAAAAAAAAAAAAAAAAAAAAGAGGAAAATGTTTTTTGATTGTACTTTAGTATATCGAGGTACATTTTTTTAAATTCTATGTTATGCTGTTATACAATATCAATAAATGCTTTATTACATGCTGTTCATACTCAACCTGGTTAATCCTGCTGCTCTCTATCTCCACCTTCTGTCTATGTCCCCAATTCAGCTAGGGATTTTGCAGCTGTGGTGACAACTCTGCACATGCTTAGTTTTCAGTGAGTTTCTATGCTGAGCATTTCCTCCCTATCACATCTGAGCAACCAATGTGATTATAGAGTTACACATGTGGGCGTATACACAGTGGTAAATGACAGACCACTCCCCCCTCCTCCTCCATGGCTTTTACCCAGCTGATCACAATAGGAGTGGGATATATCACATGCAGATTAATGGTGGCTTTACCTCCCTCTTATTCTATGACACAGGCTGGAGGGGCGTGATACAGCCTATGACTGGCAGAAATCCACCCACACTATGTTATTTCCAGGAAATAATCAAGATTTGATTTCAAATATATATTTGTATGCCAATTTAAAACAGTTAATTGTTCATTTTTGTTTATTTTTACCCTGTATTATTAAGGTGTTTTTTTTGAACATGTGACCAGCAGCAGAGGACTAAAAGCTCCTCATGCTTATGTTTCCCTACAGACAGGCTGCGAAAGAGCTAGGTCACATGACAGCTGTATTTCGATTAGGAAACAAGTACTTCGATTTTTTTAATTAAAATAATTACAGTGCCATTATCCACATACAGAAATAAAAGAGACAATGTAATTTAAACAGTGTGTGTTTAGTATCACTTTAACCAGTCACCGACCGCCTACCACAGATTTACTGCGGCAGGCAGCGGCTCCTGGGCAAAGCGACGTACGTATACGTTGCTCGTTCTCAGGAGGCTAGGGGGAGAGCGCGCACCGCGCCGGCAAGCTCACGCCCCCGTTTGTCAGCGGGGAAGCTGATGCGTGTGTCAGGCAGCTCCGATTTCCGTCTGACACCCGCGATCATTCCCCACTGAGAGAGAAGGACGGTCGGCTGTTATAAACACAGTTGACTGTTCATCTCCCTGGAATGATCATAGAGTCCATGTGATCCTGCTATAAAGGGTCACATGTCTCTATGGTCATCTCAGAAGCCACGCCCCCCTCCACAGTTAGAATCACTCCCCTAGGCTCACATTTAACCCCTTCATCACCCACAGGGTTAACCCCTTCCCTGCCAATGGCATTATTACAGTAACAGTGCATATTTCTAGCACTGATTACTGTAGTAATGTCACTGGTACCCCCAAAAGTGTCAAAAATGTCAGTTAGGGATCTGTCCTCCGCAATGTCGCAGTCCCGCAAACAATCGCAGATCGCCGCCATTATTAGTAAAAAAAAAATGATATAAATCTTTCCCGTAGTTAGTAGACGCGATAACTTTTGCACAAACCAATCAAAATACGCTTTTGCGATTTTTTTTTTTTTTTTTACCAAAAATATGTAGCAGAATAAAAAATTGGCCTAAAATGTTAAAAAAATTTTGATTTTTAATTTTTTTTTTGTTGGGAATGTCATATAGCAGAATGTGAAAAATATTGTCTTTTTTTTTCAAAATTGTTGCTATTTTTGTTTATAGCGCAAAAAATAAAAATCGCACAGGTGATCAAATACCACTAAAAGAAAGCTCTATTTGTGGGGAAAAAAGGACGTAAATTTTGTTTGGGTACAGCATTGCACGACCGCGCAATTGTCCGTTAAAATAAGGCAGTGCCGAATCGCAAAATAGGGCCTGGTCAGGAAGGGGGGTAAATCCTGCCGGTCTTAAAGTGGTTAAGTAAATAAAAATTATGACTTTTTTTTTTCCTTTACAAAAGAGCAAGTCATATAGGTTTGTGTGATCAAGTTCAGATCCTCTGGGGCTATCCAGTGGTCTGTCCACTCTTAGAGCCCTTTCACAATGAGGCACTTTTCAAGCGCTTTGGTGCCAAAAAAGCACTTGAAAAGCTCACGAAAACTCTGCTTTCACACTGGGGTGGTGCGCTGGTGGGGCGGTGAAAAAAATCCTGCAAGCTGCAACCTGCATCTTTGAAGCATGTTTGAGAGATAAAAAAGCGCCCTCTCCATTGATGGGAAGTGCCGCAAAAGCGTTTTATGGGCAGTTTTCAAGCACCTCAGTGTGAAAAGGGCTCTAATGTTTACAAATTGCAGATTACAAAAGACTAGTGACTGTCAGTTGCAGTTTCATCACAGTGAAAGGTGTCCTTGAAGCACCATTTTCCCTACACCTAAAGCAAAACTCTTCTAGACTTCAAGCAACATGAATGACTCCAATGTGAAAAGTTGTTTTGACAACAGTTTTCAGCAATTTTGATGTGCTTTTTTTTTTTTTTTTTTGCTCCATTTTTTATTTTGTTGTAAAATTTTACATCTTACAACAACTTTATACAGCCACAGAAAAGGGAAAACACTCCTAACATAACAATCGGTTATTTAAAGTTTATTTGTACAGTCAAAAATCTACACACAATACACCCTAGCTTAAAAAATCACTTTAAAACAAACCCACTTGTAAACCATAAAGATATACCAACAGTATACAGGTGAAAGTTTTTTTTTATCTATGCAGTGTGTAGAAGACCTGGGTCGTACTGCAGGCAGTATCAAAATTGATAAATCCATTAACCACCCTTTCCTAAGCACGTCCTTTCACTCATGACCTTTCGGTTTTAGATACAGTAAACATGCAGAGTAAAAGACTATCAGGGCTGAGCTTAGAAGAACATATGTAATGGCTAGAGTAGAAATAATAAAAACCCCAGGCTAAGGAGCACTGGTCAGTAAGTGGCATACTTGCCAACTGTCCCGTTTTTGCCCGGACAGTCCCGGAAAATAGGAGCCTGTCCCGGCTAATTGATAATGTCCCGGCAATGTACTTATTTACACTTTGTACTTTGCACTTACTTACTTAATGTACTTATTTACACCTTGCACTTTATTTATATTTACATATTACATTTTTTGTATGGTCACACCTGAGCACATTTCACACTTTAGAATTGCAGGGAATTTTGATGAGAATTTTAAACTTTAATCTTTAATTTTATTCCAACTCTGCTACTTTGGGCTTAAGTTTGAAATTCCCTTTTCAATGTCCTGTAATTCTCTCTTTATTGAGTAGACCCTATAATCTGATGATAAGTAGGCAGAGATTAATTATATGGAGTGGGCGGAGCTTCAGGGAAGTGGGTGTGGTAAGTAATTGATAGCTGTGCTGCAAAGTGTCCCTGGAAATGTTTTTCAAATGTTGGCAACTATGAAGTGGTAGGTAAAAAACAAACCCATGCTCCAAGCGTATATTGGCAGAGCCACTGGAACTCCTACGTGTACACTTTCTTGTTTGTTTTTCATCATAGGTTTGCTTGAATGTACTGAACTTGGTACATTAATATATAAGACAAAGATATAAGATAGGCTGAAAATATATCAGCGCTGAGAGAGGAATTCTTTAAGTCTTGGGTTAGTGCAGTTAGAGATAAGGCATAATGGTTTCAAAATATTGTTTGAAATTAAAAAGATAATATACACTAATATATAGACAATAATAACAGCAGCAAAGTAAATAGGATTAAGGTTTTAAGCACACAGACTATTTTTTCATTTTCTATGCCTAGCAAAAATCCACCAGTGCTTTCTTGTGTCAATGGAGCCACACGTTTTGCATACAGGCTACCATATAAGTGAATAGCTGTGCACTGCCAAAATTTTGTAAACAAAGATGCTTCATTGCATTGCGGTTTACCCATGCGTGATTGTGTGAAGTGTTTCCCGAACGTAGGCGTTTCGTATCTACAAAAGTAGCCCCTGAGGAGGGAAGTTGCAGAAATTACATAACTAATTAAATTGTCTGAGGGTTTGCTGAAGAGGTGTCAAAAGTGTTTTTGATTATTCTCTGGTCACTCCCTCCACTTTCTAAATGCTTCCATATTTTTATATTTTCACAGATTACAGTCTGGTAACCAATATATTATTGTTCATAATGCAATTATCTTGTGAATGGATCTTAACCACTTAAGCCCCGGAAGATTTTACCTCCATTCCGACCAGGGGGTATTTTGCGATTCGGCACTGCGTGACTTTAACGGACAATTGCGCGGTCGTGCAATGCTGTACCTAAACAAATTTGGCGTCCTTTTTTTCCCACAAACAGAGCTTTCTTTTGGTGGTATTTGATCACCTGTGCGATTTTTTGATCACGCGCTATAAACAAAAAAAGAGCGTAAATTTTGCAAAAATAGCAATATTTTTCAAATTTTTTTATATGAAATTCCCCCCCCCCCCAAAAAAAATGTAAAAATCAAAATGTTTTAACATTTTCGGCCAATTTGTTTTATGCTACCTATGTTTGGTAAAAAAAAATCGCAAAAAGCGTATTTTGATTGGTTTGCGCAAAAGTTATCGCGTTTACTAACAAAGGGAAAGATTTTTGTAATTTTTGTTGTTTTTTTTTAACGCGTAATGGCGACGATCTGCGATTTCTTTTGCGGTACTGCGACATTGGGGCAGACAGATCGGACCCTTGACTGACATTTGTGACACTTTTGGGGTTACCAGTGACATTACTACAGTAATCAGTGCTATACATATGCACTGTTACTGTAAAAATACACTGGTAGTGAAGGGGTTAACTAGGGACTGTGTGTATCCCTAGGGGCGTGCTTTCTACTGTGATTGGCTGTGGCTTGAGCTGTAAGGACACTGATCAACGGATCTACATACTAGATCTGTGTGATCAGTGTCTTTACAGCGAGGAGAATGACAGGTGGCTTGTTTACACAAGCTGCCTGACATTCTCCCTCTCCCCCGCCGATCGCCGAGTGACCGGCGGACATCGGGTCCGCTGGTCACATGCGCGGGGGGGTCCGTGACCACGCGGGAGCGGGAGCGCGCCTCCGGGGGCGCGCGCTCGCTCCCTAGACCCTCACAAGCTAGTGACGTAGCCCTACGTCACTTTGCCTGTGAGGGGCTGACTGCCGACGTAGATCGGCGTTAGGCAGTCGGCAAGTGGTTAATATGATATATATATATCAGATTCCTATATCATTTTAGGGAGTGGAATGTGTCTAATCTGCCTCCTGTATATGATACTCTAGTCATGTTTAGTATCACATTAATCATAACGTATTGATACATTTAGCTAGTTGCATGTTATTAACATAGCTATATTACATCAGCATTTATGAAGGGTGTGTGGACTTTGGTTCCAGCAGTTTAAAACAGGACATTTTCAGGGCAAGGGACTCAAAATGTTTATGACTCGATCTGCTAGCTAAACGAATTACTTCTGCGATCCATAGGAGCATTAGGGCCAAAAAAAGCTTTGGTCATACTTTTTTGAAGTCTAAAGCCTAACTGTTCAGCCTTATGATTAGATTGCTGAATATGAATTTTGGTTTGGGGAAGGGTCCCCAGCCCTTTTCCCCACCCATGCCAATTAAAATCCTCAGGATCCTCAGGATGCTGGTAGCGTGATAATGCAAAATACTTCCCACCTTCCCACCCAGCCTATAGCAAATAGCGGCACGATCTGTCACCGGCTGTGTCCACCTGACACAGCCAATGACTGATCAGCGTACCAGCTCACTAGCTGTACCATGTAACTGCTGTGACCATTCGTTTCATGCCATCCACTGTGTACAATTGTGTTGCAGGCTGTGATTAACACGGTAAACACATAGTATTTACAGCCCATCTGTACCATGTGATTAGTTTTGACCAATCACAGCTAATAACAACAAAACAAACTGAATGAATCAGTTTCATTTAGTAAAATGCTTGCTTATAGCAATGTAATTCACTGCTGTAAGCAATCATATTATGTAAAAAAAAATCTGGATCACTTTTGCAGCGTAGTACAATGTTACTATGGTAACATTGTAATGCTCTGGTCACATAGTGTTAAAATACATTTAAAAAAGATGTAATAAAAAATAAAAAAATGTTTTACATGGGAAAATACACAAATAACATTTCCAAAAAACTATGACAAAAAAACTACAACTTAAAAAAACCCATCATGCCTCTTACTTAATACCGTGGACTGTCTACTTTCCAAAAAGGGGTAATTTGGGGGCATTTGTACTATCCTGCATTTTAGGGCCTCATGAAATTAGGGTGTCAGTACATCAGGATTGATCAATTTTCAGATATATACCATTGTTTGTGGGCTGTAGCAGAATACATTTTGATCTAAATTAATGAACAGTTATTTATTTGCAACATTTATAACAGAGACAAAGAAAAAACGCTTTTTTAAAAAAAAAGTCTCTCTTTTCCTTTATTTAACAAAAAATAAAAAACCCAGTGGTGAATAAATACCACCAAACTAAAGCTCTAGTTGTGTGAACAAAATGATTAAAATTTAGTTTGAGTACAGTGTTGCATGACCACGCAATTGTCATTCAATGTGGAACAGGGCTGAAAGCTGAAAATTTAGCCTGGGCAGGAAGAGGCGTTGAAGTGGTTAATCTTGAACCTGCAATTTCTGTAGAGATGTAGATTCTCAACCATACCCATCAGTCTCTGGAGTCCAGTTTTGCACACTCCAAATTGTATAGCCACTTGGATGTTTTATAATCGCTTGATCAGAATACTGAAATTGTTGGTAAGCAGTAGTGATCAATCCCTGAACAGATGAAACCAACTCCTTTCTATGGTGTAAATTAAACTATTAGCATTTAGTTACAATTCCAAACAACTATTTTGGGATCATACAAGAATAATAGCTTCTATAAGATACTTGTTGTTTAGGTTATACGGGACGGAGGTATTTGTTACTTTTTTTTAGATCACTCATGTAGCTTTAGCCTAATAGTAGCATTATACACAACTGCAGTCATTCATTAACATTGTTCATCTCTATGCACTGCTGAAGACCATACTTAAAAGAGAACTTCGGGTTTTTCTCGCTCTTTTTTATTTAAATCATACTTACCTAGGTGGATGCAGCATTGGTCTAATGCTTCACCTGTCCCCCACTGGCTCTAAGACTGAGAACTGAATGATCAAAGACCTCTAAGCACTCACTCAGTAATCACTCCCTAAGCAGAGAGCTAGTGACTGTCAGTCACAGGCTCTCTGCTCTACCCCCCCCCCCCCCCCACTCTCACTGGATCGCTGGACTGTGGAGGGGACAGGAGTGGCTGGCTCAGGCTCTCAGCAGTTCGCTGAGAGGCTGAGCTGGGTGCCAGTCCAGGCATCTGGGTGGGTCCCAAACATATAGTTGCTATCTGCTCGCTGTCTGCTGAAAACAGGTCGCAGGAGTGCAGAATGGACTGCAATCCTGTGACCTAAAAAAGAAGTACAGGCAAACAAGCTTTGGCTTCACTTCTCCTTTAAAGAGAAGTATGGCCAAAGCTTTTTCTGTCCATACTTCTCTTGAGGGTAACAGGCATGCACTTACAGTAGTTTTGCTCTCCTGTGACCTGTCCTTCTGTCACCTGACATCACAGGCTGCTCCAGGCTCTGGAAGGATCCTGATCATATTGTCGGGATCTACCTAGCTGCACTATTGACAGCTGGATCCATCTCTCAGTGCGAGGCAGTGGCCGTCCCCCTCTCCAGCCTGGCGCTTCAGTGAGTGGTGAAGTGGCAGAGTGGAGAACAGTCACTGCTCTTCGTTCCAGGAATAAAAAGTCACATGCTCACTCAGTTCTCAGTCTTAGAGCTGAGTTGGGCCATCATACTGATGCTGCAGCATTAAAGTGAGTATGTATGTTTGTTTTGTTTGTTAACCCTATACATCTCCTTTGAGTATTACATGTAATGATTTATAGATCATAAAAGATATAAAGATTTGCACAGAATGAATGAACAGAAACTGCAATTCTGTCTAGAGGTCTTCTGAAAGTCCTGTTCTATCTGTCAATAAAAAAAAAAAAATTGAGAGAAGTAAAATGGGTAGCCTTTTTGATTTCTAGTTCTCTGAAACAACCTGCCTCCTAAAACTATTATATGTCGCACATTACAATATGACAGCAATATCTTAAAGGAATTGATCAAGAATTCTGATAACCCTTTATGTAGAGTATGAAATTGAGGTTTGCTCTGGTAATCAAATAAAAAGTGGGATGACAACTAAAAGGACGCAGTAACTTTTTAAGGAGCTCTACAAGAAGCTGAGTGGCAGTGTAATTCCGCTCTGAGCACACTCATTTGATTCTTGGATGGGATGTCAAGATGTCTCCTACCTTCTTGATCTTTGCTGCATTTCTCTTTCCGAAATAGCTCTTTCCTTTGGTTTGAATAAGTTATCTAAAAGAGAAAAAATAGACATGGACCATCTGAATAATTTATGAGACACAATTTGCGTGTATCACAAAGTTCGTGTTTAATGTAAGTGGAAAATTAAATATATTCAGTTATATTTTCAGATTTGGAAAGGTTTTTTCTTCTTTGTTCAGCAGTAAAATAGAACAATTAGACCAAGTTTTATTTTAAAATTTCCACTTTTTGGCACAAACAACAACTTTTTGCCTTTTATTCAGCCTGATTTTTATTTAGTTTTCCCCCAGCGGCTTTAACTGCCCATTATCAGAATGTTACCTCTGGTTTCCTGATATAAACAGCACACATAAGAGCAGTGAGTGTTATTGCAAGGATTGTGGCACCAGCAGGAGAATTGCAGCTTTCACAATATGCTCTATGTGACCATTTACATCCTTGCATTGTGGTATTATGTGGCAACAAGTTACATGCAATGGTGCGATGCGGTGGTATTCATTCTGAATGGCATCACAGTGCACCTTGCCGACAGATGTGTGTTTCAGGGCAACACTTGGCAACACACTGGCGTGAGTTGCGGTACATGAACCATTTTTGGTTTGTTAACAGTCTATTTGTAAGGATGTAAATGGGTCCTGAAACAGTCAACGCCCTGAATCAATCAAAGTAAAAGAGCCAAAACCACAACATTGCAATACATACTGTACATGTTAATTAAATGCAACTATAGCGAAATACAAGATTTCAGATTGCAAGTATCGTATTTGTTGGTGCTACTTGCAGCCTTTTGTCCTAACTTGGCTAGTTTTACTGCGTATGACCCCCTGAGCTCGAGAAGGAGGGGACATGTGACATTCTGTAGCCCTCCCGAAAATGTTAACACTGAATTGCTATCACAAAGTGGAGGGAGAGTGGGCGCAATTTACAGTATCTCACAAAAGTGAGTACACCCCTCACATTTTTGTAAATATTTTATTATATCTTTTCATGGGACAACACTGAAGAAATTACACTTTGCTACAATGTAAAGTAGTGAGTGTACAGCTTGTATAACAGTGTAAATTTACTGTCCCCTCAAAATAACTCAACACACAGCCATTAATGTCTAAACCCCTGGAAACAAAAGTGAGTACACCCCTAAGTGAAAATGTCCAAATCGGGCCCAATTAGCCTATTTCCTTCCCTGGTGTCATGTGACTAGTTAGTGTTACAAGGTCTCAGGTGTGAATGGGGGGCAGGTGTGTTAAATTTGATGTTATCGCTCTCACTCTCTTATGCTGGTCACTGGAATTTCAACATGGCATCTCATGGCAAAGAACTCTCTGAGGATCTGAAAAAAAGAATTGTCGCTCTACATGAAGATGTCCTAGGCTATAAGAAGATTGCCAAGACCCTGAAACTGAGCTGCAGCACGGTGGCCAAGACCATACAGCAGTTTAACAGGACAGGTTCCACTCAGAACAGTCCTCGCCATGGTTGACCAAATATGTTGAGTGCACATGCTCAGTGCCATATCCAGAGGTTGTCTTTGGGAAATTGACCTATGAGTGCTACCAGAATTGCTGCAGAGGTTGAAGGGGTGGCGGGTCAGCCTATCAGTGCTCAGCAGGGCCGGTGCTAGACAATTTTACGCCCTAGGCAAGACCAGCTACTTGCGCCCCCCCCCAAAAAAAAAAAGGGAAGGGGTTAAAAACCCCTCTGTCTTACCCAGTGACCCCCCATATTCCTCCATGTCACACCCGGGGACCCTAATGTTCCTCCGTGTCATACCCACTGACCCTGATGTTTCTCCATGTCACACCCAGGGACCCCCGTGTTCCTCCATGTCATGCTGTCATATTCAGTGACCCCAATGTTCCTCTATGTCAGACCCTGATGTTTTTCCATGTCACAGTTGGGGACCCTGATGTTCCTCCATGTCACACCTGGGGACCCTGATGTTCCTCCGTGTCACACTTGGGGACCCCAATCCCCCATGGCACACCCAGGGACCCCAATTCCTCATGGCACACCTGGTAACCCCGAACTGCTGTTACACCCGGTGACCCCTATCCTCCATGTCACACCTGGTGACTCTGATTCCCCATGGCACCCCTGGTGACCCTGATTCCCTTTCATACCAGGGATGCTCCATCTAACACCCAGGGACCCCGATCCCCTGTTCTGGGGACACTAGCTTGGCGGTATGAAGAGAGTGGCCCCCACTCTGCCCTCCTTCACAGTGATCCTGCTGATTCCTTCTCCCAGGACGCTCCTCTCCTGGACCACAGTGCTCACCAAAGCTCCAACCGGCTCCTGGTGGAGGGAAAAGCAGCAGTCAGAGAGCTCCGCATGTCCTTCATCACCAACCTCGCTTCTGCCCCAGTAAAGGTTCTGGTTCAGATTCAGCTCTCCTCCACTCCCTGCTTAATACCAACCCAGGGAAATGAACGGCTGCCTACCAGCTCAGTGCAGAGAGTCACTTCCTACCTGGCCATTCAGCTCCAGCTGAAGAGGCTCATCATGCAGGCAGCACTCTGGTGCGCTCCATTCCTGCCTCTTGGGGCCCCTCCAACAGTGGTGGAAAGCCAGGGCCTGATAGTTTTGCAACATAATCATTCATGATGGAGAGAGAGAGCTGACTCCTGGCTGCGCCCCTAGGTGGCAATGCGCCCTAGGCGGCTGCCTAGTTTGCCTAGTGGAAGCACCGGCCCTGGTGCTCAGACCATACGCTGCACACTGCATCAAATTGGTCTGCATGGCTGTCATCCCAGAAGGAAACCTCTTCTAAAGATGATGCACAAGAAAGCCTGCAAACTGTTTGCTGAAGACAAGCAGACTAAGGACATGGATTACTGGAACCATGTCCTGTGGTCTGATGAGACCAAGATCAAGTTACTTGGTTCAGATGGTGTCAAGCATGTGTGGTGGCAACTAGGTGAGGAGTACAAAGACAAGTGTGTCCTGCCTACAGTCAAGCATGGTGGTGGGAGTGTCATGGTCTGGAACTGCATAAGTGCTGCCGGAACTGGGGAGCTACAGTTCATTGAGGGAACCATGAATGCCATCATGTACTGTGCTTGCTAAAGAAGCTGAGGGTAAAGGTGATGGACTGGCTAAGCATGTCTCCAGACCTAAACCCTATTAAGCATCTGTGGGGCATCCTCAAATGGAAGGGGGAGGAGTGCAAGGTCTTCAACATCCACCAGCTCCATGATGTCCTCATGGAGGAGTGGAAGAGGACTCCAGTGGCAACCTGTGAAGCTCTGGTGAACTCCATTCCCAGGAGAATTAGGGCAGTGCTGGAAAATAATGGTGGCCACAAAAAAATATTGACACTTTGGGCCCAATTTGGACATTTTCACTTAGGAGTGTACTCACTTTTGTTGTCAGTGGTTTAGACATTATTGCCTGTGTGTTGAGTTTTTTTGAGGAGACAGCAAATTTACACTGTTATACAAGCTGTACACTCACTACTTTACATTGTAGCAACGTGTCATTTCTTCAGTGTTGTCACATGAAAAGATATAATAAAATATTTACAAAAAATGTGAGGGGTGTACTCACTTTTGTGAGATACTGTACATTTAAATTTGGATTGGAAGAAGCCAGGGAAGGCAAGCACATGCTCTTGCGGTGATCCTGTTAATTTCCCGTCTTGGCAATGCACATATTCACTTTAATTGACAGAGGGGAGCCACAGGTCTAAGCCCTTTAAAAATCAGCCACGTAAAGACCAATTTAGTGTTAACCATTTGCCGACCACCCGTCATAGTTTTACTGCAGCAGGTTGGCTCTGTCCAGAGAAACAGTGTACCTGTACGTTGCTTTGTCAGACATCTAGTGGAGGCACGCGCATGCGCTGATTGGCCACAGGGGGAGCCAATCAGTGGGAGGAATCCTGTGTTCCTCCTATTTAGGAACACAGGTCTCTGAGTTCATCCAGTGAGTCCATCTCCCACACAGTTAGAAAGCATCCCCTAGGCACACATTTAACCCTTTGATCGCCCCTGGTGTTAACCCCTTCGCTGCCAATTTATTGAAGAATCCAAAAATCTATGATAGACAAAATAATCAGAGACAGGAGACAGAGCATAGTAGACGCGTTTAACGAAATCAAATTCGCTTAATCAAAACTATGAACATGCATGTGGAGAGACTGCATAAATAGTGAACAACAGCTAGAGGACATTAATGTTGATTGCACACAAGGATGCTGATTGTCAAATATTGATGTTGATTAAAGAAATGCGATTTTTTGCAATGGAAAAACTCCACATGACTAAAGGTAAGAGAAAACAAGAAAAAAAAGGAAGAAAAGAGAAAAAAGTGTGTGTGTGTTTGTGCTTATCTCTGTAGACGTGATAACTTTTGCGCAAACCAATCAATATACATTTATTGGGATTTTTTTTACCAAAAATATGTAACAGAATACATATTGGCCTAAATTGATGGAAAAAAAAAGTTTTATTTAACTTTTTTCCCACAAATCTCTATTTGTGGGAAAAAAGGACATCAATTTTATTAGGGTACATTGTCGCATGACCGCGCAATTGTCAGTTAAAGTAACAAAGTGCCATATCACAAAAAATGACCTGGTCATTATGGGGGTAAAACCTACCGGTTCTTAAGTGGTTAAGATAGTTACTGTGACCAGGGTCAAATTTACAGGTAGTCACAGTAGACCTGCGACTATAGGTGGCAAAAGCAAAGAGGCAGCTTTTTTGTATAGTTATTAGGCACACATTTCTCAAAACATCGGCAGAAATAGTAATCTCATGTTAGAAACCTTTACACTTGTCTGGTTCTTTACCACAGCCATGTTAAAATAAATTATGTTACGGCAGACCAATTATTTTGGACTAGTTCTCAACACACATATAAAAAACTTTTTTTAGCATAACTTACAGATGTTTTCCATGTATTGAGGTACATTGGGGTGCCAAACAAAATATTGGCCCATTCAAAATAAATGGCACAGTATCAGATTGCCCATTTATGTGTGGCATTATTGATCAGTAAAAAATGTGTTCTTACAAAGTGTGAACCAAGCGTCAGACTTATTTACACACAGTCAAAATATTATAAGCTAGGTTTAGGCCAAAAAAAAAAAAAAAGAAATTAAACAGAAATAAAAAAAATAATATTCTGCATTAAAAAGAGAATCTCTGCACATGGTTGTTACTTTGGGTTCCACAGGTATCACAAAATCTGTCCTTGACTGTCACAGATGCTTGTAGGTATGAAGAAGTAAACATCTTAGGGCTCTTTCACACGGCCGCTCCGCTTGTCCGCAAATCATCCTATTTTTTTGCGGATGATTTGCGGACATAATGTAAGTCAATGGCACTGCGGATGTCAGCGGAATACCATCCGCTGACATCCGATCTTCTTCCTTTCAGTTCTGTTCTGTTTTTTGGAAAGGAACAGAACCCTATTTTTTCATCCGTGTAAAAAACGGAAAGGAAGAAAAATCGGATGTCAGCGGTGTCATCCGCTGACATCCGCAATGCCATAGACTTACATTATGTCCGCATATCATCCGCAAACAGATGGGATGATATGCGGGCACACGGAGCGGATGACACAAATGTCATCCGCTCCGTGAAAAAAAAAGAAAAAAAGTCCCGCAGCGGAGAAAAGCAGCGGAGCGGCCGTCTGAAAGAGCCCTAAGGCTAAAGCTTCAAAGTGCATTGGGAGGGAAGAACTCTCCCAATCCTATCTCCAATCCGGTGTCTGGATTATGTGAAAGACCAGCAGGGTATGTGCCCAGGTGCACACAGCCCTTATAACGATGGTTTGGTGAGAGTTGGAAAAGGAGTAGGAGGGGAAGTTGGCATTGCAGTGACTGCCATGTGGAGACAGGCCCCTGTCAGTAGAACTGGTGGTGCCTTTCAGAGTTTACATCCCTGGTGTGGGGGACTTCTTGCCAAAGGACTGAGAAAATTGGGACAGTTATGCGGGCTTGGGGAACCAAGAGAGGGTCTGAAAAGCTGAGAAGACAGAGGCGGTTATTGGGATCAGGAAGGCTGGATGTCTCTGAGAGAGTAAGTGAACCTGGTGGCTGGAGAATCCTGTTGAGGCAAGGAGTAGGGATGTGCAGAAAGAAAATACAAACCTAGGTTATGTGAGCCGGAAAAGCCAGTGTACTATTGTGCTGCCAAAGCGTAGCCAGGTGACTTGGCATTTTTGTTGCTGGCATTGTATATATTTTGCATGAGCAACTCGTCTATGTTGGACTTTTGCTTTATTTCTGCCTTTTAATAAAAGTGGGCTACCAGGCCCTTAAATAAAAGACAGACTGATGTGAACCTACTTGATAAACGCATCTACCACTAGAGCTAGGCATCTCCCATATCACACCACTTACAACTACTTCGCTACATTACAACTGATAACAAAGAAGGTTGCAGACTTCACACAGCCCTCAAATCTCTTATGGCAGCTTTATGCTGAGTGTATACAATGTTAAATAGCTTCCTTAGTACATGAAACCATTAATACTTTACTGATAAACTTATTCAAGGTAAAAACAAAATGCTGAGTGAATTTCGAAGACTCTTTTTCCCTCTTACCGTTAAGATCAACTCCATGGCTCTTACCACATCATATCCCCATGGCCCTGAAAGGACATCTGCTTATCAACTCAACTCTTTGTAGCTTTAGAGAGGTCAGTAAAAAAAATGCATCTTTCTTCCAACCCTGGACCCCTCACACCTATTAAGTTCAACCCGGCCTTTCTCGCCAGTATGTCCACACAATTCTTAGCAGACATCTGGCCCCATCATGCAATATTGGCTCATGAATTTTTTTGAGACACACTCTCTTAGATTGCAACACATTGGCAGTCAATACAACTGGTAACTCTATTCCTTACTGGATATATTTTCAAATCCTCCACTTTCTTTGAGACATTGATCAAAACACTTCAGTCTCTCATTCACTCACTCCTTTTGAAAATCTATGTTCCCAATCTGACCCCAATTTCCAATAGTCAAAATATGCTCTTTACGGACATGTCCCCTAACTCTGAAAAAGCGTGGCCAAGTTAGGAAAGAGATCTGCAACTAGAGCTGACAGAAGAACAATGGAAACGGATATTCATATTTGCCCACAAAGGCACGCTCAATGTCTTGATCAGGAAAAAAAAATCACAAAACCTTGACCCAATGGTATCGTACTCCGGTATTACTCAAAAAATATGATCCAAACATATCTAATAGATGCTGGAGAGGCTCCAGGGAATCTGGCATTTTACAACATATATAGTGGTCATGTCCACTTTTACAACAATTCTGATCTCAAGTCCATGAATTTATAATGCAAGTCTCCACATGGAACATACCCTAGCCCAGTTCATTCTTCTCCACTCAAATATACCAGTACATGATTACCGTAAATCTCTGGTAATACATCTAATCAATGACACTAAGATGTGTATCCCAATACACTGGGGTTCATCTCATACTCCAGCCATCCCTAAATGGTTCAATCGCATTCATAGAATTGCAGAGATGGAAGAATTATTCCATATTGCCAAAGACTCACCAGCCAAATTCTGACACACACCTGGGCTTGCTGGACTCAGTTCCGAACCACAGACAAATACATACCACTGATGGGTCAGACACAAATGGTTCCCCAAGCTAACAAGTTAAAAATGACTGAGCAATAACATATACAGGTCCTATTATTTACCTTAGACACAAGACCTCCCACCCCTAACCAAGGGAGGAGTTGAGGGGGACTTGTGTCAAGATATTGAACTACAAGCATACCAATGATATGTTCAGCAATTTTTCGCTTGTACGCATAAAACTAAGTTGTCAAGTAGACAAATTAAGGCTTTTTAGGTGGAGACAAAGGAGCTATTTCCCTCAGCCAACATTCCCTTCCTGCCTCTCCACCCTGTACTCCCCACACTTCACTAATTTTCCCTCTATTTGATCCTCCTCAACCTATATATGCCAATACACCTTAGCTTAGTCATTAGGCATATGTCCTAATATGTAATAATTATTACCCTATGGAACACTCCTTTAGCGATACATTAACCACCTAGACTCATCCCTCAAGTAACCACTTACATGACTAATCAACAACAAAGATCTTTCCCTAATTCTTTCTATAGCACAAAATAGATTTGGATTAATATTGTACATAACAGCGCTCCTTTACAAACTCAGTTACAGATGAGGGTTTTTTATTTTTTAAAAATGTTTTATTTTGACTAACCTGTTATACAGATCCTAATTGGAAATTAGGACCGATCAATGTTCATGCTGTTCATGTTGCTGTTTCTGCATACCGTATATACTCGAGTATAAGCCGAGTTTTTCAGAATGTTTTTTCATGCTGAAAATGCCCCCCTCGGCTTATACTCGAGTCATTGTCTTATTAAAAATGGCGCCGACGTGTCACCGCGCATGTGCCGCATGCCCGGGAATAGCCGAACGTGTACAGGCTTTCCCAAGCATCGGCAGTGCATTCGCAGTGACATATTGGCGCCGGGCGGCGTGATTTTAAAATCGAAGGCACCTCACCGAAAGGTAAGTGAGACTCCTCCGCAGCCCCTGCATTTCCTCATGTAGTGCTGTGGGCATGGTGGTACAGGATATTCTCCTGTCCATACTGTGCCTATACCTACTGTGCCATGCCTGTACATACTGTGCCATGCCTGTACATACTGTGCCATGCCTGTACCTACTGTACCATGCCTACACCATCACCTGTGCTATGCCTATACCATCTCCTGTACCATGACCTGTGTCATGCCTGTACCATGACCTGTGCCATGCCTGTACCATGACCTGTACCATGCCTATACCATGACCTGTGCCATGCCTGTACCATGACCTGTGCCATGCCTGTATCATGCCTGTACCATGACCTGTGCCATGCCCTTACCATGACCTGTGCCATGCCTATACCATGACCTGCGCCATATCTCCTGTACCATGCCTGCAGCCCCTGTTTTGTGTCTCGTGGTGGTCCAGTTTGGTCCAGTAGCTGCTGCATTTCCCACCCTAGGCTTATACTCGAGTCAATACGTTTTCCCACTTTTTTGTGGTAAAATTAGGGGCCTCTGCTTATATTTGGGTCGACTTATACTCAAGTATATACGGTAAATTGTATTTCATACATCTACTACAAATATTGCTTTGTACTTAACTGTTTACTTATCTTTTACAAGATGATATTGTAATCTGTGTTATTTCCTTTGATAAAAACTTTTTTGGGAAATAAAAACAAAAAACAAAATGTTCTGACTGTAGCATCACATGACAAATAAAAGCAGAAAATCCCAGGAGCTGCACATGAGAACAAGACCTGCTGTGTGTAGACAAGTGGCAGTCTCAGCCTGGACCCCCTGCAGGCCATGGCCCCAATGTTTTTCACTCCGCTCACTGGAGCTTACTCATGGGGATCTTCTGCTCTTATCTGTCATTTTCTAGAGCGTGAGCGGGCTCCTTCCCAGCCAGCACACACAGCAGCAGGCACAGGACTACATTTCCTAGCAGCCTGAGCAGCTCACATACATACTATGGGTTTGCAGTGTAGCATCACATGGCTAAGCTGACCAGAAATGGAAAGAGCTGTCATTCCTACGTGATGCAGTATTCTTTTTATTTTGGCGCGACTCTACACTACCTTTCAGTACCAATGCTGTTCAGTTGTTGCCTAAGAACTCTTAGGGATATTGCACTGAGTTTCCCGCCCAATGATGCACAGGACAAATGTAAAGAGGTCTCTCTTATAGCGAAGAACAGTGTGAAACACTGTATCTAACTTCACAAAGCGACTTTATCTGTTCATTATTGAGGGGTTCAAAAGGAGATTGTATAAATCTAAAAAGTGTAGCACTGCCCCTTGGGGACTGCCATTTGTCACACTTACGGGTCCCCCTGAGTTACCATTAGCAACCTTGACATGCACAGTCTCTCACTTTTCCTCTTTGGCTCGTCCAATAATCAGTCCAGGGGTATGTAGTTGTTTTTGAGTTTTATTATAAACTAGGGTTGCGAGAAGGCAATAGTGGGATACTCCAAATTAACTATGCACAATGTTGGAGGACTTCTATCTCTCGGTACAGCCAGGCTGTTGATCCACCTTGCCACTGAGGTGAATTTAGCTTTAAGTCTCTTTCCTAAGATGAAGTGATGAACTAAGGTTATCTTCAGGACACTCTCCTCAGTATCCTCTTTCTTGACTGCTGACACCCGTCCACTGACTATCCTACTCTTGGAGTGGCCCCCCTCAGGTCAAGCCCCTCGACACAAGCCCCTGTACTCACGATACTGTTTTTTCTAGGGTCTCCAGTGTCTCCCCCTCATTCAGCTCTCCTGGACCTCTGGGTTCAGCTCCGTTCCTCTGGCCCTCAGGACGACCTCCTGAGGTCACGTGCCACTGCTACAGAGGAGGAGGCAGCCGCCACCATCCCTCCCTCCAGGACTCTGCTCTCCAGCTAAAGACCCCGCAGCACATGTGCGCCTGGCTTTTATACAGTATCCCAGAATGCACCGAGGCGACCTGCCCCTGACAATCACAAGGATTGTACCAAAGCCTATGCATCCATTTGTCAGGTTTCCTCCCACTGTCCAACATGCCTCCCTATTGGACAAGTGTGAAACACTCTCTAGACATAAGGAATCGCTTACTGAGCACAATGAGCAGACCTCACTAACAGATCCTGCTCTCTAATAGGCAGAGAGCAATATAGATTTGCCTGCAGCTCCTCTGATAGGCAGACAGGGCCAAAAACGATACTCTCTCACTAGCACCTACCTAGGAGGGTGCTAAACAAGAAACCTAAAAAACTCCTTCAATGCACTAATCAAGACTGGCAGATCAATCAGTAAATGCAAAGTTGTGTGTTGCTCAAAGATAAGAACACATAAAAAAACATACTATACTGACAGCTGTATTAAATACTACTCATCGCTCATTCTGCAGCGCTGGCACTTAATAAAATCTCGCTGTAATCAGAGGTGCTGCTGTACTTAATCACAGGAGTTATGCGATTTCTACTATACAGGTGGGATCTATTTTTCATTTTTTTGGATCACAATGAAGCAGAAGGGTGTAATTATGATAAGTGATTCTATTTAGAGGCAGTTCAGGTAGTTAAAGATTTAAGGTCTGATTACTGAAGAATTATTACTTGATAAGATGACATCTTAAGTTCTGAATTGCAATTCTATGTGCAAATTATTTAAATGTGGAATACATTAAGCTGTTTATTTCACTCGATAGGTGTGCATTTTGCTCATACCATGAAGCTCTATTAATGATGAAGTTAGTTTTGAAGGACAGTATATGATGGGTGCATGCACGTAGCCCATATGATTGGGGGGGGGGGGGCAGTGGATCAAAAGTTGCAGTCTGGCAAGTGTAGCACTTTTTAATGACTTCAATAATTATGGGCTTGGACTTATGGATGTCCTAAATATTTTATCTTTGCAGGAGGATTCCTGGCACATTCAATCACAGGCACCGTTCTTTTCTTTTTAGAGTATAAAGAGGATAGGCGCCAGTCTCCTAAGTGAGCTGAAAGCAAGAAATTGTTTACTGCACAGTACAATGTGGTAAAGAGTGTGAGGTGTGAAATCAGAAACATGGATGATCTCAAACATCAGACTGGGTGCTAATCTCTTCTTCATCTCTCATCACTGACAAAGTCTCCCTACCTTCTGAACACAAACTATGCTTACTGGATACCCACAGAGTTTTGGCTCCTTGGCAATCATTAAGGTTCAAGTGGTATCTCAACCTTAAGGGTTCTAAGGCAGAACATCACCAAAGGTTCCTGTGTAAACTGACACTTGTCTTCCTGTGGAATTATAGCTATATGTACGTATTAAGTTCCTCTACCTGCCATGGTTATGTGTTTGAAGCGGCCTGTTATCCCATTTCTACACAGACATAGAACACTTTCATTTATAAAGCACCCATTTTATTGTATTATTGTCCTTTTACCAATGTTATTTCCAGCTCTGTAAAATTTTTAGTGTTGTTATTGAATGTGAGCAAAGATGTAATGCATTGCCCCATCAAATCCCTGTTTTCTGTTTCCAATCTTCTTTTCTTTCATCTCTTGAATGGATACAGTATGCCTTTGTCTTATTAACCTATACACTTAGATAAAGATTATATTTGATAAAAAGTTCTTATTTATATCGACAAAGCAACCAGTCACCCACCACATCTCTTGTGAGGGTCAGTAGCAGTAGATTTCCTCTAGACCACTCTTTAGCCTCTAGCAGCCAGCATCTTTAGGAATATGTCCTAGGAGAAGATTCCTTCTTCCTTCCATTTCCCAGGCCCAATGTCAAAGTAGTGGTGAGCTCTTTTGAATTGCTAACTTGGGGCTCCCCAGGGCACAGAGTCCAAGCCCAGCCTGCTTCTTCACCAGGGCCCCTGATGGTGGAGATGGCCTTGCAGCAAGCTGGAACCAGGTCACCGCCCCAAGGTATGCCCAGCTGAGGATGCAGAGACCACTTGCATTTGCAAAGTACAAACAGCAGGAGACAATAGAAAATGCATGAGATTAGCCGAGGTCAGGATGAGCAACAAACAACCACGGCCAGTAGACAAAGCCAGGATCGGTACAGGGGTAGTCAGACACAGAATTCACAAGTAGTAGCAAACAGGAGCTCAGAGAACTCTGAAGTTGCTCAGGCAATGTGGGCTGGACTGAACACAATGTTCTGGTGCGAACCGAACAGGGGGGTGTTTGGCCCATCACTACTCTCTATCTTATTCTATATTTTCTTATTTTTTTTTATTATGAAATTCTTCCGTTTTTAGGCTCCAATACTGCTATAGTTTTGAGCTTCCTTCTACTTTTGTTATTTGAATGCTGACACACTGCTAACTTTGAGTCGTGATTATCAGCTCTAAATGTAGACACTAGTGGCCCCTATTGATGTACCTCTATTATTGCTTATTCAAAATAAATGGCAAACCATCTTATGTATTACCTCACCACAGTGGTGTGAAAGGGGCCCTAAAGTTACATATAGATATGAGATGGGTTATTCACCACCTGGTCATTATAAGCTTGGCTACGTGGCTATGGTAGGCTGCTGACTATTTCAGCTGGCTACAGTTTCAAGGAACAATTGATCAAGCACATGTTAGAAACCTTTTCACAATAACTGCTGTTCCCTGGGAAAAGGGCAGGCTGTTGCAAAATAAAATCTTTTGAAAGACTATACAAGCTGGTGTGGTGCTCCCATCCTTTCAAAACATCAGTAAACTTCTTTGGGAGGTCCAGCAGTCCGTCATTATCTCCTTCCACCTTTCCTTTAGATGGGAAACTTCATCTAGCTGCTGTAACAAACTACAGTACAAGGATATTAAAATTCAATATATTGGGCTTCACCTCTGTCACTATATAGTCATTGAATTCTTCTATGAATCCACATGTGCACATGTAAAGCATAGGTCCACATGTAAAGCATAGGTATTTAACCCAATACACTTATATTTATACCATCTTCACAAATATAACTCCTGACCCACTTCCCATGAACTGTTTTTTGTATGCAGTCTATTTTCTGACTGAAGGTACCTAGGTTCAGTTAATTAAACGATGATCGGAGCCCAGAATATTAGCCAAATACACAGAAATAGACATATGCCTTCAGGGTGACAGGATCACGATAACTCATATGCTAAAAAAGGCACAGAGAACAGTGCTTGCTCTTATTTTGTTAGTTGCTCACATTATGTAAAAGTCTGCCCTGAGTGTAAATTGAGGTCACTTTGCATAGTTACAATTTGTCTTTATTTCTGGATATCAGTTTCAGCCAGGAGCAGTTACATTTAGATAAGGCAACACATCCAAACCTTTTGGATGAATTAGCAAGGACAAAAAAAATCCAACTAACTCAATTACTGAAATGGGGATAAATTGCATGGTAGCTTCTATTTCAATCTTTTTAAGGCTCGTATTTTGACTCTACTTGTGGCTGGAACTAAGCAAATCAGGAGGTGGATGGAAAAAAAGCAGAGCAGACAAAAAAAAATATATAAAAGTAAACAAAAGAAAATAATTGCTTTATTGTTTCAGATTGCGAAGAGGAGAAGAGCAATGATGCCCACTGCATCCAGGGGGTAAGGGTCCGCTTTAAGAATGAAGAAAAGAAAGCATTCGCCACTTCTTGGCTCCCAGTGTGAAAAGAGCACAAAAAATATGTATTAACCACTTGCTGACTGCCTAACGGCCATTTACGTCTGCAGTCAGCCCCTCACAGGCAAAGCGACGTAGGTCTACGTCGCTAGCCTGTGAGGCTCTAGGGAGCGAGCGTGCGCCGCTGGAGGTGCACTCCTGCTCACTCACGGACCCCCCCCGCGCGTGTGCCCGGTGGACCTGATGTCCGCCGGGCACTCACGATCGTCCGTTAGAGCAGGAGAAAGGCAGGCGGCTAATGTAAACACAGCCGCCTGTCATTCTCCCCTGTGTAAGAATGGAGATCACACGGTTCTGCTATGTAGGACCGTTGATCTCTGTTCTTACCCCAGTAACCACATCCAATCACAGTTAGAAGCACTCCCCTAGGGACACACTTAACCCCTCCCTCTCAAATAAAGTTAACTCCTTCCCTGCCAGTGTCATTTTTACAGTAACAGTGCATATGTATAGCACGGATTACTGTAGTAATGTCACTGGTAACCCCAAAAGTGTCAAAAATGTCAGTCAAGGATCCGATATGTCTGCCGCAATGTCGCAGTCCCGCAAAAAAAATCGCAGATCGCCGCCATTACTCGTTAAAAAAAAACAACAAAAATGACAAAAATCTTTCCCTTAGTTAGTAAACGCAATAACTTTTGCGCAAACCAATCAAAATACGCTTTTTGTGATTTTTTTTTACCAAACATAGGTAGCATAAAACAAATTGGCCTAAAATGTTAAAAAAATTTGATTTTTACTTTTTTTTTATGGGGAATTTCATATAAAAAAATGTGAAAAATATTGTTATTTTTGCAAAATAGTCGCTCTTTTTTTGTTTATAGCGCATGATCAAAAAATCGCACGGGTGATCAAATACCACCAAAAGAAAGCTCTGTTTGTGGGGATAAAAAAGGATATCAAATTAATTTTGGTACAGCGTTGCACGACCACGCAATTGTCCGTTAAATTCATGCAGTGCCGAATCGCAAAATAGGCCCTGGTCAGGAAGGGGGTAAAATCTTCCGGGGCTTAAGTGGTTAATATTATTTTCTTAACACTCTCATATAAATTTAGTGTTGAGAATGACCAAAAATTAACCCCCAGAGTTCTAAATAATCTTATTATCCTAGAATTTTAATTTAAAGTTATAAAAAGGGCAATGTCACAAGTTTCCACGAGACATAATTTGGGTGATTTAGAGAGAATTGAACTGAGAATCTTCACATGATAAATTGTGTGAATATCCACTTCAACTATCAGATCACATGAAGATGAAATAAGCAAACAAGAATATTTTCACAAGTATATTGTGTGAAGATTCCTAAATGCATTAGTACATCAGTCAAATCCGGACTCCTTATTTTATGAGTTTGTGAAATTAAGGCATCCTTTTAGTGCATATGAGAACCTCTGGCATAGAGCATGGGATTCTCCATGAGCAATCCTAATACCTAGTTTGAAAAAAAAATCGACTAGAGGAAGCCAGCATTTTCTATTCTGGGAAATGTACTTTTTAACCATCATTGATTGCATCTGGATATGCTCAATGCAAAAAGTGTGAAACAACCTTGTGAGAACATAAATTCTTTTATCATTCTTCACAATGTAAAGTACAGTTAGGCTCCATTCACACCTGAGCGTATAGTTTTCAGGCATTTTTTTGGGCTTTTTTCATGCGTTCTTCAGGTGTTTTTTGCAGGTCTGTAGAGGCCGGTATTGACATCTAACAAAAACGCTTGTAATATGCCAAAAAAGAAGCTCATGTACTTTTTTGAGCTTTAGACGACGAAACGCTCATATGTGAACAGGGGCCATTGAAATGAATAGGATTTTGCTTGTTGGGCGTTTTGAGACTTTAGAGATGAGCTTTTTATGAGCTGAAATATGCTCAGGAATGAACAGGGCCTTAAAGCTTTGTCAATGTTTGCTAAATTTAGAAAATGAATCCAAAGTTTACCTGATGTTATGTAAAGTTCTGACACCTTGGCCAACTATGCAGAATACCTATCCCTGGTGGGTATGATCCCACATTGAATCCAAAGTGCTAAACACTGAAGCCCCAACTCACTCAGAGTCGCATAAGCGTTAATAAGTCTAATTATAATTGTTCACACACAAGATCCTCACTACTTTCAGGATTTACACATTTTCCATTTTAATCCAATTAGAAATATGTTTATATTGTGTGTGAATCTGTACATCTATAAAATGTGAATCTTGCATGAAAAGATTTATAAAATAGACCCCTAAGAGTAGAGTTTAATTACGAATATAAATGTTTGTCAAAAAAGGGCATACAACTTTTCAAAGGACAAAATAGTTGAAGGAAAAAAATAATCCGCCTAAATTGATACTAAACAAAATCCTTGTTCTTCAAAAATAATCCATACGCATTCACTTCTTAATGGCCCTGCAATTTTTTTTATTAAATCGCTTAAACACAGAGATGTGTGACAAAGGGGCATGTCCCCAAAACTCATAACCATGCCAAACCATACTCTAAAATAAGGAGTTTACAGGTAAGTCAAAATTTCTATTACCTCATTATCGTCATAAAGTACAGGACATTGGACCATGGGACATACCCAAGCAATAAACTGAGGGGTGGGCAACAATATAGTACACATAACTGCCAACAGGTGCGCAAAAAAAGATGGGTTAAAGAACTTTAATAAAATGCTCAGATGACAGCTTGAAGCTCCTTGTGACTGAAGCTCATATCAGCTGAGGCATAAACATTATCCTGGTGGTGAACTTGCAAATCTGTGATGCAGATGCTGTATGCTGAAATGCCCAAGAGACATCAAAAATCCTAGTGGAATGGGTTCTTATAGGGGAAAAAAAAGAAATCTGTCCTCAAAGGTGTATGACCTGGAAATTAGTTGCTTGATCCACCTGTCAATGGTAGAATGAAAAGCATAATTTAGATAGATGCTGTGGCTTTCAGGTAGACCCTGACAGCCCTGACCACATCTAGGCGTTGTAGGGTGATTTTCCCTGCAGGAAAAAGGGAAGGAGAATCAATGTCCTCGTGTGGTGGAAAGAAAAGACCACCTTAGGTAGGAAAGAAGATTTTGATCTCAAAACCATTTTGTCCTTGTGTAAAAAAGAAAAAACTCTCTACAGAAAACTGCTGCCAATGTCTAACAGATGTAATGGCTAGCAGGAAGACAACCTTACAAAGGAGGTCTTCCAACAGAATATCCCTAATTTGTTCAAATGGAGGTCTCTCAAGTACAGAAAGCTTTAAACTGAGATCCCAAGGTGACACAGGAGGTTGAATTTGGGGATTTAAAAAGGCAACAAAAAGTCTTGATGTGGAATTGCAAGGCAAGATATTTCTGGAATAAAATGGATAAAGCGGAAACCTGCAAGGCAAGATATTTCTGCAATAAAAAACCTGACCGTTGTACTTGTAGGCAGTTGGTATCTGATGTGGCTATGCCCTATTGACAATAGAAATGGAACAGATTCTGTATGCCTATTGCAATCCCTAACAATCTCAATCTCAGATATGGGGAGCCAAAACTGTGAATTTGCCTAGGGCACCATTCCTCCTAAAGTATCATACACACGATCAGATTATTTCATCCGATTTTTGTTGCATGCTAGTCTCATGTCGAAAGTGAAAAGGTTACTTTCATACAAAAATTCCCGTACGACAGAATTCTACTTCAGAAGTGATTTCATGTGTTGAATTGTTTTCTATGTGTTCTTTCATTTCTGAGCATCATTTCTTGCTCTTAAGATTTTTTTTCGGACGAAAACTGTACTAATTAAATGAAAATTGGACATTGTGTTGACATACAATAAAAATTTTATAGCCTGCACATCCAGATTTTGTTATCCAAAAATGTGTAATCGGCTGTCGAAAGCACCATACTAACAATCCGAAAATCGGCAGATCATTCGTCAGACGAAATTTTACTTCCAATTTTCGTATCGCGTGTACGGGCCTTTAGTCTATCTCTATCAAAGCTTATGATTGATCCCCTTCCCTACCACATTCAAAAACTTCTCCACTGTCATATATAGTCAGAGGGTGGGAGCATGCTATAGATAAAGCAGTTTTGATGTCTATGCATTAAGGTAAAAAAACACTAACCTACTTGTTCCCCCATGTCCCTAAACACTTAACTGACTGAGTAATTAATCCAGCTCTAACCTCAGGATGAAGCAGCTTTCTCCTATCTTCCTTGTCTCACAGGAGACACAGACAGCAGTCAAATCCTGTAAGAGGGATTGGGGGGCGTGGCCAAGCTGCTCTGTGTGTATCTGTGGATGCAACACACGGCTTTCCATTTCCCATTGGGGAAGATTTTTACTCTTATCTGTCCCTGTGACACCAGGAGAATAAATTGTGAATGCGGTTGCCACCAGGGGGTGCTTAGCACAATATGGGAGGGAGTTGGTTTTAGTTTTCTTTTTTTTTTTTTTTTAATTTCTATAAAGTGTTTAGCTATAGATTATTCTTTTTAAATATACCTTTAAATATACCAATTATATGAATACTAGAGTATTTCAGGCTTTTCATAACAGCCAGCAGGGCAGGTAATACATGCATTACAAATGATGGCAAAACTGCATCTTCAATAATTCTTTGCATTTCCCAGTCTCTGTACTGCTGTTCCATGTGAGGTAGAGTATAAGAACACATCCTTAGGTACCCTTTAGATGTGCATGTTTCATGGAGGGAGTTGGCTTCAGGATGTTGTTGATGGAAGATTGATATCAAGACATGCGGTTTTAAAATTAATTTCTTGCAGTACATGTGAGAAGTATTGGTTCAGATGGGAGTATTAGATCCAAGGAAGGAAGAAGGACATCCATTCCAGAGGGACTGGCGGGAGTTGTAAAAAAGCCTGTAATTATCAGAAGTGAGGTGAGCGTACCATTCACCTGATGGTGGTGGCACTATTTCATCTTTATAAGAAGAATCTAGATGAGCATGGAATAATATAAAAGAGACTCTTATACTTTTTTTATGCATTTATTTTGTATGATAGTTAGCTTTTTTATGTGGACACTTCATGATTTGTTAAATACGGGATTGCAAATATGGGAGTTTAGTAGCGCTGTACCACATAATCTTTTGACATTGTTTTTTAGTGTAGTGGAATCACTAATAGGTGTACAGAAACAACTGAGTTGTTGATGGATGTTTGATCGATGTATTCATTCACACATTTTTTTGTATTATGTTTATAGTGTTTATTTAGAGTAAGTGAGTAAAATGGGGTACGCACTATAAGAAAATCGGCCGAAAATTTCCGTCTGAGGAAAGATCGTACGATTTTTGGTTAGTGTGTACACAACTTTCAGCAGCCAATTCTGACATTTTCAACAAAAAAAAAAAACTGAGGGACAAACTCCAAAATTTTCATAGTCCGTCCTCAGCATGACCAATTTTCAGTTAATATGTATGCAATACGTCTACGAAAAATCGGATAAGAAAGACCGCGCACGATCAGAAGCTGCTGACGACCCGGAAGTTTATCATTAAAAAACAACACAAATGGATAATTCGTATCTATATTCGTTGCACTAATATGAACTGAGCTCCCACTCTCTCTCTCTCTATCCACACATACAGTGTACAGGGGATATATAAAGTCTATACACCAATGTTGATATTTCAGAATACAGAAACCACAGGGGTGTGTACACTCTTTATATCCACCGTATTTGTTTGTGTATAGCAATTAATTAACCACTTTACCACCGGAGGATTTTGCTGTCTTACGTCCAGGCCACTTTTTGCGATTCGGCACTGTGCAACTTTAACTGACAATTGCGCGGTCATGAAACGCCGTACCCAAACAAAATCAATGTCCTTTTTTCCCCCACAAACAGAGCTTTCTTTTGGTGGTATTTGATCACCTGTGCGATTTTTACTTTTTGCGCTATAAACAAAAAAAGAGCGAAGATTTTGAAAAAATAACAATATTTTTCAAATTTTTTTATATGAAATTCCCCCCCAAAAAAATGTAAAAATCAAATTTTTTTATCATTTTAGGCCAATTTGTTTTCTGCTACATATTTTTGGTAAAAAAAATCGCAATAAGCGTATTTTGATTGGTTTGCGCAAAAGTTATTGCGTTTACTAACTAAGGGAAAGATTTATGTAACTTTTGGTGTTTTTTTTTTAACGAGTAATGGCGGCGATCTGCGATTTTTTTTGCGGGACTGCGACATTGCGGCAGACAGATCGGACCCTTGACTGACATTTTTGACACTTTTGGGGTACCAGTGACATTACTACAGTAATCAGTGCTAAAAATATGCACTGTTACTGTAAAAATGACACTGGCAGGGAAGGGGTTCATTTTTATTGGAGAGGGAGGGGTAAATGTATGCCTGGTGCTTACTGACGTGTGTGGGGGAAGGTGACTGAGTGACACAGGCACAGATCGCAGGTTCAGCTATGCTAAACCCTGCAATTTGACCCTGCCTGTCACTTAGGAGATCCGCCCGCTTGTGTTTACACAAGCGGGCGGATCTCCACATTCGATTCCCCGACGATTGCGGAAGAGCGGTGGTGATCACCGCCACTCCTCCCCTGGCCCGACTCCCGCTGTAACTGAATACAGCAGGAGCGAGCCTCCAGCGGAGCGCGCGCGCCGCAGAGAGAGGGGAATGTCTGGTGACGTAGGTCTACGTCGCCAGACGATAACGAACCACTTTGCCACAGTACAGTCAACGTGACTGGTCGGCAAGTGGTTAATATACACTATATGTATACATGGTTCTGTGTGATATATATATATATATATATATATATATATATATATATATATATGTATGTACATTGCAAAGGTGTGTGTGGGTGTGTGCGTGGCCTTGGGGTCACAGGTATATGTACTTACATCACACTCTGTGCTCAAATGTCCCAAGAAAATAAAGAAATCGGACGAGAAATTTTGTGTATCATTATGCACTGTCAACTAAAAACGTTTATGACTGCTGAGCAAGAGCTAGAAAAATCGGACAATATTTTGTCCGATTTTCGTCAAGTGTGTATGAGCCTTAAGTGGGTTTATTTACTCACAGGTAGCGCTGATTGTACACATTTAATCTAGGTGCGTATGACATGTTTGTTATTTTTAACTAATAATAAAACGAGACTTTAGTATCACTTTAATTGTAGACACAGGAATAAGGGAAATGAATTCAGATGGGGATCTTTAAAAAGGTACCAAGGTATTTATGGCAACTAAATTTCATAGAATTTGAAAGAAACACGATGAAACAATTAAAATGTGAAACAAATGTGTCCTTTTTCTATTTCCGCATTAGTTACACTTTAAAGTATGCACAGTCATAGGAGAAAAAATGAACGTGAGGAAAACAAAAAGTGATGCTTTATTATTTTTGGAATGGTGAGAAAACAGGTTGTTAATAAGTAGGAGTTGTTAGCATGATTGGACCTCCTGTGCTTCCAAGCCCTTGGAACACCTTTTTCAGTGCCGGTGGTTATGTCCTACCTTATATATTTAAGTTTAGTATACAAATATATAGCCTTAACAGGTGTTGCTTAATTCCTTTTCTAAAACCAGAATTCATTGTTGGGTTTCTTCGGTCATCTCTTCCAGCTACAGAAGCATATCCAATTTGTTCTTGGGTTCCCCTGCCTATATGGGATAATCTATATCTAATGACCGCACTTTGCCTTCAACGCAGGACACATGAATAATGTATAGTGCGTTCTCCTTCCAATGCAGTCCTGAAAAATTGATTTCCTGCAAGTGTCCTGCATTAAAGATCAGCTTGAAGCTCTACATTAGGTATGGATGTGTATTCTGAATACTTGTCCTCAGACCCCTTTATATGAGTTAAAACATTACATTACAGGGGAATTTATTAAAACATATACGATGATATAATGTAAGCAACCTGTTGTTTCCACCTGGCACTGACAATGTAGGGGAAGGTGCGTCCTGTATTGTTGGTCTTACACTGAAATAGGCAATCATGGGGCTGTGCTTAGGGCAGGAGGGTAAAAGAAAACAGAACGTCAAATGCACATTTTTCTTGTTTTACCATCATCACTGGAACACTGCAAGTTAAAGCAGAAACATAACCAACAGCATAGAGCAGGCACACCAAATTCAAATCAAATACAGAATAAGAGTGATGAAAGACTATTGCTTATAATGTTTACATGTTTGTCAATTGATGGTTTTAATAAAAAAATGTACTACATCTTGACAAACTAGATCTGCAAGTATAGTATTACTGTAAGATGGGCATGTAGGCATTTTTTTTTTGCAAAAAACACTACACTATAGCATCTTTCACACTATTATAGATTTTACATAAAGGATTTAATTTAAATATGATGTTCCTCAGGCCACTTTTATTGTGCCCTTTCTCCCATCGCCAGGGAAATTATGCAATGACTTCTTCCAGGTATGAAGTGGCACTTAAAACAGCACTAATCCCTTGTTGATGATACTATTTCTCTTTATAATTTTATTTCTTATCCCCAATAATTGTAACAATTTTCCATTTATACGTTCAAATTCTTTGTTTTGCTTCCTTGTGCTGCATTTTTCCCTAACTTTTGGGTGGGGAATATGCACACAGTGGAGTTGATATACTAAAGACAAATAGGCTGTTCACTTTCAAAGGGAAGTTGCACATTGCAGGGGAAACTTCCCCAAGGCTTAGTAAATGAAGTGAAGCTCTACCGACTTCCATCAACCAATCACATGAATGCTGTTTTTTTTCTTCCCTTGCTCATACTTGTGTATTATTTGCAAAGCACAACTTCCTTTGTAAAGTGAACAGCCTAGTTGTCTTTAGTAAATCAACCCCAGTGTTTCCCCAATGCCCAGCACTGGAACTAATGCACATGCACAACAATTAGAAAGAGTTTCTATTGGTTTATCCACCTTCCTATTAACACTGGGGAGGACCAGCAGAAAGGGAAAGTGATTTTTTTTTAATTATTGGTTTGCATAAAGTTTCCAAAGGAGTAGCAAAGTGGCTCAACATATAAGAAAAGAAAGATGGTCAGAGTCGCACAAGACCCTATAGCAAGGGAACAACAACGCGGGTAAATTTAACATACACAGTCACCCAATATTGATACTTGCTCTCTCCCTGCCCAATGAGTATAACAGAGGCCAGTTAAAAGAATATACATCAGACCAAGAAACCATATTTAAGGTAGCTACATCAAGTCCTCATGCTGCAGGGGAATCAATCGCTGAATTCCAGATATTATGGAATGTATTGGTGCAAATTATGCTGGTGCAGATCATTTTAAAGTTGGGGATATTTGTGTTGAATACATGGGATACTTGTGATAGTGTTTGGAGTTAGGACCTTTCCAGTTAGGTAGTATAGCCTTCTAAGTTGGAAATAATTTTTAATAAAATAATGACTTAAAAAAAACAAAAAACACTCTGTATTGACCATGTTAAAAACTGTCAATCCCAGTGAATGGATGGGGAGGTAGGCAGATTAAAGATCCAGTTTAGATCCAGCCTCTCTGTGTTTCCCCTGCCTGTCACCACACAAAGCGGTTGGATGCATATTATATTACTGGTGGCGGGAGTGCTAGGTATAGAAGCCACAATATAAATGGAAGTATTTGCAGCTATAAAGAAACCCTGATTCTTTGCTGAATAGATAACAGTGGAGGCAACATGGATTATAAAAGAAACATATGACTGAAGATAAAGTTCAGGAGGGCATTATTTTTATTATGATGCTGCGATTAAGAACAAAGGGCCATGACCTCAAACCAGGGGGAGAATAGTTTAAGACTATTGTTAGAAAATAATATTTTGCTAAAATGGTGGTGAACATTTAGAATGAGTCAAACAACTGTTAATACATGTAAAGTCCATCTACAACATAAATAGCCCTCTCACCCTTTAATCATTTCCCCTCCCACTGTTCTGTTACAAATGGCACTTTATGGGTTGATACATTTCAGACCCAGTCTGACAAGACAGTATGGTGACCTGTTGACTTGGCACCATCCACAGACAGCTTAACTCTTCAATAGGACACAGAACTGTTGGAGGCAGGAGAGGCAAATCAGTGAGTAGCTTTATATATACTTGGGATAAACCAAAGTCAAACTTCGGACAAAAAAAAGAGTAAAATTTAGAGTGGATGAACCACTTGGTCTCTTTTTGCTGTCAGTCTTCTATGTATCTATTTCTACATATAACGCATTTTTGCAACATATCATTACTCATTTCACCATATATTGCAGACATCTAGGAAACTGATTGGTTACTGGTTGTCAGCTGCTGCAATCTGATTAGCTAGCCTCTGCGTAGCCATAGAAATTAGGATTCAAAGTTTGGATTGCTGTGGAATGTCATCTCTGTGACATCAGTGGTTTTATCCCTGACACTCAGAGGACCTAAGCTGATGCATAGCAGAGCTGTTCTGGCTATCCATGCATCGGTTTGACAACAGATCACATAACAGTTGTTTATTGCATGCTGTTGTCTGCAAGCTATGGATCACCACGATGAGTAATCTGTTGTGACGTGAATGTATGTTAGGCTGTATATACATAAATGAAAGAAAATTTAAGTAAATGAAAACTGACAGTAAAAGATAAATATTTTATCTGCTTCCTAAGACGTTTCTGCAAATATTGCTCATTTTGACATTGATGCTTATTGCATGCTTGTCACACTTATGCATGAATGCACAAATACTATATCACTTACTCTGCACACTGAAAGAGACATCTGAAAAAACATTGTTGTAACAGTGATTTTGTTCCCTGAAAACCCACCACTATCCTGGCTCATCCATTGCACATTAATCCTTTACATTTATGTTCAGTGAGATATATTTTAAGCACTGTTAATTTGAAAAGTAGACTTCTAACCTCAGGGGTCTCTGGCACATAAAAAAGTACTCTTATGTGATATTCCTGGACTCTAGAGAATTAGCCTTTTTACATTATGGTAAATATTACTGGGATTGCTCTAATTATGTAAAAGTAGGTTAAGAAAAAAGTACCATATTTTTTCTTGTTGCGATTTCTGCTAAAGTAACCTGTACAAAACAAAAAACATATACAATGGATTTCAAAACCAGAATTGTCTTCCATAAAAAGTAAAACCCCAATTGGTTAGGAACAGGCCAGCCACTGACCCTAAACCTCAGAAAATGATGAAGCCTATGGATTGGTATGACAGCCATGAAACTGGCATTATCAGACATGGATGTCCCTGGGGCATGGCTGGCATCTGTACTTCAGGAAGTCCCTGAGTGCGTTGATCTCCCTCCCAAAGGTGCCTGCTTTCGGACATTTAATAGAGCCAGAATAAAACTCAAATAGATGCAGCGCCAAAGACTTATTTGTAGTTAATATAACCCAATCTGTACATAATAGATGCCAATCAATACATTCAATAAATGTAATAACAATGTTCAATACCAATATGACTATAAGTGATTTATATAAAATTGAGTGCCAAAAAAAAAAATAAAAATAGAAATGCAAATAAAAATTCCATATAAACGTGTGTCATATGACAATTTTCTTCAGTGAGATTTCACCGTGCAGTGGGCGTATAGACAATAAAGTGCTGGTGAAAAAATCCACATAAATAAGGTGCTGGTGCACGTTTCCACCTGCACTCTCAAGCTCCTCACCTTAACATCTGACTCATGTTTTACCAAAGAGTCAAATAAAGCTTTTCCCCTCTGGGGATATCAATTAGGGATACTGCTCACTCCTCTCCTCCTTCCTCTTGCTCCAAGACATGTCTTCCAAAACCGCTCCATGGTATATATAGGGACATAAAACATACCCTCTAGTGCTCTCTGTCTAAATGTTTATTTAGCATAAGATACAAAGAACTGCACTTACAAACCAGACACTAAAGCAGTGCAGGCTTGCCAAGCTCCTCGGATGAAACTTCTGCTAGAAGGGCCGAGATGTGACATCCATGCGAGGCTCCGCCCCCATACGTGTTACGTCTAACCATAGACTTCGTCAGTAGGGCCCTACTGACGGACAGTGGGAGAGTCCCCTTAGATCAAAGTCCCCCTTTAGATTGGAATGATCGCTTTGATCAAAGTCATCCCTTAGATCAGCAGTGCCCCCCTTGTATAAGGGTCATCCCAAAACCAGTAGTCCCCCCCTTGGATCAGATTCACTCCTTACATCAGAGTCTAAACAATATCAAAAGTCCCCCCTTAGATCAGAGTCATCCCTTAGATCAGGAGTCTCCCCCTTAGAACAGAATCCCTACTTAGATAATCAGTTACCCCTTAGATAATCAGTTGCCTTCAGTTCATGAGTTCCCCTCTTAGGTCAGAGTCTGTCTTTAGATCAGAATCTCCCCTTAGATCATCACTCCCCCCTTAGTTTAGGCATACTCCCTTTAAATCAGAGGTCCCTCTTAGATCAGAAGTCCTTTTTTAGATTAGAAGTACCTTCTTAGATCAGAGTCTCTTCATAGCAGGAGTCCACCCTTTGATCTAAGGGGGGTAACTGACCTAAAGGTAGACCCTTGATCTGAGTCCCCTTTTAAATTAGAGTCCGGGCTTAGCTCCTAGTCCATCTTACCTTACAGGGTGGGAGTCAGGAAGAAGGAGTCAAGAGGCAGGGAAGCTCCACATAGAGGAAGTTATTTCCTGCTGTGTGTGCAGGAGAAGCATGTCATTGGCCACTAGGACATCGGCGGTCCTAGCAAACAATGATGGCAAAGATGACAATGGCGGGGGTAACCTGTGGTGGAGACTGTATAGAGAAGTGGAGAGTGCAAGTACCCTCTGCTGACAGGAGTCCTCAATGTGTGGGGGCACAGTGAGCCGCTTGGGGCTGTGTGCCTGGCACACATTTAGGTTTTGCTACTGCAGAGGGGACTTTTAGTCTCCTACATGATGGAAAAAAGGTTAAGTGCAAAAAAATTTTAAAAATGAACATAACATAAAAAATGCAAACATTTTTAGAGCCTCAACGTGTACTTACAGTATATATACAGTATATACATAAACATGTGCCTCAGGTGCACTATAATTACTTATAATGTATTTTTTACCTAAAATTTGGGTTTGATAAACATAAGTGCTAATGTCAGGTGACATAAAAAAAATTGCAACCACATCCAGAGTCCCAGCTTTCAGAAAATATGTAACGTTTCGGGGTTTTAACTAATCTTCAGGCCTAAAATATGCATTTTATTATGTGTGCAAAAATAAAGGCAGCTCTGGTAGCATGTTGGTTAAGTTGAGTCTTTCTCCCACAGACCACCAGTAGACATTACTCCAGTTCACTTTTTAAAATAACAAATGCACATTTTGCATTGTTCTACAATAATGTATTTAAATAATAAAGCTGACTTTACAGTGCAGTACAAGGTCTGCATGTACAGTCCGGGATGCTTTCCCTTAAAAAAAAAAAAGGCCTTCAAATAGTAGGTACAAAAATGACACATAAAAAAAAAAGAAAAAAATCATTTTATACTTGCCTTACCCTCATCTTCTGCATTGCACATCACCATCTTTGTGGAAATATTCCTGGCGAATGCAGAACAGGTCCCGGATCCTGCTAGAAGATGTAGATGTGCAAGAGTGCTTTGCAAAATTTGGGCTGCTTGGTGTTCCCCAGGATTTTGTTGGAAGGGCAAAGGTAAGGCAAATATGAAATTTTCATTTTTACAGGAAACTTTAAACCCATGTAGCACTGCCCCCGTAAGGACTGCCAGATATTTTCTCTGCGGGTCCCCCTGGCTACCAGCACGCAGCCAGAAGCAAATGCAATTTCTTAATTCCTCTTGGCTCACAATAATTAGTCCAGGGGTATTTGGTTATTTTGTTGTTTATTTTATAATGGGGATAGGAGAAGGGAATAGTGGAATACTCCAATTTAACTATTCACAGTGTTTGAAAACTTCTATCTTCTCTACTTCGCTTTTAGGTATGGAACAGCCAGGCTGTTAATTCATCCTATCACTTTGGATGAATAAGGATTAAGTCCCTTGTTTTCTTCAAGACGACTTGGTGAACAATCTCTTATCTTCAGGACACTCTCCCTAGTATCCTCTCTCTCTCTGCTGACATCCGTCTACTGACTTTGCAACGATCATTTGTGGCCCCCCTCAGGTCAGGCCCCTTGACATGAGTCCCTGCATTCACAATACTGCAGCCACAGGGTCTCCAGTGTCTCCCCTCTCAGTCAGCTTCCCTGGACCTCTGGGTTCAACTCCTCTCAATCGCTTCTCTGGCTCTCAGGATGACCTCCTGCGACCGCATGGCATCTCTACAGAGAAGGAGGTAGCCGCCCCCTCCCTCTGGGACTCCGGTTTCCAACGAAAGACCCTGAGCACATGTACTCCAGGCTTTTTATACAGTATCTCAACAGGCACCTGCCCTCTGTCAATCATCAGGACTGTATTAATGCCTATGCACCCATTTGTCAGGTTTCCTTCCTCTGTCCAACATACCTCCCTATTGGACCATCGTGAAACACTCTCCGGACTGAATCAATCGCATACTGAGCACAATGAGCAGACCTCACTAACAGATCCTGCTCTCTGGTAGGCAGAGAACAATATAGATTTACCTGCAGCCCCTCTGGTAAGCAGACAGAGCTCAAAACTATACTCTCTCACTAGCATCTACCTAGGAGGGTGCTACACCCAGAACCCTGCATTCACTATATCTGGTCTCCCACAGTACATAGAACAATTATGTTAGTAAATATAAACTTCTAAATACCTTTTCCCATCAGCAGTTAGAGCAGTCTTGTGACTTCTCTCTGTGTTCAGCCAAGCACTGGTTAAAGCTTGTAGGAGGAGTTTTCTGACTGTTCTATGAGGCTGCATGACCCCTGACCCTCTGTCTGGACAGTGCTGATTGGCTCTGTGCTAATCACATGCACCCTCCCAAGAAAAAAAAAACAATCTAGCAATAAACACCAAACTGAGAATGTGCAGTCTGACTACAGTAACTCGATGTTATTAGGAAATTAACTGGGGTCAGTGGAAGAAGAGGAGGATCAGAGAAGACAGGATCAAACAACCTTTTTACACAACGCAAAGGATTAACCTCTTAGGTTCCAAAGTGAGTATAACAAACATGCTTTACTGCATATACAGACTGATTTTACTGTTGTGGGTTTGGTAACACTTTAAGACCAACTACTAGAAGGCAATTTATACATGGGGAAGGAGCCTGGACAGTATATGCAGACCTTGCATTGTGCTTCAAGGTTCACTATAACTTCTTTACACATAACCATAATTTTTTAAGTTAACATGAAAAGCACCTTTAAAATTAAAAATGTAATTTCTAACCCGCTGTAGTAAATGTGCCTTGAGCAGATTGTTGTGTGTGAAGCACTTCAACTCCCAAAGGCCATGACTGTAAAATATATGAGAGAGTTTGGAAGTGGAGAATTTAGTGGCCACTGTGAAAATAAAACCTCTTGGTTGCTAGGTGACAAAGGGATGTCACAAACGAGCAAGTTTCATTGTATCACTCCGGTGAGAGTTGCTAGACATTAGAAAGCTCTGTTATAGTTTGCCATCCTAAAATTGATCCATCATGTTGCACTCTGCTGCACATTTTACACCGTTCCGAAGAGAAAGATATATCAGCAAAGGTTATTGTATGGCACCATACTCTAAAATGGTACCTATGTGTCATTTACTGCTGATACTCTATAGAATTAGTCCATGGTTCACCCAGAGCTCTCTACAATCTTTGAGATTTGTTTGGTGTTATTTACTATGACTGTGTTACTGCTGCTAACCTGTGATAAGTAATTGAAAGAGGGTTTTAATGTGTGTAATCGGCCATACACACTATACAATTGTCTTTAGATTTTTTCCTTTAGATTTACCAAAACCATATAATATGAGGTCAAATCTAAACACTTTCAATTTGTATGCCATCAGGCAAAACCTTGCACTATATACTTGAAGGTAATTCTAAAGGAAATCTACCAACAAAAGTTGTATAGTGTGTATCCAGCTGAAGGCTGCATTTTTTTTTCTTTTTACTTCTAGCACTCCTTATAAAATACTAAACATCTTTAATGGCATAAGTAGTGGCTGATTTAGGATTGAATTTCAGCTGCAGCACTGTTTGATATTTTAATATTTGCATGCAGGACTTGCAGAGAATTGTGCAAGTAAAGCTAAGCTCCAGCATCACCTTCAGCCTTGCACAGTTGTACAGATTTCTCTTCCGTACTGAAATTGCTTGCTCTGATTTCACCGCACACTAAACTTCTCACAATGTGCATTAGAAGCTGCAGCAAGTCAGAGAGAATCCACCTCATCTCCTGCCCTGAGGACATTCAATATTATCTAGCCCTTTCTTCCCCTGCTTTACTGTCTTTAGCCAACCCCTTTTTGTCATCAAATTTCAATCATAGAGGTTTAGCATTATATGCGGACAGTGGCGACTGGTGCTCCATGGGCCGGGGGGGCGGCAGACAGACCGCACCATACCCCCCCGGACCACACCAGGCCGCACACCATACCCACCCCCTCCCCCAGGACCACAGAAGGACAGGACACAGGGGACAGGACACAGAGGACAGGACAGAGGACAGGACCCCCTACTCACTCACCCTGCCTGGATATCTGCAACAGCAGGTGGAGGCAGCTTTTTTCTCCTGTCTTCTGCATCTCCTCCCTCCTCCTCCATGCCCAATGGCATGGCTTCTCCTTTAGGCCAATCGGGAAACGGGTCTCAAGACCCGCTTTCTGATTGGCCAGGAGGAGGATCCGTGTGACAAAAGCAAATTTTCATTGGCTATTGTCACACAACTGGGTGGGCTCGGGGTGCAGTGCTCTGCGCCCCGAGCCCACCCTTGTTTTTAGCCTATTAGAGCCTCTGGCTCTAATCACATGGCTAAAAAAAAAAAAAGCCCCATTGAAGTCCATGTGTCTGGTGCCCCGCATGTAGATTAGGGGTCCGGACGCATGGATAGGGGGGGCGGTGCCCCTGCGCCCCCAATGCACCAGCCGCCACTGTATGTGGACATTACCAGGACCGTTCTGCCTGCGCTCCAGCTGACATCCACTGATCAAGGCATTTTGATATTTGGAGGGAGTAGTGAGGCAGGGTTCTGTACATAGCTTCCAGAAATATCATAGCATCCTCCAGAAATATCATAGCATCCTGCTGCCATGATCTGCTTGCCATGCATAGAGAAGCACTGAAACCCACTTATGACATTACTTTGCTAAAAATAAGATTTGTAATGATAACAGAGGTTTTATTAAAAAATATAATTGGCATGTTGATGAGCGGGGTAAGGCAGAACCAGGGAAGGCAAAATATAGCCAGGTTAACCTTCAGCCTAAAGGCATCTTGGCAGTCATGATTTAGAAATTGTCAGGACCAATCTGAATTCATGTATTCTGAAAAAAAATAAAATCAGTAATGCACAGATAGTATTTGTTTGGATTTTCAAGAGTCGCTCATCACTCTGCATGAGTTTATAGCTATTAGGGGCATTTACAAAGCTTCCTGGAAACTGGTATGAGTGTGCACCACATTAACAAATCTGGCATGGGTGGGGCAGATAGACCTGTTTCATGTTTATCTACCCCACCCATGCCAGTTTGTTTTTCAGAGTGAAATAGAAACCAGTGTGGGTTGTAAGTCTAATAAATAGAGGGATTGCAGCAGTTTTCAATATGGAGAACAACTGCAGACCACTTCCAGATTGTACCTGGCGTATGGCGTATGAAATGTTTGCCTGAATTAAACAAAAAAAATGCTCTTTTAAGTAGATCCCCAGAAGCCTTACTAACTGTTTTCTCCTTTCTTCATCCTTACTATCTTAGAACTGCTGATCTTCTTTAGCCTCGTGCAGCCACTTTCTGTCCACATGCATTTACTCCAATGTTGGCTGCATATCATTGCTCTGCACAAGCCTTCTGAGTGACAGCAGTGGACCACATTGACCAACCAACTTGTAGTCTCTATCAGGAGTGCATGTGACAATGCAACACCACAGTTGGGAAATTGTTTTTACCCTATTAAGCCTCATGCACACTTGGCCTAAAAAAACACAGATTTTATAGGCGTTTGGCTTTTTTTTTCGGCCAGTAAAAGAATCTCTATGTAAGGCTATGTGTCTATGCATACATAGGCTTTTAAAGGTGTATTAAAAGAAGACTGTTATGATATGTCTACAAACAATGCAATGGTCTTCCATCCCCTCCTCCTATCCCCTTACCCTGTACTTCCTTCTCCCCCCCTACCCATCTCTCCTTTCCCCTTCTCCTCTCTCTCTCCTTCCTTCTTGCTATCCCCTTCTCTATTGACCTCTTTCCTCTTACGTTCCTCCTCCCCCTCCCTCCTCCCTTCCTCCCTCTATCCCCCCCCTCATTCTCTTCTCTTTCTCCCCCCTCCCCCTCCCCCTGCTCCTCGCCTTCCGGCTCTACTTCCCTTCCTCATTATCACCAGGCTCCTCTCCTTGTTCCCCTTTCCCCTCCTCCTCTTCTTCTCTTCTCCCCTTCTTCCTCTTCCTCCTCTCCTTAGGCCCTCCCTCCCCCCTCCCCTTCCCCCTCCCTTCCCCCCCTTCCTCCTTTCCTTCTATCTTCCTTCCTCCTCCCCTTCCTCCCCTCCCCTTCCCTCTTTTCTCTCCTCCTCCTTCTCCTCCTCCTCCTCTCCTTTCTCCTTCTCCTTTTCCGCCTCTTATTTCCCTCCCTTCTTCTTCTTCTTCTCCTTCCTCCCCTCCCCCCCCCCTTCTTGCCGACCGACAACCACTATCTCCGTATATATCCATGTTGGAAGAAGAATATTGTAATGTATGATGGGTTGCCTCACAAAAGGTGTACCTCAGGTCCTTGACTGTATAAGTATGTATGCTGATACTACATGCTGTTCATATCCGTGTTGCAATATGTACTTCTTTTCCTTTGTCATGCTATGTTATACTCTGTAATGTTCTTTTAAATTTAATAAAAAACTTTAATGATAAAAAAAAAAAAAAGAAGACTGTTTACAGGTTGAAAAAAATATGTGTTTGGGAGAAGAACTGAAGATCAGAAAAAAATGCATTCACGCTCCTAAACTTGTATTAACGCACCTAAATGCTAGACGAGTTTACACACGTTTGAGCGTTCCTGCATTCCATTGGTAAATGTATATTCTGGCCAATGGAATCCGTTCACACTCAAACACTCGACACACCTGAATGCACCTAAACACATTTGCAAAAAGCAGCTTTAAGTATGCAGCTTTTTCTCCTGCCAATGGTTCTGGTGTTCAGAGGAGAAAAGCAAAAGCCATGTGTGTATGAGGTCTAACAGGAGGTGCTTGAGCAATGGTTTTCGTGGTAGCATTATCTGTTTTTATTTTAAAGTCAAGCTGCAGGTTGAAAAAGATTGAAAACTTTTAAAATGACACAAACATCTTAAAGTTTATATGAGATTGTATTGATTGGGCTTAGATGTACTTTTAAGCAGCAGTTCTGTATGATAGCGTCTTTAAATTAGTCATGTAGAATCTTTTGAAGTAACTACAGTTTGGTTATTTATCTGCGATAAGCTCTTCTGTAAAATGAATTGTTTTCTGAGTAAACTGTTCCATCGATCTTGTCTAGTACTCAGTATTCCGTTCGTGAATTATCATTGAGATGTGAGAATCTTGTTTTGACGAAGGTGAGAAGGAAGCACGCAGAGGTATTTAGATGGAAATAGTGCAGTAAAGGAGCTGTTGTGCCTAATATTCTTAGCTAACAACATCCCGCATAGAATGTGGGCATGGGATGACCTACAGAGCTGTACTTTTTCTCAGTTACACAGTATTCCTCTTCAGATCAAAAAAATAAAAAAAATAATTTATAACCCTGAATAAATATGAGACACTCTATTTCCCAGAAAAGAAAAAAACTAGAACATGGCTACAAGGGCAGATACACAGGCATTGCAATGCACACATAACCTATAGCATTTGTATCACCAAAACAAAGAAAAGCAAACAATACACCCCTGTTACCAATACTTTACCATGCTGGAAGGCAAAATATGTTTGTAAATGTTTTAATTTTAAGGTCACTGCAAATGAGGTCAAATGAGCCGACATTATCCGACTGCCAAAACATCTTTTCATAAACATGTACGCTTGAATCAGCAATGAAGTAGTGGTCAACCAGAAACATTCAACTCAGTTAATTGGTTCTGTCCAAGAAGGCTTGGCGAGGGAAGGTCTGGAGAGGTCGCAGACAGCTCACAGAGGTATATTTGTTGTTTGATCCAAATGTAGCACTGTCCCCGTAGGGCTTGCTGTATAATGACTTCTCTGACCTCCTCTGATTACCAGCACACAGTCACTTAGGGAAAAGTTTGCAGATCCCTCCTTACTCCCGATGGCTCGGCACACAATAAACAGTCCAGGGTATTGGTTTTTTAGTGTTTGTTTTGGAACTTGGATGGGAGAAGGGAATAGTGGGATACTCCGACTGTAATTATACACAATGGATAAGGACAACTCTGACTCGGCCTCATCAGGTTGCTTGTGGAAGCAGCTGCACTGCTTCAAGCGGTACTATACTCCGCTTTCTAACTTTTACCTACAGGTAAGCCTATAATAAGGCTTAACTGTAGGTAAAATTAAAATCTCCTAAACCTGCATGTGCTCTGAAGGTCGGGTGTATCTTGCCGGACCTTCAGAGCTCCTTGCCAGTAAAGTGAACTCCCACCCGCATGCATGGGAGTGACGTCATTGCGGCTCCAGCCACTCACAGCGTCAGAGCCGCCGAACCCGGAAGAGACGCCGAGGGAACATGTCAGCTGCCTCAGCGGTGTCCGGGCGACTATGTTGGGGCTTCGTTCTAAGGTAAGAATTTCACAATGAGCCTTTGTCCTGCAGGGTTTGTTTGTTTGTTTTTTTTTTTTGAGAATACAACCGTTTTAATCCATACTGCCACATGTATGGAAAGGGTTAAGTCTTCTTGCTCTTATCTCTCAAGCAATAGACTTGGTGAATCTACATTATCTGCGGGACACTCCCTAGCATCCCCTTTACTAACACCCATCTAGCTGCAGGAATGGCCCCCCTGTCAGAGAGAAAAGTGTTCTCCTAGACATCTGGGGAAGATGAAGAAAAATTATTGCTCTAGATCAAGGTTTCTCAACTAGGGTTCCTCCAAGGGTTTCCAGAGGTTCCTTGAGCAATAAGCGCTTTCTACCTCTCAGATATGTTTTACTGACATTATCATTTTAGCTATCTATTAGTGGGTAATTCTTCCATATGACCACAAATGTAAAGAGCATTCTTCCCATTGACCATTACACTAATGTATCATGAGTTGAAGATATAGCAATTTTTAGCAGGGGTTCCCGAAGGCCGGACAGTTATTTCAAGGGTACCTCTGTGTTGCAAAAAAAACTGTTCTAGATATACTGTGTGATCATTCTATTCATTCTACGTGTGATTTAGGTAAGTATGTATCTGGGGCAGGGACTGCTTTATGTTTGAGGGTGGTGTGGAAGGGGGAGAAAAAAAGAGAACTGTAGTTTTCATAAAAGTAAAGTTATCCCTTTAACTTTTAAACACTAGTTTCCCTTTAAAACTTTTTAAGAAGTTCATACCAAAACAGCTGGGAAATACATTGTTGTTGTCCTAGTGTATTCAGGGATCAGGCGTAAAAGATTGTAAAACCACATGGATAATCTTACAAAACATGTTGTAAAACATATCCACTATACTGTAGGGAGTAAGCTAGTGCATATTCACCTATTAAAAAACAGGTACACCCCCTGCCACCCCTATTATAACACAACTTTAAATTTGAGCTTTAATTTAATTACTTCATAAACTGCTACCATTTATTTTCAAACCAATCTGGTAAAACAATAATAACACTGGACACAAAATTGCTGAGGAAGCATAAGCATGAAAATGTCAAGAACTGCGGAAAGCGCTGCCAAGTTCTTAACAGAAGGAAGAGTCCCAATCGAATAAAAAAGATGGTATCATAAAATAACAGGAGCTGGGAAATTAATGATATGTATAAGAAGCTTTGTGTCTAGTGTATCTAGTACATGGAGGAAAGGATCATTTAAAGCGAAAGGCTGCAGGGCATTTAAGCACCCCAGCCAGAACAGCAGTTTGGACATCTTTGCATCTTTTGAACGAACAATCCCATTATTGGATTAAAACACATGTAATACTCATCTCCAGGCAAGCCTACATTTTTGATGAGAAAGCCCCCTAACCAGTATGTAGCCTCCCACCCTCACTGTTTATTTAAGCTTATGTCTGTAGAAATCCTTCCCTGAAGACCAGGTGAAGGCATCTTCCAGCAGCAGCTACATCAGTGGTCCCCAACTCCGGTCCTCAGGGCCCACTAACAGGCCAGATTTTAGGTATTACCTTGGGGAGATGCAGACTAGAATACTGCAATCACTGAGCAGCAAATGATATCACTTGGGATGTATTTCAGTTATCTTGAAAACCTGGCCTGTTAGTGGGCCCTGAGGACCAGGGTTGAGGACCAAGGAGCTACATGATGTAGGCAGTAGGCACACAGGTGACTGGTCTGCTCAATAGGAAATGCTGCCACTAAAGGTAGCTGCTCTCATTTTTCTGATCAATTATAGAATTAGTGGCTGCATGAAGAAGAAACCCAATAACAAAGCAGGGACACTTAATTAATTTTTTTTTGGCATGACCAGAAATTATTTTAAAGAGCAACTTCATGCTACTTTTTATTACTATCATTAGTGAGCTGCTAATGCTAGCAAGAAAGTCCATCTGATTTGCCTTCATAATTTTCAATCGTTGTTTATCTCTACATGTGAAAGAGGTAAGATCAGTTGTAAGCGATCTTATAAATATGTGTTCTTGTTTGAAATATTATCTTGTGCAAAACCATTGTACTTGTCTGTAAAAAGATGGTAAAACTAGACAGGTGATGGTTAGGTCAGCCAAAAGGAACCAAAAACAAAAGGTCTTCTTAAAACAAAAGGAATATTCATGTATCACTTCACAAACTCCAAAAACAAATGGCCTATTCCTCATTTTATAATAGTGGTTGATAGTGGTAGATACCCTCAGCACTAAAGCAGTAGTAAAATCTGCCCTTTTCATTTATGTCTAAAGGTAAGCCTATAATAAGCTTTTCACCTGGAGGGCTTTGTTTTAATGGTAGGTCTGTCATAATGTGCTTGTATGTGATGCATACTAGCAAGCAGTGGTGGCCTGTCCATTGGGGGCACAGGGGCGCCGCCCCCCAGCCATGCGTCCGGCCCCCTAATCTACATGCAGGACGCCGGATGCATGGATTCCAATGTTTTTTTTTTCTTTGAAGCGCATGATTAGAGCCAGAGTGTGCCGTGTGACAATAACGAATGAATATTCACTATTGCCACACTGATTCTCCTCCTGGCCAATCAGGAAGCGGGTCCTGAGACCCGTTTCCCGATTGGCCGAAAGGAGAAGCCATGCTATTGGCCAAGGAGGAGGGAGGTGACACAGGGGTAGCCGCCACCGCTGCTGCTGCCTGCCCAGGGTGAGTGAGCCGGCGGCCAGGGGGGGGGTTAGGTGTGCGGGCTGGAGCTGGTGTGGTCGGGGGGGTATGGTGTGGTCCATCTGCTGCCCCCCGGCCCATGGAGCACCAGCCGCCACTGCTAGCAAACACATTATGACATTATCCTGCAGGGGCCCAACTTCTTTTTTTTTTTTTGAGATTTACTACTGCTTTATGAATGCTCTGCTTTTTTGGTACAGGTTTAAAGCCTAACACCAGGATACAGTTACCCCCCCCCCCCACCACCACCTATTTCTAACCAACCACTTTATTAAAAGAAAACCTTAATAAAATCTTTCCAGAAAGGCTCCTACTCTGTTTGGTTCTGGCAGGGTCTTGCTTCATATGTACGCGTCACTGCCTGCATGACACTGACACTTCTTATTGGCTGTCTAGAGAAGGAATTCTCTCAAAATCCACAAGAGGAGTAATGTAATCAAAGGGAGGGAGCATCTGCAGTACTAGATTAGTGGTCCTTAGAAACAGCAGCAATGAGGAACCTAGATGGATTGAGCAAAAAAAAAAACCTTGCAGGTTGGGTTAGAAGGGAGATGGGAGGTTGATCATATTTTGCCCAGAGTGGGACTTGTTAGAGGGCTTTTTGGTTTTATTGGCCACTTCACCATAACCTGTTGGGTTATACTATCTAGTTGCTCCCCAAGCCCTACCCTGTAGAACACACACACACACAACACACTTAAAACAGCGGTAGGCAGGAACCGGAGGACTTTCCGTTAGTATTCTGATTGACAGAAGCCGGTCTAACAACCAGGGGATAACCAAAGGAACATGCTGGAAAACCAGCCTCCGATCAGTGTTGGCATGGGCCACTGGGTTGAAGGAACAAAAAATGGAATTAAAGTAAACATATCTTTTGTCCCTAAAGCCCCATACACACGGGCCAAATGTTAGGAGATATCGGCAAGTTTCATTAAAAAAAAGCCAAAATTCAGCCAGCTGGTCCGACAGAAGCTGACTGAACTTCTGTCAGACGTACATGCTAGAACACCAGCAGCCGACTGGCCCACGATCAGAGTGTTCTGGCGAGGAGGCTGCCCCCCTGTCAGAACACAACAGCTCAGCGGCGAAGATCGCTCTACTAACTTTGGATGGTTAGTACAGTGGCTCCGACTGGAGCGGACAGTTTTTTTTTTGTTCAACACAGCTGGGTTGTGTAGTACCAGGCTTAAGGCCTGTCTGTTTTTGTCAAAAATACCAGAAGAATGATCAGAGGTAGGATAGGGCCTAGAAATGTTGAATCTAACTGTCATTCTTTCACAATTCAGATTGTAAAATGAAAACAATTTACAGACCATGTGATCACATTAAAAGATTTTTAATTTGGATGTAAAATATAGTGCTAGCTAACTTAAAGCCAGCACATGACAAATGCATTCCCCTTTGCCAAGGTAAAAGCTTGGTTGAGAGTGGTATTGACCAGTTATCATGCTTATATCTTTAGTCATTTCTCTTGCAGAGCTTATTGGAAAACAAGGCTATCCATAAATCAATATACTTGCTGCACTGTGGCATCCCAGCCAGCTGCTGATTTATACTACCTACCATAAATATAAATTTAATATAATCTGCAGGTTAGTGTATAATTCTGAAGGCTGCATGCTGATGCTACAAGAATGGTTTGAAACGGTTGTTCTTTCTATTTACTTTTATGCAGAACTGATTACTCTGATGTGCTGGTCTTCCTCAAACTGTGCACATCAGATGGATGCCGGGGAACTGTTTTGTGTCCTTGCTGATATGTAAACACAGAGCAGATGTTTTATTGGAAAGTTATACGAGTCCCTTTTATCCTTCCTGTGACAAGGGAGAGGTTGGCAGCTTTCTTAGAGAAGGACACCAATCTATTTTATTGGCAGAGCAATAAGGCTATCAGTGGGCACAGTGCAAGCTCTCTCAACTAGATACAAAAAAAAACACTGCAAAGCCAATCTAAACTGCTTCAGGAAAGCAGAAATCAGTCAGGAAAGCCTACCCACAGATTCAATAACGACCTGTTCATATGGTCTGGCACCTAACTAGAGGCAGAAGATGCCTTGTGCACAGTGCAGTGATTGATGTTTTTATGCACTAGAGAAACATCAATCACTACTAGAGCACATAGAAAAAATGTTTCCCTGCACATACTGTAACACGGTTGGAAAATGCGGTTAGGTGAACTGAGGTAAAAATGAAGACCTGTAGCATTTCACCAAAACGCACTGAGAGACACTGCAGGTCACCAGCACAGAGTACTAAGCTGCTGTGCGGAGACATGAATGAAGTGTCACTGTGTAACATAATAAATAAAGTTAAAAAAGAAAAAAAATTTAAACAGCACAAAGCTGTGAAACACACCTCACACCAACAACGCTTTTTGTTCCAGCAGTGTCTCGGCTATGCACATTATATCTTTTAGGTTGTGTGGTCTACTGTAAAATATTATAAGTATATTTTTTTAAGACAGAGAGGGCTTTAATTTCATAAAAAATTTAGATACATTTCTTTTTTTTACTTCCTTGTTTTCTATTGAGAATAAATACCGGTAATTAAAAAGAAATTGAAAAATTTATTGTCCCCAATGCAACATTTATGTAATTTTAGCATCCCTCATATGTTTACAGAAAAATATAATTAACAAAGTCCTCTGATTAAAATTATATTACATTACAGTAGTGTGACTTGGTAATGGTAATGGAATGGTAAAGCTCAAAGAAAACGTATACGTTATACTTAAGGAGGGCTTTATTCCCCTTTTAAGGCTCTATTGCGATGCATTCAGCGGGGGAGTAAAAAGAGTTTGCATAAATTGTTAGCATAGTTTTAAAATAAAATTAGGTTAAGTTGACAAGGTCACAAATTAGCATGATGGTGACATTTTCACGGGTTTGCAATTGCTAAAAATTTTAATGGCATTGCGTTCATTTGCGTGAGCGTTTGATACATTTGAGTAAAGGCAAATGTCATCCAAATCATTCAACATCATTGTTGCAACCTAAGGATTCATTTTGAGAGGAGACATTTTTATTTTTTTAAGATTTAAATGTGTATATGTACTGTATATATACTGTATGTGTATATACAGTAGGTATAGAAATGAATCACCCCCTATAATACACTTACATTTTGTTGGTTTGCAGCCTGAAACTAAGACAGGCACATTTTTTGCTTTATCCAGCTATATTTACTCAGTGCAACTTATAATATCCAAGTGAAAGATATAACACCAACATGTCAGAAAAAAAATTCAAAAAATTCAAAAACAGAATCACTGAGTTGGAAAAAGGATCACCCCCTCCTAAATAATGACTTCTAAACTCAATCAGGTGTAGCTAATCACCTTCTCAATGGCACACAAAGCCATTTGACTTTCAACTGGGATCAGCTGTGGTTATTTTGATTAGCTCACCATGAAATGAGATTTCCTGGAGCATTTCAGTCCCTGGTAATGAAGTGAAGCAGGAAAAAGGTGTTATGGTCAGATGAGACTAAAATTAAATTATTTGGCCTCAACACCAAACTATATGTCCAGCGGAATTTTAATACAGTTCCCCATCCAACTAACACCATTCCCACATTAAAGCATGGAGGTGGTAATATACTGTTATGGGGGTGTTTCTCTGTAGCAGAGACTGGAGCACTTGTTAGGATAGAAGGACAAACTGGATAGGGCAAAATACCATCAAATTCTTGAAGAAAATCTGCTACCCTCTGCCAGAAAGTTGTCAGTGGGAAGAAGGTTTACCTTCCAACATGACAATGACCCAAAGCACACAGCAAAAATGATCACACAGTGGTTGAAGGAGAAAAAGGTGAATGTCCTTGCATGGTCTATTCAAAGCCCAAACTTAAACCCCATTGAAAATCTGTGGAAGGACTTGATGATTGCAGTCTGCAAATGGTCACCTTTAAATTTAACTGAACTTGAGCAGTTTTGCAAAGAAGAGTGAACAAATGCTAACAATTCCTACAGGTGTCCCAACTTTTGTTGATTACTTACAAGCTCTATGTTTAAAAGCAGCGTTAAAACAGACTGTATAACTACACCCTCTTAAGCAATATTTAGACAGCATTGCACTGCAGGAAGTGGTGTATTGCTTTTAAAATGGTGAGAAAAAGGCAATTAACAAAGAGAGGCAGACAGAGCATTATAACTCTTAAAAGTGTAGGTCTTTAGATCACATATCTAATAGTGCCACACAACATCATCCCATACAACAAATAAATCCAATAAGTCAATGCTGTGTAAAATCAGGAAATTTATACTCAAATAAAAGTGAAAGCTAGTGTAAAAACAAAACAAAAAAAAATAAAAAAATTCTGAATAAAAGCAATTCAGTATTACAAAAGTCACACAGGAAGTGAGAAAATGTGTAAGGGTGGAGCTTAGTGACTTCATCACGTCACATGGAAGTAGCTGCTGGATACTTTACACTGGTGGTGCTATAGGGGGCATGTACCTTTATGTGAACTAAGTGTTTTTAAAGCGGTGCACTACTGGATATTAGCGCACCTACTTTGTGAGTGAATTTTACTTTAATTACTTTACTTTAATTTAGTTTAATTTTAACAAATTAAAATTAATTAATTAGTTTAATACATTTTAATAAAGTTTAATAAATTGCCATTGTTATTTAAAACATTAAAACATAATGCCCAGTTTCTTTCCCTTTTGAGTGCATATGGTGGTGGATCTATCTTGCTATATCGAATCCTCATTGCTGCAAAGACAAGAGGAGTCTTGAGGTCTGAAGGTGCCAATTAAGATCCCTTAAAGAGAAAGCGCACTGTGACCTATAGTGGCAAATAGGTCAATATATTAGGGGGCACAGATTGTGAATGGAGCTGAAATTCACTGGAGAATGTTCACAATGTAGAATGCGTTCTATTCATTTCGGAATCTAATAAGTTGGCTTGCAACCTATTAATATTGTATTAAAATGTAACAATGGTGGTGGAACCCTCTCACTTATTCGCCAAATGACTTTCAGTTTCTTATTTAAAATTTTGTGTGCGCTTATTATACAGCAATATTTGGAATTATTTGCATACACTTATATGTGATTTAAAAATATAGTGAATTGCTTTACTTGTTGTAAACCATCAAAAAGCACTTGAAAACTGGAGGAAATTCTGATAGGAGGAGGTCAGGCTGACCCAAAGCCACAAAAGAATTAGAAGACACGTTTCTGAGAGTCAACAGCTTGTGAAATAGGCAGCTCACAGACAACAGCTTCAAGCACAGCTTAACAGTGATCTAAATAAGCAAGTCTCAGTTTCAACTGTGATTAGGGTGACTTCAAGCTGCAGGCTTGACAGGTCAAGTTGCTGCAAGAAAGTCATTGCTAAGAGGGCAAAATAAGAAAAAGATGCCATGCCTGGGCCATGAAGCACTGCCAGTGGACAACTGAAGACTGGAAGAAAATCTTATGTACCGATAAATCAAAATTTGATATCTTTGGTTCATCGTGTGTTTTTTTTTGTATTCCTTTGAGTAGGTGAAAGGATGGTTCCTCGATGTGTGACACCAACTGTCAAACATCGAGGTGGAAGCGTGATGGTCTAAGGTTCTTTTGATGGATCCAGAGTCAGCGACTTGCAAAGAACGAGTGGCATCCTGAACCAAAACTACAATCACAGCATTTTGCAGCACTAAGCAATACCCTCTGGAATATCTCTAGTGGGTTGGTAGTTCATCCTACAGCAAAATAATGACCCAAAGCATACCTCCAGGCTGTGTGAGAATTATCTTGGAAGAAAAGAACAAGATGGTAGGCTTCAAATCATGGAATAGCCGGTAGAGTCTCCAGACCTAAAGTGGTTGTTACCTTTTCAAAGAAATTCACTGGCAGCCACTCTATTTTATCCAGGCATAACACACTCTGTAAGTGTTTTTTAAAAACAAAGCCTCTAAATGCCTTTTTTCAGATATATTCAGGTCGGTCACGTGACTCCCGGCTGCTCTCCTACTCCGATCCAGGGCTATAGTAGGAGGAGCTGAGATCTCCCTCCTCCCGCTGTAGCCCTGGATCGGAGTAGGAGAGGGGCTGGGAGTCACATGACCGGCCTGAATATATCTAAAAAAAGGTATTTAGAGGCTTTGTTTAAAAAAAAAAAAAAAAACACTTACAGAGTGTGTTATGCCTGGATAAAATAGAGGAGCTGCCAGTGACAATTTTTTACTATTTATAACTACTAAGAGCGGCAGGTAGAGGGGGTGGAGACACAGACACACGGAGTTTACAGGCTTACAGGAAGGAGGCAGAGGGGGAGAGGAGAGCTGTGGATGTCGGAGCAGCCATGATTATCGTGGTCCGTACACAGAGGAGGGCACAGGAACTGGCAGGATCACCCAGGCTTTTACAGCTTAGAGAGGGGCAGGTTAGACAGTACAAGCACTGTGCTGTTTAACCAGATATAAGGGAGCAGGAGCTCTCTTTTTTTGTTAGGGTTACAAACACTTTAAACCCCATTGAGCTGATTTGGGCCAGAAGGGTAAAAGCAAAGCAACCCACAAGTGCAACACATTTGTGGGAACTTCTGCAACAGTGTTGGCAAGAACTTTCCAAATAATATTTGATTTCCATTGGCAAAGAATGCCACAAGTCTTGAGATCTTCGGTTCATCATGTGGGGTTTTTGTACACCGTTGAGTAGGTGAAAGGATAGTTCCTTGGTATGTGACACCAACTGTCAAACATAGAGGAGGAAGTGTGATGGTCTGAGGCTCTTTTGTTGAATCAAGTGTCAGCAACTTCCATAGAGTGAGTGGCAACCTGAACCAAAACTACAACCACATCATTTTGCAGCAACAGGCACTACCCTCTGGAATATGTCTAGTGGATCGGGGGTTCATCCTACAGCAAGATAATGGTCCAAAACATACCTCCAGGCTATGTCAAATCTATCTTAGAAGAAAAGAGCAAGAAGGTAGGCTTCAATTCATGAAACGTTGAGCTTGTTTGGGATCAAATTGACAAAAGAGTGATAGCAAAGCAACCCATAAGTGCAAAACATTTGTGGGAACTTTCTGAACATATTTGATTCCCATTGTAGAAAGAATTCGGCTGTTATATCTGGAAAAAGGTGGCTGCTTCAGTGAGTCAAAAATTTAGTTTACATTTTGTTAAAGAATATGATCTCCAATTGTTAATTTGTTCTATGCTTTATTTAATGAATACACTGAGGCGTCAAAAAGTTCAATAAAAACAGAAAAAATGGGGTGTTACAATTTTCTTTTTTATAATTTTTCTTTATCATGGTGAAGCTGTGTAGCAGCACATCAGTTCTAATAATGATCTACAGTAAAACCTTGGATTGCAAGCATAATTTGTTCTGGAAACATGCTTGTATTCCAAAGCATTCTATCAAAGTGAATATGGTTAAAGAGGCACAATTAAGTATGCAGACTTCTGGGGTAAAGCTGTCCACATAGACCGTCCTCTGCACCGCCGGCTCTCACTGCTGTCAGTCTGCAATCGTGACCAGGAAGACTACCCTGCAGTTGAGCGATCTGAAAGCGAAGCTTGAAGCGCTCATGGAGTGCAGCGTGGAAGGGATGTTGTTGATGGCGGTGCGGAGGATGGTCTATGTGGACAGCTTTACCCCAGATGCCTGCATACTTAGATGTGCCTGTTTTGATCATCAACCATGTGAGTTGCTAAAGATTGTGCCTTCAATAAATGTAACCATATTTCTTAACTTAAGAGGCACCTCTCTTCTCTTTTATTCTCAGTTGTGACATGATGCTACTTGTATATCAAAACATCACTTGTATATCAAGTGAAAATGTATTTTAAAAATTTGCTTGTCTTGCAAAGCGCTCTCAAACCAAGTTACTCTCAAACCAAGGTTTTACTGTATTGCTGGCTGCAATCAGCCAGCAATAGATCAATATAGCAGTGACCTACTGTTGTGGGGAGACTACAACAGTTCTATCTGAGCCTTCATACTGACAGGAAGTGCTGTGCTGTTACTTGTGACATCACCACACTCCCAATGTAAACCCTATGCAAACTTAGGTTGCAAACTCAGCACAGCAAGAGTGCTAACAACTGAGCAATTGCGCTTATTGAATTATGATCTTGGATGAAGCTGCACAAGTAGTAGTGCGAGTCTGTGAATGACCACCCTGTGAGTCGGAGGCCCAAGACATCTGCACAGATCCCCAATGTCTAAACACCTTAATTGCCTATGGGTCTCTTGAAGCTGACATTTGTATTCTGCTGGAGCTTTTACATCTTAAATCTTCTACTTAAACCTGTTGGCTTTGGGCTGCAGCTAAATTGGCAAGTTTACTGTCACATCAATAAATGTTGTTATGTTGGACTTGGCTTTTAACAGAGTAATTGAAAAACGTTAAGAAAACAACTAGGTGAATAGTCTCCGCTGCTTCCTATGTGATTGTATCATTAGCATAGATTAAATCGTGTGAAAATGTTTGCGACTTGATTAGTTTGTAAATCTTATTACAATTGCTGTTTTAATGGAACTGCTCCATTTTGTGGAGGCTTGTATGACATATCCTATTTGGACAGTGTCCTTGGATGGTGACAACAATGTGCCTGGCCTGCAGGAAGAGCTGTCAATTGTTTGATACAAAATACAGTGGATTAGGCTACACTAAAATCATACTTTGGGGCTGAATTATTAGAGCAATGAGGATGTGCAAATATCTTTATTCCAACGCTGTAACAAATAAGAATTAATATAAAGTTACCGATATATTTACAGTACATGGAAGATTTAATTGATTGCAATGATTTGCTGCACTTCATTAATTTGCATTGCTCTTTGCATTGCTTTACTGGAAAATGTATCCCAACTGAAGAGCAGGAAATTGCATTTAAGAGCAATGGAAATCAATATGGTCATTTTTTTTTACCTCTTTTCTTGTAATAGGAAGGCACCTGCTGTGTATGTTGCTTCCTCTACAATAGGTTCATTTTTCTCGATCAGCAATGACATACTGAGGAGTGGCACATGCAAGGACAAAAACTTGACTTTCTGCATGCATTGATGGCAGTTAGAGGCTTCGCTAAGAAGATTTTATTTTTTTACTTTTAACCACTTCCGCACTGCTCACTAGAGCTCTACTGCGGCAAAGTGGCTCGATAACGTCTGGCGACGTAGACCTACGTCACCAGACATTCCCCTCTCTCAGCGGCGCGCGTGCGCCACCGGAGGCTCGCTCCCGCTGTATTCAGTCACAGCGGGAGTCGGGCCAGGGGAGGAGCGGCGGCGATCGCCGCTACTCTTCCCCGATCATCGGGGAATCGAGTGTGGAGATCCGCCTGCTTGTGTAAACACAAGCGGGCGGATCTCCTAAGTGACAGGCAGGGTCAGATTGCAGGCATAGCTGAACCTGCGATCTGTCCTTGTGTCACATAGTCCCCTCCCCCCACACACGTCAGTAAGCACCAGGCATACATTAACCCCTTGATCACCAATAAAAATTAACCCCTTCCCTGCCAGTGTCATTTTTACAGTAACAGTGCATATTTATAGCACTGATTACTGTGGTAATGTCACTGGTACCCCCAAAAGTGTCAAAAATGTCAGTCAAGGGTCCGATCTGTCCGCCGCAATGTCGCAGTCCCGCAAAAAAAATCGCAGATCGCCGCCATTACTCGTTAAAAAAAAAAACACCAAAAATGACAGAAATCTTTCCCTTAGTTAGTAAACGCAATAACTTTTGCGCAAACCAATCAAAATACGCTTATTGCGTTTTTTTTTACCAAACATGGGTAGCAGAAAACAAATTGGCCAAAAATGTAAAAAAATTTTGATTTTTACATTTTTTTGGGGGGGAATTTCATATAAAAAAATGTGAAAAATATTGTTATTTTATCAAAATGTACGCTCTTTTTTTGTAGTAAAAAAAAAGTAAAAATCGCACAGGTGATAAAATACCACCAAAAGAAAGCTCTGTTTGTGGGAAAAAAAGGACGTAAATTTAGTTTGGGTACGGCGTCGCACAACCGCGCAATTGTCAGTTAAAGTCGCACAGTGCAGAATCGCAAAAAGTGGCCTGGACGTAAGACAGCAAAATCCTCCGGTGGTAAAGTGGTTAAAGTCATTCAAGGATATCTGATAAGCCATTAAGAACATGACCGCTCTCAACGGGTACAAAATTATGTGCTCCTGAATCTCACAGCCTTTCTGATTACACTTTCTTGACATTTAATGACATTTAAAGTGACATTAAATTATGGTTAAAAAAAAAAAAAACCTCTCAGCTGCTGCTGTTGTGATCCAACTTCCTGGTTACTACTTAGTACCTTACAGGTTACTGAGCCATTTACATAGAAGTGGGTGAGCTAACTGACTTTTAGGCTTGGTTCACATTGGTGCGATGCCAGGCATGGCATGGGATTTGCACCCCATTACTGTGCAGATCACATGCGATGTCTATGTAATGAAAATTCAGCCATACAAACTGTATGGCTGAATTTGCATTGCATTTGGACCAAACTGGTGCAGGACCCTTTTTTGTCTGCACCAGAATCGGACCGCATGGGTGTTCACACTTATGCGATGCGATTCCTGTCAGAATTCACAGTTCGCACTGCGATCTGCAAACCGATCTTGGCGTGTCATTAACCTCCCTGGTGGTCTGATTATGTCAGAATTTCTGTGCTAAAAGCGGTACATTGTTTTGCATGGAAATATGTTTTAAATTTTAGGTCTGTAATTCTTAGGAATAACTCACTTAAATATGTACAAACAACCGCCCCCCCCCCCACCTTTCCGTACCATAACCTACCTTTCCCACCTCCTTTTCTTCGGTCCTTCTCTTGTTCTTTCTTTCTACTTCAACTTGTATCCCCCCCCCCCCACTCACTCTTCATGGAACATCCACAATGTGATTGAATATCTGGTATGTCTCTACTGTTGGTTACTTAAGTGTTATTTTGTTTTCCTTGCCCATTGGGTGTGAGGATTGCGAGTCCAGTTCGGACCCCTTCCCTCCACCCCATCAGCACTACATCATTGTCATGCTTCCTTCCCAAAAGTTATGTAGAGCCTACCTTCTCTGATTTACATTGTGTTACATGCCTCCCTTCATTGGGGACATTTCTTGTACTTGTGATTGTATTTTGCAAAATCTTTATTTCAATAAAAATTTATTAAACAAAAAAATCTGTCCAAACAAGAGTCTAGTAGACATTCCGAGTATGATAAAGTTTGAAACACGAAATCATAAATTATAATGTAATAATAATGCATTTCATCAAATTCTTCATTGTTTTCGAAGTGAAGATATTTCATTATGAGGGAGAATCTGTACTTTGGGGCGCTGCCTGATCCGTATTGCAGTCAATAGAGCACCAAGTCCGCACATCGCTGAGCTCAGTCACAGAATCATCGCTGTTGTCACTTTTAGTACCTGATGACAAATTTTCCCACAAATCGCTATCGCTCAGTTCTTCAAATAATTCGGATACACTGTCACTGTTTTCCAGTTTGTCCAAAAGCGTTTTTGAGCTAAAAGAACGCTTTTTGGACGCCATTGACGTTCTCAATTTTCCAGGCACAAAGTACAGCAAAAAGTACAGGCAGGGCACTGGAAAAGCCTCTAGGTGAAATGGCATGATACAAAGTTGTAATTCTAACAGATTACACTGTATCACGTCTTTTTTTTTTTTTTAATCTCCCGCCGGTTCCACCCCCCTGCGACGCGGCACTGGCAGGGAAGGGGACCAGAAGAAGGTGTCGGCATAGGTCGAGCACAGAGCGAGAGGACAGCGCGAGAGGAAGGCTGAGGAGGACGGCGGGGGGATCGCAGGGGAAGGTGAGTATCATTTTGGGGTAATCCGGAGTGTGGCTCGGGGTTACCGCTTTTGGTACTGAAAATTAACCCCGAGCCATACCCGGGAATACCGCGAGGAAGGTTAACTTTGTATTGACAAACGCAGCAGTTTGCAGAGGGCAGTGTGAACCGCCAGTGATTCAGGTGCAATGCGGGATCCCACTGGATTCGCAGGATTTCCCGAATCGTACCAGTGTAAACCGAGCCTTATACCTTTCTGCTGGCCTTACACATAGTCATCTTATCATTTATTCTCAATTGGGATTCAGTTTTCCATTGATAGTAAATCATATAATCCAGTATTTTTGATTGATTGATGAGTGATTTGGTTGAAAAATCTCTGGATGAGTGTGGTGAAAAATCTGATCGCATTCTATAGGATTGCTTGATGTAGTTTCAGTTTTTGTTTAATTTTTCTTTCAGAATATTGATACTAATCTAAAAAAATGATTGAGGTTTGTGGATTGATCACATTCTATAATAGTAAGTTGCCCTCTTTCCTTTAATCATTTTAGATATTAATGGCTCTGCATAGAAACCGATCAGCTTCCAGGTATTATTTTCAAAGCTTAATTGAACAAGCTGAAGCTAGAAGCTGATTGGCTACCATGCACAGCTGCACCAGTTTTTTACACTCTCCAGTATTAGTAAATCAGCCCTTAGCCCCTTTCACACAGGGAGTCCGTCAAGCGGGGCGATCGATCTGCAGATCCCCCGCTGAGCAGGCGGATGGCAGCTGTGTCTCCACGCTGTGTGCGGAGACACAGCTGTCAGATCCCTCTGTTCTCTATGGGGGAATAAGGTGGGAACGGACCGTCTGTCTGTTCTCATCTGATCCCATCCGATCCGCTAGACGGATGGAAAATAGGGTTTCCATCCGTCCAGATTTGACGGATCAGATTGGATCGGATGTCAGAGGACATGTCTCTGCTGACATCCGATGCCCCATAGAGATGCATGGGGTGTCCGTTCAGATCCGCAAAAAAAAACTGACAGGCGTATCTGAACGGTCCGACCGCCTGTGTGAAACGGGCCTTAAGCGTGTGGCCAATATTGGAACTCAGCTTCAATTTTCTTGGCTAAAAAAAAAAAAACGTTCACTTTCACTTACGTGTTCCCTCTTTAGCCTGTGACTGGGTAGTGAAAAGAGAAGAAGCAGTCTGATGAACTGATCTCTCTATCACTCTGCTCTTTCCTCTTATCAGCATGCACCTGCAGGTCTTTGTGCTGCTTTTTCCACCCACCGTGTGAGTTCTGCTATACAGGGCTGGCAAGAAGCTGATACCAAAGGAAATTATTTAAAATAAAAATAAAAATTTCATGATTGATTACATAACTGACAGAAATATGGATTATATAGCATGAAAAAAATATGGAGGCTGCCTTTTCTGGCCCTTTCTAAAAGTTCTAGTTCACTAACTGTTATGATAACTTACTACATTCACTAGTTCCTGAATCACTGACCTGGTAAGAATATACAAATTAGCTAAGTCAAAGGTCTTTATCTGCAACTAAATGGGTGCTCTGGATCAGTGATTTAACCTCTTCCTAAATTGCCGGGAGGGCGTCGATGTATATCCTCCAGTGCATGAGCTGTGTGCACGCCCCCTGCGGGGACGCGGGGCTCGATCTGTGATAAGCGAGTCCACAAGATCCAGGCCCATTACCGCGTGATCAGCTGTCATTGGCTGATGTAAACAGAACTGGTAACTGGCTTTTATTTTCCTCACGCTGACAGCGTGAGGAGAGAAAAAAAAGCCGATCACCGGCTTCTGTCAGAGGGACATCGATCCCAAAGAGAGAAAGCCACTGCCGCCTCATCTGTGTCCACCAGTGCCACCTACCAGTGCCCACCAGTGCCACATACCAGTGCAAGTCAGTGCCACCTACCAGTGCCCACCAGTGCCACTTACCAGGGCAGGTCAGTACCACCTACCAGTGCAAGTCAGTGCCACCTACCAGTGCAAGTAAGTGCCACCAATCCATGCCCACCAGTGCCACCTATCAATGCATATCAGTGCCTATCAGTGCTGCCAGTCAGTGCCTCATTATCAGTGTCACCTACCAGTGCCTATCAGTGCCCATCAGTGTCACCCTTCAGTGCTTATTAGTGCCACCTATCAGTGCCCTTCAGTGCTGTTCATCAGTGCCCATCGGTGCCACCCATCAGTGCCACCTATTAATGCCCACTAGTGCCGCCTCATTAGTGCCTATCAGTGCCACCTTATAAGTGCATATCAGTGCCGCCTTATCAGTTCCTATCAGTGCAGCCTATCAGTGTGCATCAGTGCAGCCTTTAAGTACCCATCAGTGAAGCCTAATCAGCGCACATCAATGAAGGAGAAACATTACCTGTTTGCAAAATTGTATAACAAACTATGGAAACTTTTTTTTTTTTCTTCAAAATTTTCGGTCTCCTTTTGCTTGTTAAGCAAAAAATAAAAACCCCAGTAGTGATTAAATACCACCATAAGAAAGCACTGTTTGTGTATAAAAATGTAATTTGGGTACAGTGTTGCATGACTGCCCAATTGTCATTCAAAGTGCGATATCACTGAAAGCTGAAAATTGGCCCTGGGCAGGAAGGGGGTTTAAGTGCCCGGTAGGCAAGTGGTTAAAGTGGCTGTAAACTTCATACATGAAATGTGAACAGAGCATATCTTTCTATATCACCTGAGGCTAGTCACTTCATTGGTATATGTAAGGGATTACAATCAGTTTAGGGTACTGGAGCAAGAGGTTCAGAGTGGGAGCCAGGCAAATAGCATTTTCAGCATAGCTTTGTAGTAGAGACTTTCATATTTCATGACAGATTTAATAGCATGATTTGTAAGTGGCCCTCTAACATTTTGAGTAGTTGCTCACCATACTGCCCTAAAAAGGTGACACGTGATGTGGGAAAGGAGGCAACAGAAACTTTACAATGTGGAAATTCTGTCACTGTCACATTGTAAACCAGGGGTGAGGAACCTTTTTTCTGCTAAGGGCCATTTGGGTATTTATAAAATCATTCGGGGGCCGTATAAAATTATCAACTAAAAAATGTGCCTGTTATATTCGGTCAAACATTTAATTAACTCACCCCTAATGTGATGGCTGCAACTGCTTCTCTTTGGTGAGGTAAGTGATGTTAGCTGGTATTGATAATGATGCTACTCGCAACTGGTTTTCCATGTTTGCGTCAGTCAGTCTGGAGTGCACTCAAATCTTTGTAGTGGTAAGTTATGAAAAGAACTGTTGGCGGGTACTGCTGGTGGGTACAGCTGGCTGGTACTACAGCTGGTTGGTACTGCTGGTGGGTACAGCTGGCTCAGGCTGGTACGGCTGGCTTGTACTGTGCTGTGGGTACTGCTGGCTCAGGCTGGTACTGCTGTGGGTACTGCTGACACAAGCTGGTACTGTGCTGTAGGTACTGCTGGCTCTGGCTGATACTGCTGTGAGTACTGCTGGCTCTGGCTGGTACTGTTGTGAGTACTGCTGACTCTAGCTGGTACCGCTGGTTCTGGCTGGTACTGCTGTGTGTACTGCTGGTGGCAAATGCTGGCTAGCAGCGGCGCCATGCTGGAGGAAGAGGCGATGTTTCCTGTATTGGTCACAGGCAGAGTGCATTTGATATCACTCCGCTGTGACTCACTCAGACTGTCAGAACAGAGCCGGAACTATACAAGAAGCATCAGCTCCATTCTGACAGATCAGCTGAGAGACTCAGCTGCACGGGGGGCCGGACCAGATGACTTCGAGGGCCGTATACGGCCCCCGGGCCTTAGGTTCCCCACCCCTGTTGTAAACTATGCTGAGGCACAATGTGTTTTACTGATTACATATGGACATTCCAAACAAATACAATTGCTCTTCTTCATAAAATTTTGCTTATTACTGGGACACTGAGACGTATGTTCATAATTGTTCTAGGGTTTTGAGACCAATGCCAGATGTATTACATTACCCAAGGTTTTTGTGAAAAGCACTTGCTAAAATTGCAGTCTAGTCTAAAAAGAAAACTTAATTCCCAGACAATTATTTCTGAAAAAGAGATATAAAATAAGAGGAGAGTCATTAGCCTGCAGCAATATGAAACGACTTTACACATATACCTCACACCTACACGGTGTGTTCTGCCTCTCTGAGCACATTAGCAGTTTCTCCTAATGCTTTTATCCTTTGCTTGAAATTCCTGAGACAATGCCTAGAGAGGGAACGGGTAGTATGTTGACTCAGCACAGAGGGATCACATCTGCATTTTTGCTGTATTGTCAGCACAATATCCAGGAGAAAATGTTTATTATATACTTGCTAAATGAGGCCTTGAAGGTTTTTTTTTTTTCCTGCATTCTTATTTCAAAGTAAAAGCAGAATTAATTTATCAATCTTATCCACCATAAACTGGTGGTATCACTTGTGTCAGCCTGTGGTCCGGAAGATGTGATCTGTTGTACATCAAAGGCTATGGTTTTAATGGTTAAAAAAAAAGGTTTTACATTTTTGTTGGATTCCTTTACTTTCTTGCACAACAGGTGTTTAATGCTTCCTTGAAAAAATAAAGTGGGATAGAGAAGCTGTTTGGTGCATAGGCTTTTTTGTGATATTTTATTATGATAGGCAGTTTTCTTTGTTTTGCATTTATAATGGCATGAATACTTCCTAAATTTTTGAAATGAGAGCTTTGGCATAGGACTGTTCTATGCTTATAGAAGTCATTTTGTAATAGCTATTATTTGATTTTTCATTTTCTAGTTTGGTGGTATTACTTTGTGTATGTAGACAGTTTACCTACTGTTGTAATTCAGTTGGATTAAAGTGGAGTTCCGGCCTCAAATACCTTTTTTTAACTAAAAATACCCCTATAATACTAATCCCTCGCCCTTTACAGAACCGCTATTCTCATACTTGCAAGGTGTACAGTATTGGATTTTAGTGTAAATCTTACTTTTAAAAATGCTGTCTGGGCGCGGCCATCTTGGATGTGGGCATCTGAAGCCGCAGTATAATCTGTTGTGTCCTTCTTCCTGATTCCAGGGAGTGTTCTGGGAGTTCTTGATGATTCCAGCCTCCTGGGAGTGATGACAAACAGCTCCCAGGATGCAATGCAAAGGCGGAAGTGAATTCGGCCACAGAGGGGGGAGAAGGAGGAAGTACAATCAAAAATGCCCTGAAAATAAGGTAAGGGACCCCCGAAAAAAATTGAAAATGCCCAATTGTTGATCAGCATAGTGAGCACTTCAGGAATCACTAAAGTTGCAAAATAGGCCAGAACTCCACTTTAAGGTCTAGTTTACATTTGTGGCAGCCTTTGAAGGCCAGACTGGATTGTTTTTCAGAGTACAGTTCACGGGTGGCTGGGAAACGATATTTTACCTACCCTAACATTTACTTTGACCTGTAAAATCTGGCATCACTGCGCTGCATCCATGTGAACTTCAAGGCTGTTGCTGCACAAGCCATATTCCCTTGACTGGGTTGCATTTGGTGGCAATGCTGAATGCTTCAGGGGGTACAATTTTTGCCATGGCTGTGAAGCAAAGCATTATGACCATGACACACAGTATGTACAACCCCATCTGCAGAGATGTATAGTAACGAAGTAGAACTACTTCACTACTGTACTTAAGTACCGAAAGGCGGTATCTGTACTTTCCTAGAGTATAATTTTTTTCTCCTACTTCCACTTTTACTTCACTCCATTTTTTCGGTGATTTCAATACTTCTACTCCGATATTTTTTTTTTTTTGTGCTGCATAGTTACTCGATACTATTATAAAAATTACCACTGCCAGAACAGTAGATGGCAGGTTTCATGAAGCTCAAAAAAATGTGTATAATGTCATGTGTACTTTTGACTTCTTTCTTTAATAACTTTAACTTTAATAACTTTAACTTTAATAAACTTTTGATTTCTTTCTTTAATAACTATATAACACAGTACTTGTACTTTCAGTACTTGAGTAGCAAATTTTTTAAAAAAACTACTGGTACTTTCACTTTCAGTACTTGAGTAGCAAAATTAAAAAAAAAAAACTACTTGCAATGTTTAAGTACAAAAAATGTAGAATACTTTAGTACTTCTACTCAAGTCACTTTTTGATCGAGCACTTCTACTTCTACTCAATTCACTTTTTGATCGAGCATTTGTACTTTTACTCAAGTATGGGTTTCGAGTACTTTATACAACTCTGCCCATCTGTCTCTCTTTGCAGCCTTTGGGAGGATCAGGGAGTAGAAAAACCACAGCTCAACTGCCTATTATTACTTCTCTCCCCACCACAAATGTGAACGAGTTCTTAGTTCGTAAACAGTTTTTAAGCCCCGTACACATGGGTTGAGTATCGGCCGGTACAGTAGAAACCAGTCAATATTTGGCCCATGAGTACAGCTCCTTGTCCGTAAGAAGTCGATCTCATGACCAGCTTCTGTCAAACGAGCATACTGAAAAACCAGCAGCTGATCGGCACCCGATCGATGCTTGCAAGTGTTGACCGGTATGTTCTGGCGTGAGCGGGGGGGGGGGGGTGTTCTGTCAGACACAATGCAATAGCACAGCAAGGAGATCACTGTACTAACATTGCATAGTTGGTACAGCAACCTCCTCTGGTTTTTTTTTTTCAGCCTGCTGAGTTGAATGAAAAAAAAAAAAATTAACATGTGAACCAGGCATTAGTCTTAAAGTTTAACTAAGGACATATCTTTCTTTTTAATATCTGGATAGAGTGGTGAGATGAATTAAACTACTGACAGATGCTGTTTGTGTCCTTGTTAAAGAGATTTGCTTTATGTAAGTGCCCTGATCACCAGTGCCATGGGGAATAAAAGTGAGGGTAAATCCAAAATTTTGAGACATCAGAACAGCAATAGAGGGTACATTTTTAATGGGGACTTTTTTTTTTCAAGTGACCCACTGTCTTGCTTTTCCTTCACATTGGAAAGCAATGCTCCCACTTCCGGTTGCCTGTTGAGTCTGTAAAAGAGTGCTTAAATTCATAAAAGCCATTGTATCTATGGAGTCAATAATCCAGCTTATACTACTAGTTGGATAAGCCTGTAAAAATGTATAAACTAGTAATATCTGATGCACTAACCACTCAGAGGATGGGGGACAGTGTACATTTTCTTTCTCAGGTGAATTGGTTTTGCTTGAAGTCTTGACCCTGGTGCTTCTTGCTTCTGTGTTTTTCTCTGTTGTGCCATGATCTCCAGTTTGTGGACACGTTTTTGGGAATTACAAATGAAGTCTGGTCTGTGGTGTTCTAGAGCTTCCTGTTAAAAAAAAAAATATATATGCAAATATCCTTCTGATAATCAAGACCTGCTTGATTTTTCCTTTTGATGTATACATTACCTTTTTAAAATGTGCAGATCTACAAAGGAACAGGCAGGGTTTTTCTGAAACGTTCACTCCAGGCAAATATAACAATTTAAAAGAATCATACATATGAGGATATAGCAAACCTGGCCAAGACCTTTCATCTTGTAATTAGCATATCACACCACACCACACCACACCACTTAAATCTGTTAGATGAGTACAAAAATATCTGTTGAACAAGTCAGAAGTTCTGAGCTATCCTGTGTCCAGCGCCCTATTCTTGTGTTATATCAAGGAGTCCAATTAGCCCTTCTAGTTGTATCTTGGAAAACCACATTTTTTGTCTACGAGGTTGATTTAATAAATGCAAATATACTATTCACTGCAAGTGCAGTTCCTCTAGATCTTAGTAAATGAGGGGAAGCTCTGCTAATTTCTATCATCAAATCATGTGCAAGCAAAAATACTTTTTAAATTTTCCTTGCATGTGATCGGGTATACTTAGTATGCATACCCACATAGGTAGGTGGTACCCCCATAGGTAGGTGCAAGTGAGAATGTATCAATGCTTATCAGAAGAGCTGTAGGTAAATCTATATTGTTCTCTGCCTACCAGAGAGTGGGATCTGTTAGTGAGGTCTGCTCATTGAGCTCAGGATGCAACTCATTGTGTCTGGAGAGTTTTTCACACTGGTCCAATAGGGAGGCATGTTGGACAGTGGTAGGAAACCTGACGAATGGGTGCATAGGCTTTTGATACAGTCCTGATGATTGGCAAAGGGAAAGTGCCTTGGTGCATGTTGGGATGCTGCATAAAAACCAGGAACACATGTGCTTGAGGTCTTTCATCTGTATATTGGAGTGCCGGAGGGAGGGGGGCAACTGCCTCCTCCTCTGTAGAGGTGCCATGCGGCCTCAGGGGGTTGTCCTGAGGGCCTGGAGAGTAGCAGTGAGGAACTGAACCAGGAGGTCCAGAGAAGGTGACTGAGAGGGGAGACACTGGAGGATCTGTCTCTTCTGTACAGTGAGTACAGAAACCTGTGTCAAGGGGTATGACCTGAGGGGAGACACCCCTGCTCCTAGGAAAGTCAGTGGATGGGTGTCAGTTGAAAGGGGATGCCAGTGAGAGTATTCTGAAGATTAATCATTATCCACCAAGTCGTCTTGTCAGGAAATAAAGAGCAAGAGACTCAACCCTTTCTACCCTTGTGGCAGTGTGAATTAAGCAGCCTAGCTGCTTCCAATGACCTAGAAGGCCTGAAGATAGAAGTCCTCAACTAATGTGGATAGTTCAACTGGAGTATCCCACTATTCCATTCTCCTATCCCAGTTCCAAATAAACAAAAAGAAAACCAACACCCCTAGACTGTTTATTTGTGTGACGAGCCATCAGGAGCAAGGAGGGATTCACAGACCACATTTCAAGGTAACCGTGTGCAGGTAATCAGGGGAGTTCATCAAGTCATTATTCAACAGGCCCTGCGGGGACAGAGCTACATTTGCAAAGTAAAGCTTTACCTCATTTACTAAATTCTGAAACAACAGTACTTGCAGTGCACAGTATATTTACCTTTAGTAAATAAACCCCTATATATTACAGAGAATAGGATAAAGGATGGGTTTGAGGCAACAGTCTGCAGTTTAGGCAAAAAATAAGAAGCAACACACTTGATAAGTCATCCATTTTGCTCATTCTGCTTTCACCTCCTGTCAGCGCGTTCCCTGTTAGCATATGTGCCTACAGCAGCATTTTATTAGCTCCTAATACTGCCCCATCACTGCGCTGCTGCACAAGGGATGGCTGAGGCAGATACAAAGATAGATTCAGGTACATATTCTAGTTGTATGTAAAATATATTTCATTTTTAATGGAATACAAAGCCAATTGAATTGCTGTTTCAACATCTACCTAGAGATCTGCCTTCAGGAATGTTAGTTTATTTAAAACAATAACTTTTTTGATAAAGTTATAAAGGGTTTTTGCTGTCTGTGTGGGGTGGTTTACTCATGAAGGGAAATCTCCTCAATTAGGACAAATGGCAAAAACTCGCCTGTTTTAACCATTCCCTACCTGTTTAAAAGGAAAATGGTTGTGGCTTTAGATCAGGCATGTCCAACCTGCGGCCCGAGGGCCACATGCGGCCCAGAACCACAGGCAATGTGGCCCCCTGACAATTTTTTTTTTGCTGTGGAGGAAGGAAGTCGAGTCAGGGGCATGGCCATAGCGACTTCCAACTAACTGGGCATGCACTGGTGAGGCTACATTGGATGGACACTGATCAGGCTGCATTGGATGGGCATGCACTGGTGAGGCTGCATTGGATGGGCATGCACTAGTGAGGCTGCATTGTATGGGCACTGATCAGACTGCATTGAATGGGCACACACTGGTGAAGCTGCATTGGATGGGCATGCACTAGTGAGGCTGCATTGGATAGACACACACTGGTGAGGCTGCATTGGGTGGGCACTGGTGAGGCTGCACTGGATGGGGATGCACTGGTGAAGCTGCATTGGATGGGCACTGTTTAGGCTGCATTGGATGGGCACGCACTAGGCTGCAAGTGCCATGCGATCTCCTAGCTGCCGCGTGAGACTTAGGATGTCTGCAGTCAGTGACAGAGCCACTGCTTCCTGTATGATATGAATTGCACTCCGCCTGTGACAGGAGCCATACAGGAAGCAGCGGCTCTGCTCTCTACTGCAGCCACTGCTTCCTCCAGCAGTACCCGCATGACCAGCATTACCCACCAGCAGTAACCGCCAGCAGTAAACGCACCAGCAGTCTGCAAAATAAGTAGAAAGGAATGTTCATTAGCGTGTGTAAATTGTTGCAATATGTTTCTTAATAACTAGTTGTGTTTTGTCATAATATGTCATGTCCTTGTTCATACATGTATGAGTAAGAACATGACATTTTCTGGCTTATGTGCTAGGGGTGCAAATAGCCCCCAGCACATAACTGTAAATATCCCAGCATGTGCAGTGTTTCTGACTCCTACCACCATGACCACTTCAAATCACTGAAGTGGTCATGGTGGTTAGAGTGTTCCTGTAATATCTCTCAGAAGAAGTAATCCTCTGTATACTGATTCCAGTATTCCTGATACGGCGCAGGAAGGGCGCTGCGTTTTATTACTTATATACCTTAACTATAGTATATATTTTATATGCGGCCCGAGAAAATTTCTCTACACTCAATGTGGCCCAGAGAAGCCAAAAGGTTGGACACCCATGCTTTAGATGCACTTTAAATTACACTCTTTAAAGGACAGACCCATTGTTTTTCTGTGGGTAGTGTGGTGGGAATCATTGGTTTATAGTTTGTTTGTTTGTTTTTTGTTTTTTCATAATTCAAGAAATCTAAGTGTCCATTCACATTGATCCGACTTGTCAGGCGACTTGTCAGCCTGACAAGTCGTGCACCGTCGCTCCCACTGTGTAGTACAGGAGCCGTTCTAATAGGAGCAACACAAGTCGCTCTGACTTAGAAAAGGGGTCCTGTACTACTTCGGGGCGACCTAGAGGCGACTTGCATGGACTTCCATTATGTGAAGTCTGTGCAAGTCGCGCCGAAGTCGTGCTGCACGCGACTTCACAGGTCGCCCCCTAATTCGGAGCGACCTAATGTGAACGGAGCCTAAAAGTATTCACTTATGAACAGTTTCCTAATTATCGTACCTAATAATTGTAATTACTATTTCGGGGTCACTAAACGGTCCCTGGGTTACAAACAAGATAGGGACTGTAGGTTTATTCTTAAGTCAAATTTGTTTGTAAGTCGGAACAGATATATTTTTTAAGTTTAGTTCAAACCAAAAGAATAATTTTTAAGTTGTTTGGATAGCATAGGGAAGGGTTAACACCCCTGTACCATTTGTTTTGCTGTCTGTGCCCCCGTTCATAAGATTTCACCTCACTTTCTGTCCCTATGACTACTGGATTTTGAGGTGTTGTAGAAACAAGGATTGGTGATAAAACTTCAGTGGAGACACCTTTTTCCCATGATGACTCTTACTGGAGACAATTTCCCTTCCTAGGGGAAGATTTCCTCTCACTTCCTGTTGTCTCCTTCTGTTTGTAAGTCGGATGTTTGTAACCCGGGGACCGCCTGTATACTGTTCAAATATATTTGGTCTTCGTCCTGACCCCAGCAGGTTCAGTTGGATTGTTTAGTTTTCCTTCCCTTCTAAAGAAAAACTTCTACCTGCTGTGGCAGGGAAGTGTGTTTTTTTTATTTTTCTGAACCATTACTAAATGTGTTAATGAAAGTGAAGACCTGAGCTGTAAAGTGAATCTGTGCTTTGACAATGCCGGTAGACAGGTTCACCTAATTGTCTCCTGCTGCCTGTACTTCTGTTTGTCCCCCAACTACTTTGTAAAGAAGAAACATAAGATTACCTCTCCTTCTTCATATGGTGCAGAGTTGGGCACCAAAGCAGCCAATTGGCAGGCCCAACACAGTCACATGTAGGCAGAGATAGAGCCCTGTATTATAAGCTCTGACCCAAACAACTTGGAGCTTACACAGGAAACTTAGAAAGTACAACTCAAAAAAAACAAAACTGCAAAATAATTTTATACATGAACTTTTTACACATTGCTTCATTGCCCTATTGTGCAGCATCAAATACTATCCCAAAAGCTTTATTTTTACCTCTATTTTTTATAAATGTGATTCTGTTTTTCATTTTATGTAAACAGGCTAATTGCTAAAGGCTAAAGGCAACCTCTTCATATTTACTGTGGTTTTCGTGGTCCATTGTTCATAGATCAGGTCCCATTTGTGACTTGCGTATTCTTTCAGAAGTAAGCTAAGTCTTGGTAAAAATATGCAGACAAAGAATACAATATGATAAACTTAGCTGCAGGGCTTAATAATCCAGTACCTTGTTTTGGGTCATGAGTGTAAGCATTACTGCATTTTTGATGAAATTACTGTTTACTGTTCAACGAAGTGCAGCATTCTTGGAAGGTTGAGTATCTTCATAAATAAAAAAAAATGGCATTTATATATTTACCTGCAGACTCATTATTTCTTGAGACACTTCCTTGCTTTTGTTGTTTTCACTTATTTCTGATAGCGGCATGTTCTCTTTGTCAGAACTTCCACTGCACGACTTATGCCACCTGTGTCCTGCCAAAAGAAAAAGCACATATTAAAATACCATAGGAAAGTTTAATTGCTGTGTATCGCATGTCTAAATTGCTATCTAGAATCATAGTTTTC